>NW_025764938.1:0-325227 GCF_003918875.1 Haliotis rubra | reverse complement strand
CGACAAGCATGGGTTACTGAAGACTAGGGAGTGGGTATTGCAAGGAATTTTCATATTGCGATAAATTGCAATACGAAAGCATGTATTGCGATATGTATTGCAATATATTGCAAGATGTTTTCTTTAACAAAAAATACGTATAATCGAGTTAATGCTTGATTTATAAAGTAAAAACACAACAAAATCACAATGCTTGATTAGGCGTTAATAAAACTTTTAATCATGACAAAAATAAAATGTAAATAATGTTTGGCACAAATGAAACAAAGGAAAGGAACAATTAAAAAACCGGAAATATCCGAAGATTTCCGAGTTTTACGAAGTTTTCAGATGCATGTCAAAATACCGGTTTTTCGATCAGCGTATCGCAATACGTCTCATTTCAAGTCTGAACCGGTAAATACCGGTAAACCGGTTATATTGCGCAGCCCTACTGAAGACCAATTCCAGCCCGGGTCTCCAAAGGGTAATATTTGTACTGGAGATAACATATTCACTGATATTGTTAATGGCGGGCAAACAAGCAATGTGGTCTCGTCAGTTCAGGACAAAGAGATAGACCTGAAATACAATACTATTTAATTTTATTTGACACATAACATTAAACCCATTCTTAGACCATTTTTCTGACAATGAAGGCAGTTTATTATTCAAGTCGATAACATAAATCATGAAACTTAATCAAAGCATTTTTGTCCTTCGCGCAAAATGATATAATTAACATATGTGGAAGTAACCTCAAGTTTGTGCTGATGAATAAGACTTATTAATGCACCCTTTGTCTACTAAATACTATGTACAGATGCCAGAGATACGCGTCCACCCTGGCATAATTGAATGATGTCTTTGAAGAATTAAGTATATTTTCTGGATACCCTGTATTCTTATTCTTTTGTATAGTTCACAAGAGGCCAGGTAGGCTGAAAGGGGGAACAGAAGGGCATCATGATTTTTCAGTGATATGGACCAAGATTTGCATATATACATGTATATTCACATAAGTGGAGAGTGCCCTTCTACTCTTTATAACATTGGTTATTGCCAAAGTACGGCAAAAGAATGCTCCTTTGTAACCCTATATTTGCTTTCATGTCTCATGTATCGCATTTTTAGTTATGTGTAAAGGTGCGAATTGTGTCATCATGACATTTAATATTGGATAGAATATCAGGTATTTGTGCCGACGAGGGTCAGTACCTTTTAGTATTATTAATTATAGTTAAAACAAAATAAGAGAAAACAAAGTCTTGTATATCCTAAATGTTACAAACCTCCCTTTCACACTAAATAGTTTCAAACAGGTGGCTGCCATTACTACACGTATAGAATATTAGACATTAAACACCCTTGTTAATTAATCTACTACAGACGGAAAACATCTCGCGTTCTGTGAGTATTCGTTGCCACCTACCCATATGGAAGTCAAAATGTACGTGCAAACACGCTTTTTATTTTGTATTTTTTCTCTATTGTTGTATCCAAATATATTCCCAAATGTATTGTTGTCACAAGAGAACTGCCATAAAGTTACCCCACAAAACCTTAAAAATTAAAAAAACCTAAATATATCATTACTTATAGGTAGGACGATGATTCACGATGTAAACAAAGAAAAATTGAAAATAGTGTCCCTAAACTGCAGAGGCCGAAACAGTGCATTTAAAAAGAAAACAGATATTTCGATTTTTAAAGCAAAAAGGGCAAATATATTTTTGTCTCCGGGATGTTCAATTTACTAATGAGCAAGAACAATTAATTAAACAACAATGGGGATACAATGAATGTTATTTTAGTCATTACAAAGTAATGCAAGGAGGAACCGCTATCCTTTTTAATAATAATTTGAATTCAAAGTAATATACCAACAAATTGATAAAACAAATGGAAACTACATCTTGCTGAGAGTAAAGATAAACAATAATGATTATACAATAATTAACATATATGGGCCCACATATAAAAACCTAAATATATCATTGCTTATAGGTGGGACGATGAATCATGCGAAAACCAAGAAAATTGTCCTGATTTTATTCAGAAACATCATTTAAAAGAAAACATGCTTCGATTCTGAAGCAAAAGGGCAAATATATCTTGTCTCGGGATGTTCACCTTACTAATGAGCAAGAACAATTAGTAACAATGGAGATACAATGAATGTCTGGAATATAGCATTAGATAGTAACCTTGATACATATAATTACAAGCATGTAAATAATCAAAGCTAGAAAGGAATTAACATAAGACCCGTGATCCGGGGGTAGAATAGGTCTTCAACAACCCATGTGCTTGCCATAAAAGCGACTATCTTGTCGTAAGAGGCGACTAACGATCGGGTGGTCATTACTTAACATAATAAATTTATTGGCATTTGAATCACTGATCCATGGACCGAATCAATATCCATGCGTCGTAAACTAAACTCACTTCACTCACTGTTTTGGATTTGAAAGATCGGACAACCAACACCACTCAAACAATCTAGACTTGACTTTTTTCTAGTCTCACATAACCTTATGCAATCTATCATACAGACAGATATATCCCCAAGTATCAAATCAGACCATTCAATAATTTCACTAACTCTTTCTCTGGGAGACACATCACGAGGAAAAGGTTTTGGAAGTTTAATAATTCATTACTTTACAATGAAAAATATGTGGAACATGTAAAAAACGCGATTAAAATACTCTACAGCAATATGAAGAAAAATAGAAAAAGGAAATGAAAAGAAATATACCATAAACGACCAATTATTATGGGAAATGTTACTGCTCGAAATAAGAGGTATGACCATATATTATTCATCTGCCAAAAACAACAACATCGAATAGAGAGAAAGTTCTAGAAAATAAATTAATGGAATTAGAAATTAAACTAGATACGGGTGTTAGAGGGATCAAAAGACAGAGATAATGAAAGAAATAAATGAACTAAACCACGATCTAGATGATATCACAAGCCAAAAGACGAAAGGGCTATATATAAGATCCAAAGCAAAATGGATGGAACAAGGGGAGAAACCAACTAAATATTTCTTGCAACTTGAAAGAAGAAACTTCATTTATAAATCAATAAAGGGAATTGGAAAAAAATGACGGTTCAGTGATAAAAGACCAAACAGAAATACTTAGGGAGACTAAATTATTTTATAAAAAATTGTATTCAAGTGAGGAGTGTACACAGATAAATTTAAAAGATTTATTTACAGGTGATGATATACCAAAACTGTCTCAAAATGTAGCATCTTCCCTGGAAGGAAAATTAACTTACCATGAAACACTATCTGCTTTAAAAAGAAAATGAAAAATGAAAAAGCCCAGGCCCAGGTCGATTTTCAAGTGAATTTCTTAAATTTTTCTGGAATGATCTAAATATATACCTTATAAATTCGTTGAATTATGCTTATGAAAATGCTTCGCTGTCTGTATCACAAAACAAGGACTCATTACATGCTTGCCAAAGGGTAACAAAAGCAAAAAATTCCTAAAGAATTGGAGACCGATATCACTACTAAATACTTCATACAAATTAGCATCGGCTGTAATTGCAAACAGGATAAAAACAATACTTCCGAATATTATCAATGAAGACCAGAAAGGTTTCGTTCCTGGAAGGTATATAGGGGAGTCACAAGACAAATATATGACATTATGGATTATACAGAATCATACCAAATTCCAGGATTACTATTACTTATCGATTTCGAAAAGGCCTTCTACTCAGTTGACAGAAATTTCATGCAGAATGTTCTAAAGTTTTTAGCTTTGGGCCAAGCATACAGAAATGGATAAATATTTTTCAAATGATATTGAATCTAGCGTAATAGTAAACGGTTTTGCAAGCGATTTTTCAAGATAACCAGGGGATGCCGCCAGGAGACCCAATATCACCGTATATCTTTATTCTATGCGCCGAAGTACTAGCTTTACTAATTAGGAAAAATAAGAAAATTAAGGGAATAAAAATAGGAAATATTCAAAGTTTACTTGCCCAGTTTGCTGATGATATTACAGTAACCTTGGATGGATCAGAATCAAGTCTCTACGCAGTTTTAAACACATTGGCTTTCTTTGCAAGATTTTCAGGGCTAAAAGTAAATACAGACAAAACTAGGCTGATATGGATAGGATCCCAAAAAGATCTAAGTATAAGATGTGCAAAGAATGGAATCTAGACTGGACGCAGTCAAACTTTAGGCTATTAGGAATAGACTTAGATGTCGAGTTAGACGCTATGATAGACCACAACTATAAAGACAAACTTGAAAAAATCTATAAAAAAATGAACCTCTGGTCCTTAAGATACATGACACCAATGGGTAGAAACACTATTTTAAAATCCTTGCTATTACCCAAACTAAATCATCTCTTTTCTTCAATTCCAAGCCCACCGGACGATATAATACAAAACTTTCAGAAAAATGCTTCATGTTTGTGTGGCAAGGAAAAAAGGATAAGGTAAAACGAGAAACCATGTTTCAAAACCCAAGAATGGAGGCATTAGCGTACCAGATATAAAAAAATACTATGGTTCAATGGCAGTCAGTCTTTATTTATTTAATGGCAAACAGATGCACAGAGAGCGTACAGTTAAGATGGTTTCACTTTAAGATCACTCATAACATTTTAATGACTAAGTACCGGTTACATTTAATGAAATATACTGATTCGCCCATGTGCTCTTTCTGTGAATCTACTCCTGAAACGATAATACACCTATTATGTGAATGTCCATATACTGTAAAAATATGGAAGGAGGTGTCCGGATGGCTTGATATATTATCCGAAGGAAGTATCAACCTCTCTCATGAAAATATATTATTTGGCTGGAAGGGCAAAAATAATAATCCACTAAACGCGACCTTCCTTATTGTGAAATATACACTATATAAGATGAGTTTAAAAAATATGAAGCCAAACTTTCAATATTTTCAGCGGGAAATACTAAACTATTATAAATCCACCAAATACATTGCCTTTTCCAACGCGAGGTAAACACAATTTTTTACATTCTGGTCCTCCTTCCAAACACTATTTTCGAATATCATTACTCATGACGTATCTATAGAAACAATCGCAGTATATACATGCGGGTATATGCATGTAATGTGTATGTATATATGCATATGTATATGTGTATGTATGTGTATATGCATGTGTATGTATGTGTGTAGAAGTATATATGAACGCATATGTATATGCACTCAAGGTATATATAGATGAAGTATATGTATGTATATGGAACAGTGTCCCTATTATGTATCAGCTAAGCAATGAATACGATTCATGATCACTGCAACTACGCAGATTTATTACTATACATACTACTGTGTTTACAAAACTGAAAAATAGCAGAAATCAATACTGAAAAAGGTGATGTGTATATCGCTTGAAACTGGTGTGTAACGCAAAACTGTATTCTATAACATGTAAAAATTGTATTTGATTCTGAAATGCTATGTACAACATACTGATGGGAAATAAAAATATTTTTAAAAAATAAAAAAAATATTATCGCAGCGAGATAGTCTGTTTTCTTTGAATGCAAATGAGTGGTGCTTACTGTAGACTGTTGCGACTGTCTTCAACAGGTAGGTAGAGGATTGTCAAGGGTCCATATCTCAGTTCCTCCATTGGTACTGGACCTGTAAAATATGAACATCAGAATTATGCCTGCGGTGATTTTATCATAGGTTAATTATGCTAAAGTGTATTCTCCTGGTCGGTGTGCGCGTGCCCGCTCGCGTGTGATGCGTGTGTACCGTGTGTGCTAACTAACAGTGTGAGAACTAACAGCAGGTGATTGGATGTCTGCCAACACTTACAGATGTTCATTCATGACCCTATCATTGGCGCTCAAGCATGCATCTCATCTTGTGCACTGTGACTGAGAAGTAGGCCATTCCTCTATGTGTTTCTCTTCTCCAAACTCAGCCAGTGAGGACAGCGGGAAACATATATATGAACATAAAAAATGTTTCTTCACAAATTGTGTAATACATTTAATGAAAAGTTTCAACTTTAGATCACTTGGTAATAATCAATGATCCATGCATGATGAAGCGATTGCCTGCGCATGTCGTCTCTCATACAACCAGCAAGTTCGATATGTGCACTCGCAGCCGCACTGCTACCGTGTTTTTGTCCCTTGGTTGCAACGCACCTTTCGGAAAAAACGCTGTTATGGGCGTACAGTTAATTAATAGTATTAATAATACCCGAGGACGTGGGTGTACCTCCACGTCGCAATACGTCACAGTTTGCATTAGGAATCATCGAATTATCGACCAAAATATTCAACGGCCTTCACACAAAACACCTGTCTGGTTTAGTAGATTACGTAATTCAGCATGTAACGTCAATGTCAGAGACTAATCAAGCCGGATGATCCGGAGGCCGGGATGATGTTATTACCGGATTGTATATATTTTAGTAACATCTTTTAATTTGCCTTGTTTCTGTCTCTGGTGCCTGATAAAATACCAGTTGTTGCCCGGCGACAGACAACATTAAACCCGCGACGGTGATTTGAAAACACCCAGACAATATACCCTTCGTTATCGATGGCACAGTCACACACGCAATCGATATAATTATCACGTCTGAACATGTTCTGCTGTGTGTAAATACAGAGCTTCTACTGCATGTAAAACAGGAAGGAAGGCGACGTTTATGCAGCCCCAATAACTATGTACTTTCACCATTTCGCCTTTTGGACCATTTTCCAAACAAAGTGTTCCGTTCGCCCCATGTACATCGTGGCTGCTTTGTAGAAGTGCAGAGTTTCTACTGCGCATATGCAAAACGGAAATGAGGCGACGGTAGCCATGTTTGTACAGACCCAATAACAGAGCACCTTCAGTATTTCACCTCTTACTGTCACCGTACTGATACAGTAGAACAGATCCACAGCAGTAATGTGGTCACAGTTTCGTGTTTTGTATTCACTATGTTCCGCCATTACCAAGACATATATAATATGTATCCACTTTGAAAGTGAACTGGTGACGGGTGTCTAGTTTCAGGTAGCTATTGAATTATATGATATTAGGCCATGTTGCATGATTTCGCATCCCATGTTAGGACTACTTTTTTTCACCTGAGTCCTTTTCCGAACGGAGGTATGCAGAGATCGATAAGGGGAGTTGTTTCGCACCAAAGAACACTTCTCACACTGCCCGAACAGATCTATTGCGTTTACATGTGGATGCCTCCTGTATATACATAGATAAACTGAATTACGGGTACACTCGAACCTCAACATATTTCACAACTGATGTGATAAGATCATACTCACCTCTATGACACCATGACACTCGTTTTATACAGTATATCCAAGGTAGAATATGTCGTCAGGGGAACACATTGACGTAAACAATCGATAAGCAATTCCAGGAACGACTACCTGGCTTTCCAGGAAAACGTTCTGACTCACTGAGGGTGAAATGTATGAAGTCTTATTTGCTCCAAATCAGCAGAGATCAATTTTCCATATTGATACAGTGTGGAACGGATGCGTGAGAGTATTACTCTGATGTGGTTCGGGTAACAAACAAATGCACACGGGAATATATATATTCACCAAAACGAAAGCATAGATGTTATTGCTATATGGGATCTCAAATACTGGTCTACTGGTAATGGATTGTTATAATCTCGCCATTCCATCGATCATGTGTGTACAAGTATTTCCCTAGATGCACGTGCAGTTCTGATGAACCGTGACCAGGGACAGTGCCTATATAAAGCCGTTTTGCATTTAGACAGTCATTGGCAATTTATAGTGTCGCATGGTAGTGATATTCATTGTGTAAATATATTCCAAATGTATTGTATTACATTGTATTACTACACTTTGAAAAGATATCGTAACACTCCCTATATTTCTTAGCGTCAATGTGTCACCTTTAATCATAACAAAGAAAGTTTTCCAAACCTCAGTTTAACTATCTGGAAAAAATGACCCTCAAGAAATAAGTAAACGAACACTCTAAACGCAAAAGAACGAAAACTGTCGTTTATTCAGAGAAATAAACTTGGGAAGATTTGTGTCATTTTGTAATGTTGATTAAGATGGTCGTATTATATGAACAAGTAAAGTCAAGACTTTGGCATTCAATCCTCAAGAAACCATGTATGTGTAAATATACTAGCACAATGTCAATATCAGGTTGAACCTCCGCCAGCTGCAATAATATACTAGCACAATGTCAATATCAGGTTGAACCTCCGCCAAATGCAATAATATACTAGCACAATGTCAATATCAGGTTGAACCTCCGCCAGCTGCAATAATATACTAGCACAATGTCAATATCAGGTTGAACCTCCTCCAGCTGCAATAATATACTAGCACATTGTCAATATCAGGTTGAACCTCCGCCAGCTGCAATAATATACTAGCATAATGTCAATATCAGGTTGAACCTCCTCCAGCTGCAATAATATACTAGCATAATGTCAATATCAGGTTGAACCTCCGCCAGCTGCAATAATATACTAGCACAATGTCAATATCAGGTTGAACCTCCGCCAGCTGCAATAATATACTAGCACCATGTCAATATCAGGTTGAACCTCCGCCAACTGCAATAATATACTAGCACAATGTCAATATCAGGTTGAACCTCCGCCAGCTGCAATAATATACTAGCACAATGTCAATATCATGTTGAACCTCCGCCAGCTGCAATAATATACTGGCACAATGTCAATATCAGGTTGAACCTCCGCCAGCTGCAATAATATACTAGCACAATGTCAATATCAGGTTGAACCTCCGCCAGCTGCAATAATATACTAGCACAATGTCAATATCAGGTTGAACCTCCTCAAGCTGCAATAATAAACTAGCACAATGTCAATATCAGGTTGAACCTCCGCCAGCTGCAATAATATACTAGCACAATGTCAATATCAGGTTGAACCTCCGCCAGCTGCAATAATATACTAGCACAATGTCAATATCAGGTTGAACCTCCTCCAGCTGCAATACTATACTATAACAATGTCAATATCAGGTTGAACCTCCTCCAGCTGCAATAATATACTAGCACAATGTCAATATCAGGTTGAACCTCCGCCAGCTGCAATAATATACTAGCACAATGTCAATATCAGGTTGAACCTCCGCCAACTGCAACAATATACTAGCGCAATGTCAATATCAGGTTGAACCTCCGCCAGCTGCAATAATATACTAGCACAATGTCAATATCAGGTTGAAACTCCTCCAGCTGCAATAATATACTAGCACAATGTCAATATCAGGTTGAACCTCCGCCAGCTGCTATAATATACTAGCACAATGTCAATATCAGGTTGAACCTCCTCCAGCTGCAATAATATACTAGTACAATGTCAGTATCAGGTTGAACCTCCGCCAGCTGCAATAATATACTAGCACAATGTCAATATCAGGTTGAACCTCCTCCAGCTGCAATACTATACTAGCACAATGTCAATATCAGGTTGAACTTCCGCCAGCTGCAATAATATACTAGCACAATGTCAATATCAGCTTAAACCTCCACCAAATGCAATAATATACTAGCACAATGTCAATATCAGGTTGAACCTCCGCCAGCTGCAATAATATACTAGCACAATGTCAATATCAGGTTGAACCTCCGCCAGCTGCAATAATATACTAGCACAATGTCAATATCAGGTTGAACCTCCGCCAGCTGCAATAATATACTGGCACAATGTCAATATCAGGTTGAACCTCCGCCAGCTGCAATAATATACTAGCACAATGTCAATATCAGGTTGAACCTCCGCCAGCTGCAATAATATACTAGCACAATGTCAATATCAGGTTGAAACTCCTCCAGCTGCAATAATATACTAGCACAATGTCAATATCAGGTTGAACCTCCGCCAGCTGCTATAATATACTAGCACAATGTCAATATCAGGTTGAACCTCCTCCAGCTGCAATAATATACTAGCACAATGTCAATATCAGGTTGAACCTCCGCCAGCTGCAATAATATACTAGCACAATGTCAATATCAGGTTGAACCTCCACCAGCTGCAATAATATACTAGCACAATGTCCATATCTCTCTGTCGTTTTCTGCGACTCATAATCCTCTAAATATGTTCCATGTGTTTCCATATTCGTTTCTATGATCACAATTAAACAAATATTATTATGATATAAACGGTTGTATGGCGGTTGAAATATCTTTTCATGTCTATATGCATTGGCGGATCAGAGGGGGAGTTCAGGGGTCGATACTGGATTATCTCCCCTGAGCGAGAAAGTCGGGCAGTGTTTGTTGTCTGAGAGGTTTTCAGAATAATAACATGTTTCTGCATTAACCAGGGTCAATATACTGCCCAGATGTATGTGTAAGGTGTAAAGATACCAAGTTAGCAAAACTGGCATTTCTACAGAAGTTTGGAGAGCACGGATTGGATGTTTCGTTCAACCTGCCTCTCACACGGTGGGGACGAGGCGTCAGCCATTACAATGGATCAACGACATGGAGCAGTGGACTTGAGCTCAGGTACGGAATTTGTGTTACCATGTGTGTGCTGCTCAGTATTGTGTGTGTTGGAAACACAGTTTGTCAGATATGCTCTGCTGATATAAGCACCGTTTTATCAGACTTGTGTGTACTGAATATGGTCATTGTAGTAACCCCGAAAATATGAGACAACAAGTGGGTAACATTCTGCAGTTGTCAGTGTGGACCAGTCATGTTGCATTATGTGGAGATGTTGAACTCAACCCAGGGCCTACAGGTGAAGAAAGAGTTATGGTTATTCAAAAGGAAATATTATCAGAATTAAAATCATTTAAGACTGACATGAAGAAAGAAATAGATGAACTAAAGATGGAGACACGGAAAATTAACACGACCCTGGCTGAGGTGCAACGAGATATGAACAATATTCAGCATCAGCAGGACATAATACAATGTGACATTGTTGAAGTTGCTAACCGCCTAGATCACCTGGAAGACGTAACCGAGTTGTTAAACCCCGACAATAGAACAGGCCTACTACAGCAGATTGACACGCTTACTAGTGAAATCGCCAGACAGGAGCAGTACAGCAGAAGAAATAACGCGATCATCTACGGTATGTCAGAGAAGGAGAACGAGACTTCTCTCCCATGATAGTGAAGTTTATGTACCCAGAAGATAAGTCATGGGCGGTCAGTCTGAGACATAAACTGAAATGTATTGGGTATGGGATCTCTAACGACCTTACAAAGAAACAGAGAGAAACTTTACAGAAACTGAAAAGTGAAAACAAATTCGGTTATTATAAGAACGGCAAGCTTATCATCAAGGACGCTAATGAATCGTCTGCTAGCCAGTCAGACAGACAGTCTGACAGACAGAGCGATACCAAAACTCGCCCTCGACTACGACCCCATAGGAAGGGTGGACAGAATGATAACAGATAGGGGCGTGGCCCGCCCAGGGAATCTTGTATTAGTTTCCTTTTTTGGAACATTAATGGACTGTATTCTAAGGTGTGTGATAATGTCTTCTTATCCTTCCTAGCACACCATGACATTGTGGGACATTGTGTAATAAATATCAAGCATCGCGGCGACTGTATATCCCTTTACACTTTTATGAATATCCAACAATCCAAAAAATTTGATACGCTTCTGCAATCATCAAATGCAAGCATCTTAAAACATTTATCGGCATATATATATCAAGCTATGTTACTGAGACAGTCCTCGTTATAACATATTTTCTCACTCTGTAATTCTCAAAGTGTAACCTTGGTGCCGTTCCACTAACCGATCTTAGCCCTATGCCAATCGTAAACCCTAAAATCACAATCTTAGCATACCGTTCCACTAACCAATCTAACCTAAGTCAATCGTAAAGTTAAGATTCAAAGTCTAAGTTGCTCATGACCAACTTAGGATAGCTAAAATCAATCGTAGAGAAACCAAAATGGTGGCTTTCCTATTCTATGTGAAAAATAAGAGCGAGCATTTCACCGTGAGCGTCCCCTAAAATCACCCATGAAATTGATTTGTATATTTCTGTGATGTAAGCAAACACTGAAATGAAGCCTTACAAATGTCAGGCCAGTCTGACCACTGTCGTCATGGGAACACAACCGAGCGAGTCGGTGTAACACATTTGTACAACAATATTGCAACGTAATGGGACAGCTGTGAAGTGAACAATGTTCTGAAGCATAAAATACAAATATGTTTGATTTCACTGCGCATATTTGGTGGGGGATTCTAAAGGCAGGCCGCGTGTTATTCAAGACCACTGACTACATAGTTTATAGCCTCCTCACGGCTTGTTTATTCTGATTGACAAGGTTGAGGCACATATTAAAAGCTCTGACACTATTGACATTTTTTAAAGTTCAGACTTAAAACCTGTTCTCAGTATATTACTTATAATCTCGGCTGTAAATACTCTCGTGTAAATTATCTGTACATAGCGCTTTGAGCATGCCCCAGATTGTGGAATAGGCGCACTATAAATATGCATTTATTATTATTATATTTTGCCTGATACCCAGCGTTCACACGCACTTGCACCTGAAACCAAGGTGCTCACTACCCTAACATTTTGCTCAAGGTTTTTTCTCCACGTTTACACTTGGTTGGAAAAATACCCATGAAGGACCGGGTTAGAATATTGAACTTCAATAACCCATGCTTGTCGTAAGAGGCCACTAACGGGATCGGGTGGTCAGGCTCGCTGACTTGGTTGACACATGTCATCGGTTCCCAAATGCGCAGATCGAT
Source organism: Haliotis rubra (assembly GCF_003918875.1). Taxonomy (NCBI): domain Eukaryota; kingdom Metazoa; phylum Mollusca; class Gastropoda; order Lepetellida; family Haliotidae; genus Haliotis; species Haliotis rubra. The sequence continues at coordinate 312,474 of NW_025764938.1, read as the reverse complement.
GCTCATGCTGTTGATCACTGTATTGTCTGGTCAGACTCGATTATTTACCGACGGCCGACATATAGCTGGAATGTTGCGGCGTAAAACTCACTCCACTACTACTGCCGCCATGTAGCTGGAATATTGCTGAGTGCGGCGTAAAACTGAAATCACTCACTTACTCAGTGAGTAAGTTTTCAGTCCTTATAGCCTTTCTGGCCATAGGGCGGTGGGGTAGCGTAGTGATTAAAGCGTTCGTTCGTCACGCCGAAGACCCGGGTTCGATTCCCCACATGGGTACAATATGTGAAGCCCATTTCTGGTGTCCCCGCCGTGATATAGCTGGAATATTGTTAAAACCGGAGTAAAACAGAACTCAATCACTCACTTTTTGGCCATACTTTTCGTGGGCATATAATGCAACTGAAAGAATCAATATATTTTCCCACTGCCGTTCCTAAGATAATGTATCTGATGTTGATGTATGTGATTGTTCTTTCTAAAGTTTGATGACATTGCTGACTATGCTAGCCCTAAGCTACGTAGTTCTGAAGTTTCAACTAACTTATGTTTGTCAAACGCCTTAATTCAAGAGCTGGCTCATATGTTTCATTTGTGTACATCTTTAGTAGACCGCCTCCGTGGTGTAGTGGTTAGAGCGTCCGCCCGGAGAGCGGAAGGTCGCGAGTTCGATCCCCGACCGCATTATACCAAAAAGACGTTAAAATATGGTACTTGTTGGTCCCTGCCTGACGCTCTGCATTAATGGGTACAACAAGGACTGGTCGGCTCAGAGTCAGTATAATGTGTCTGTGTGGGGTATTCATGCGGCATGTTATCTCAGTGGGCTAGCACTATAAAACCAGCTTCAGTCTGGACTAGTACAAGCAGCCGCACGTACACATACACATATGCATGCACGCCCTCATATGAGCGAAATATTCTCAAGCACGACGTAAACCCAATTTCACCTCACATATTCAGTATGTGATGATAAAGATGTAGGTGACACTGTCCCCATGAAACAATATCCATGACAGATGAATCCAATCAAGCGCGAAGCCTTGAAGAAGGAGGTTCTCTACATGCTTGATATGACACTGTCCCCGTGAAACAATATCTAGGACAGATGAATCCAATCAAGCACGAAGCCTTGAAGAAGGAGGTTCACTACATGCTTGATATGACACTGTCCCCGTGAAACAATATCCATGACAGATGAATCCAATCAAGCGCGAAGCTTAGAAGAAGGAGGTTCTCTACATGCTTGATATGACGCTGTCCCCGTGAAACAATATCCATGACAGATGAATCAATCAAGCACGAAGCCTTGAAGAAGGAGGTTCACTATATGCTTGATATGACATTGTCCCCGTGAAACAATTTCCATGACAGATATATAAAAGAGTATATAAAGAGTTTAGTGCATCTATGACTGGTTGTGGATACCATTTCAGCAAGTAGTCTGTATATCATGAGTTAGGCTCAACAATTACCGGTGCAAGTGCACCTTCCAGCAAGTAGCCTGTGTATAAAGAGTTAATTTAGTACATCCATTACTAGTGCAGTAAGCAAATACATGACGCTAGTGTGTACGAAAATATAGATATGAGCACCATTAATACAAACTGTATAAGTGGGTGAGTGAGTATGGTTTTACGCCGCTTTCAGCAATATTCCAGCAATAACATCGCGGGGACACCAGAAATGGTTTCACGCATTGTACCCATGTGGATAATCGAACCCGGGTCTTCGGCGTGACGAGCGAATATTTAAATCACTAGGCTGCCCCAAACTGTAGAAGTATATCTTGTATAACACCTATGTGCACAGGAGATGGAAAAGGGACTAGTCTAATACATTCTCAGGTAGAGGACATATTTACAGAATAATAATGATACAATTTTCCAAGTACGTAGGAGTGAAGTACATCTGTCACGGGTTCTGGTGCCCCTTTCAGTATGTTGCCTGTATATATGGAGTTAACAGAACATACAGATGAGAATCTAATACTAAGATCTGTCAAAGTCCGCTGTCAAAAAGTAGCACTCGTGCTGCAATAGTTATTACAAATTCATTTCATTCAAACGTCAACATTCACTAGCCGCCAATAAGCAGCGATTCACATTCATTCAACATTTCTTGTACGCTACAATATATTGTTGGTTCAAGTAGAAATTGCAATCTTAGAAGTATTTGGCACAACATTACCCTCAGCGCCGTACGTGCAGACATTGTTGTAACCAACGTTTTGGACATTCGTAAATACACGCCTATTTCCGTGGCCTACAAGACTTGCCGGAATGACACGAGTAGTTCGAATGCGTTTTGGACACACTTCACTTCACACTTCAGTAATACTGGATTGATCAGAGGTATATAACGAAATTATACTAAAGCTCGAATGTTTTTCTATATCAGTATGTTTATCTCCTAAATATAGCCCTTTGTCAACACAACCACGATAACTTGAAAAATGACTACATGAGTATATGACAAAACGACTACATAACAAAACATACTACATACCTCAGTTTAGAAAGCTGTAGTGTACATACAACAGTTTTAAAGGTATACCACACTTTCAAGTACGCTCGTGTATGATCGGATGTTCGGACCAAAATTATATAATTCAGGTGGGTCTAAATTAATATTCTGTGCATGTACATATTTGTCATATTTCCTCAGTAATTCACTGCATCATGTGTAAGATGCTAGAACAAGATCACGACATAAGGAAAGCATTATGTAAGAAATACCATAGAGCTTTCAATGTCGTGGATGGGGTTGATACCTCCCTTATGGCAACTAGCATGGGGTTAGGCGCGGTAGGTGTCGGGTTATTTGACCACCATCGTAGCCGCACCTATAGTGTTAGGCATTGAAATAACAGCTGGGGTGTCAGGGTTGGTGGGGTTGGTGTTTAAGTTTGCATCCCGTAGATTACATCGTAAAGCATTGAAACACGATTAAATTAGAATTCTAGCCGAAGCAAAGTTAAACACGGTAAGCGACCATATTTCCACCGCACTCACTGACAGTAAAATCTCAGAGGAAGAGTTCCGTTTAGTACTCTCTGAACTCGAAAAATATCACAGAATGAAACAAGAGATTCGAACCAAGTCTCATAAAAACACTGCCATCAGCGAAGACGAGAAAAAAAGTACATAGAACAAGGGATACAACAAGCCCGACAAGCCTTCATTACGAAACCAAAGAAATCATAGGAGATTCACATTAAATTGTTTCGCCGAGATCAACATAGCCGAGTGACCAGGAAAGCGTTGGCTCGCGGTCATAGTGACCAGGAAGTTTTTGGGCGAACAAAAGTGACATGCACACTAGCGGAAAGAGATTAGGGCCTGATAAAAGCTTTCTTTGATAAATAAAGCTTTACAATGGCTTTGTCAGACTTTATCTCGTACCCTATTCTATATATTACTCGAGTAGTTCGAATGCGTTCTGGACACACTTCACTCTTTACACAAAGACAATTCTACCTTAACTTCAGTAATACTGGATTGATCAGAGGTATATAACGAAATTATACTAGCTCGAATGTTTTTATATAACTCGTCACGCTTCGCGTTTGGTTTTATATCGGTATGTTTATCTCCTAAATATAGCCCTTTAGTCAATACAACTTTGCATGATATTTGTCATATTTCCTCAAATGACTACATGGTATATGACAACACTTACTTTGTCTACATGACAAAATTCCTGTTCTACATACCTCAGTTCAGAATCTCAAAGCTGTCATGTGTACATACAACATTTTTCTGGCACTGGTATACCACACTACCAAGTACGCTCGTGTATGATCAGATGTTCTGACGAAAATTATCCAAATTCAGGTGGGGATTAATTAATATTCTGTGCATGTACATATTTGTCATATTTCCTCAGTAATTCACTGTATCATGTGTAACTTAAACTTTCTTACTTTTTATAATGAAACTGGATACAATTCCTGTTCTTCCCAAGAGATCGGACAATGTTCCAGTAATCTCAAGCTTGTCCGAACCTGTCTGAAATAGAAATTGGTAGTAGTCTGCACTCTCAAATACACAACTCACAAATAGAAATATCTGTTTCCTTCTTTCCTCCTCCGGGTGTTTAGTCATCCCAGGTTTCCTTTGTTCTACATTTGGTTGTGAATATTGACTCAACTTTATGTGTCACTCAGTTCATAATGCCTGAACTGTTAATCGTTACCCTGGGAGAAGTCCCATTCGCTGTCTGTGCTGCTTATAGGGGACAAAGGGCCTGAGCTGATGATGAGCCTTACCATCCTGACTGTGCCAGGATCACCAGAACCCATTCTGCTGCATATTATATACTGGACAAAATAAGTTAGGGATATTGTTATTTTTATGTAGGGCATATTTTGTAGAGGTGAGGTGAAGTGAAGTGAGGTGAGGAATTGAAATTGGGTTTTACGTCGTGCTGGAGAATATTTCGCTCATATGACGACGTGCATGCATGTGCATGTGTATGTGCAGCTGCTTGTACTAGCCCAGACTTAAGATGGTTTTATAGTGTTAGCCCACTGAGATACCATGCCGCATGAATACCCCACTCAGACACATTATACTGACTCCGAGCCGACCAGTCCTTGTTGTACCCATTAATGCCGAGCGCCAGGCAGGGGACCAAGAAGTACCATATTTTAACGTCTTTTGGTATGACGCGGTCGGGGCTCGAACCCGCGACCTTCCGCTCACCGGGTCTTTCGAGTAGAAAGGAACAGAAACTACTAAATACCTTAACTTTTTAATATAATTATATGTACATAGACGTGAGCAGGAATAGTTCCATTGCACTGAACGTTATCATGTAAACGAAGGTATTAGAGTTAGGGGATAACTGTACTGTGTTTGACGAATTTGGGACGTATACAGGTGGTTATATACCCGCATAAGCGTCGCCGACAAAACTAAATTTGCGGCTATATAACCACCGTTCCCAGTTCGACAAACACAGTACAATTATCCCATTCTAATTCAACTCGTTTTACGCTGTTGTTTCGTGAAACAAATTTATTATTTAAACCAGGTCAAAAGTTCCTCTTGGTCAAAGGTTAATCATATCACTCCTTGAACTTACACCATCGCCAGAAACCGTAGTTCCCTTTTTAAACTTCAACAAACTGAATAACAAATTAAATAATCACAATAAAAATGTTTATTATGAGCACACTGACTAAATCTGACAATGGTGAATAAATCATAGTGTTACTCTTCTACAGACTGCCTCCGTGGTGTAGTGGTTAGATCGTCCGCCCGGAGAGCGGAAGGTCGCGAGTTCGATCCCCGACCGCGTCATACCAAAGACGTTAAAATATGGCACTTGTTGGTCCCTGTCTGGCGCTCGGCATTAATGGAGTACAACAAGGACTGGTCGGCTCGGAGTCAGTATAATGTGTCTGAGTGGGGTATTCATGCTTCACTGCGGCTAGCACTATAAAACTAGCTTCAGTCTGGGCTAGTACAAGCAGCTGCACATACACATGCACATGCATACACCTTGTCATATGAGCGAAATATTCTCAAGTACGACGTTAAACCCAATTTCACCTCACTTCACTCTTCTACAGATATATCCAATGAAGATCCGGGTTAGAATATTGGCCTTCAGTAACCCATGCTTGTCGAAAGAGGCGACTAACGGGATCGGGTGGTCAGGCTCGCTGACTTGGTTGACGCATGTCATCGGTTCCCAATTGCGCAGATCGATGCTCATGATGTTGATCACTGGATTGTCTGGTCCAGACTCGATTATTTACAGACCGCCGTCATATAGCTGGAATATTGCTGAGTGTGGCGTTAAACTAAACTCACTTACTCACTCACTTCTACAGATAACACCTTTAAACTTGAAGCGATAGAGCAAATATTTGTGACATCATGACAGCCTTGACCTTCACACACCGTGGTAATCGGTCATTCGAACGTAAGACTACAATAGTCGAGACAAAAACAGCGGAGATGAAAATCAACAATATCATCAAGGTATTTCACTAGAGTGTCATCTTGACGTTATCATTAAAGTAAGTTAAACTTCTTTTTGTCACAAGTATCAAGTAACGCAATCAGTGCTAGGTCATTCCTTATCTCAAACGGTAACATGAACATGGAATAACATAAAACCTCCGTTTGACGTGTTTCGACAGTGTTAGATCTAGAAAAGTATAATACTTTATACCTTGTGCTTCGGTATACCTTCTTATACCGTTGTCGACCACCTCCATGGTGTAGTGGTTAGAGCGTCCGCCCGAGAGCGGAAGGTGGCGGGTTCGATCCCAGACCGCGTCATACCAAAAGACATTAAAATATGGTACTTGTTCGTCCCGGCCTGGCGCTCGGCATTAATGGGTACAACAAGGACTGGTCGGCTCGGAGTCAGTATAATGTGTCTGAGTGGGGTATTCATGCTTCACTGCGGCATAGTATCTCAGTGGGCTAGCACTATAAAAGCAGCTTAAGTCTGGGCTAGTACAAGCCACCGCACATACACATACATACACACGCACGTCGTCATATAAGCGAAAAATTTTCAAGCACGACGTTAAATCCAATTTCGCCTCACCTCACCTCTTATACCGTTGTCACTCTTGCTTGACAACGGGCGGTGGAAGGTAGCCTAATGGTTCAGGCGTTCGCTAGTCACGCCGAAGACCCTGGTTCGATTCCCCACATGGACACTATGTGTGAAGCCCATTACTGGTGTCCCCGGCCGTGATATTGCTGGAATATTGCTAAAAGCGGCGTAAAACCAAACTCACTCACTCACTCACTTGCTTGACAACGGTATAAGAAGCTGTACCGAAAGGTCGCATCATTATGAATAAAGACGTTGCTACTTCTCTATTATTCATCAATTGATCAGTGTTAGAGCTACATGTTTAGAATGTAGGCTAGGTCGAAGAGTTTGGTGAAATCATTTGTTTTAAGTCATATGCTAAGTATCGGGGGGTACGAAAGTAATTGTACACATTCACTTGTGAGTTGTGCACTTCAAGTTGCTTCAAGAAAGGTAGACGAGGTAGAGTGGTAGAGCTCACAGATAGTGTTTCTTGGTGTAAGTATGTTGATACAGTAGCATTGTAGTCACCCTTGCCGTGTATGATAAAGCGTACTGACGTTTCTGAAAATCAGATGGATCACTGTTATAACTGCGGATGCTCTGCTCATTTTGCTGCCAGAAATTCGCCGTAATCTAAGCTAGCGTTCTCGCTTGATTGACAGGTCGCCATCTTTGTAAAAACGGGTGTAGGGATCATTCAAAGTTTTGGTGAATCGGTTTGTAAATTGCGACCGTATAACATAACATAACAGTCCATTTTACAGCGCTAGTTCCATGTTCAATGCATGCTCAAAGCGCACAGTTGAGAGTGAGTGAGTGAGTGAGTTATTGTTTAACGTCACGTTGGCAATATTTAAGCCATATCGTGACGAGAACATATGTGACATTGAAATGGAATATATGTATATTATAAAAATCTGTCGACGAAGGACAGTAAAACAACTAGAATATCACAATTACAACTAAACTAGTGTGGAAAGTTAATACTGATAGCACTATTTGGACATTACAAAATACACACAGGCTATAGATCGCCAACAAATGAAGGTAGATCACCATACTAAGGACCATGGGGACTTACAGTACCTTTGCTACCTGCGTGGACCCTAGTTGGTTTATACCATCCCTTCAGCTGTTGGCGATTGTAAGAAATGTTAGCCAAAATTAAAATAACAAGAATACTACGTTTAAAAATGCTGGTAAATTTGAATTGACTTTGAAACACAGTTGAGAGAGAAGATTCAGGAGAAAAAGCTTGCATCGTAGTGATGTTATAGATGATATTATACTATCATCATTATTATATATATGAATTAATGGTTATACATACATGTTGTGCTTATTATAAATGTTGTATTGTATATTGGTGACAAAGTAGGCAACGTAGAATTAAGAACATAGTACATTTGTAGAATAGACATAATATATTAATGTATGTACTTGCCGGGGAGACTAACTACCAGGATTCTTGGGATGACCGACTGATGACCCGACAAGGTCAGCGGCGAAGGATATCACGGAGGTCCGAACATAGTTCACCAGTTGGGCTCTGAATAAACTAAACGACAAGCTACATCTCCTGTTTTGTCGTATTTACAACGATACGATACTTGTCTGCACGAATGGGTTTTAAGGCTTGTTTTGAAAGTTGATAGAGTTCCTGAGAGACGGACCATCTGAGGAAGAGAGTTCCAGGCAAGGCAAATGATCGTTGACCATAAGTTGTAAGGTGACAGAGGAGCATCAAAGAGGACACTATTACAATAGTCAAGTCTCGAGAAGACGAGGGAAAGAACCAGAATTATGGTGGAGTCTACTGTCAGATATTGTCTGATGCTCCCGATGTTCCTGAGTTGAAAATATGACCTTTTGACAAGAAGGTTGACGTGCCCTTCAAGACTGAGCACTGGATCGATGATGACCCCAAGATCTCTGACGAATTCTAATAAGGGAATGGTGCACTGTCCAAACGTGAGAGTTCAAGTCTGATTTCAAGTTCAAGAAGTATTTTTGGGGATCAATCAGCAAACATTCAGTTTTAGAGTCGTTTAATTTCAACTTGTTGGACATTAATCCTTGACGTCATCAAAGCACTTCCGGACAGAGTTGGTGCACATTCACAGGAACCTGAATGCGGTGCAATACAGAGATAACGTCTTGCTGCCCCACGTCGTGCAATTTCAAAGACGTCATGGCGGCGTGTTCCAGCAAGTCAACGGCAGACCTTATGTTGCACGAGTTTCGGTGGACTTCCTGCATGCTAACAATGTCACCATCTTGCCAAGGCCTGCCAGATCGCCGAACCTATCCCCGTTGAACATCTTTGATGTCCTTTACCGAGGGTACGCCAACGTCGCCCACGGCCCCAGAGCCACCAGGAGCTCCTTCAGGCTCTCAAAGAGGAATGGAGGAACATTCCCCGACTAATTGTTCGTAACCTGACTGCTTCCATGGGACGTCGATGTCAGGCAGTGGTAGACGCTAGGGGAGGGCAATATAGAGCAAACTTTATGGATAACAACTTCTTTTATTCGTGGGTGCGACGTTTCGACACAGATTCCTGTACTGTTGTCAAGCATAAATGGTACATGAAGAAGGAAGGGGTGGGGGATAACATAGAAAACATCATTGGCTAGGCAGTAAGCTGGTGAAGCCAATGAGTTAGACAAAGGAAAGGCATGGAAGCCAGTGATGTACAAGTAATGAGCTGTTTATACCATGGCGTTTATACAGTAGATTGGGCTTGGTGGAAGAGTGCATCATAAGCGGACAGAATGGAGTATCCTTGGTCTCGGTTGATGGTTGATCATGGACACAATTTGGGGCTAGAAGAAGTATCTTGTATTGAATCATGAAATTCACTGGCAGCAAGTTGAGGGCCTTCAGGATAGGTGTTATATGCTCAGTTTGAGGCGTGCGCGTTGCAACCCTTGCTGCTGCATTCTGGATTCGCTGCAACTTTGTGATCAGAGATAAAGGAATGTGGAAGAAGAGGGAGGTACAATAATCCAGTCGTGATGTAATGAGAGTCTGCACAAGAAGTTTTGTCGTTTCATGGTCAAGCAGATGGCGGATATTACTGATGTTGTGAATGTGGAAGAAGCAAGTTTTGCCTAAGTTCTTGATTTTTCGAGGGACATGCAGGATTGAAATATGATTCCAAGATTACTTGCAGATGGAGTGGTACCGACATTGCTGTAGCCAATGTTAAGCAACAGACCTGCAGGCACTTTCAAAACTTCTGTTCAGGACCAAGTAGTAGAAATTATGTTTTACTGTCAGTTGAACAATATATCCCAAACCTACTGAGGTATTTTAAATGCCAACAGTTTGGTCATGGGGTAATTTAATGCAACAAATACTATTACTTGTGCTCACTGTGGAGAGAAAACACATGTTACCGAAGACTGTGATCGCTACTTTAAAAATGCGTCAACTGTTCTGGGTCAACATTCATCCTCGTCTAAAGATTGTCCAATATGGAAGTTAGAAATGCAGATTAGTAAAATCAAAACTACTCAGAACATTAGTTACAATGAAGCCAGGGAACTTGTGCTTTACTGTGATCCAGATGGATCATATGCCTCTGTAACTAGAAGACTATCTGTGGTAACAGCTTCTATTGACTGTCAAACAGATCTGACATGGATAAATTCCATCAATCCTGAACCCTCTCTCGGATTCCTGCACACAAACTACTGCTAAAACTTTTCGAACTGAACTGATTCCTGTATCGACATCAACTGTTTCTGCAACACCAACTCAACAAACAGTGTCACAGAATGATTCAGCACCAAATTCACAATCCTAGAAAGGAAAAAAATGCGTTATCCAGATATAAAACTGACTCTTCTCGAAACAATGAAACGGGTAGAGTATCAAAAGATTCAGATGATTATCAAACTGTATAAGTTTGGATCACTTGAAGGGATGGATGTTTCAGAGAGCATTCCTCAAAGAACAACAAGTTTGTCGCCTAAACGTAAAGGGCGAGCAAGATCTCCATTTAATCCGCCTAAAGAGATGAACAGTTCTCAACCTTTGATTCAGTGGAATTGTAGAGGACAGAAGAATAACTTCAACGAAATACAATTACTCATACAAGAACTTAAGCCATCAGCATTATGTCTCCAAGTACCATATCTTAAAAATACTGATAACTTTAATCTGAGACGGTATAGTGATTATCACTCTTTTCTCCCCAGGAGATAATCGTCACGATATGGCTGAGATATTGCCGATGTAACGTTAAATATTAACTCATTCACTCACTCACTCCAGGAGATAAAGCTACTGGAAGCGTTTCTATTTTCGTTCATCAGAGCGTCATACATAGCCCTGTGACTCTAAATACGGATTTGCAAACTCTTCAAATATTCAACAATCAGTTCTTCAATGTCTGTATGATCAACTTCCGAAGCCATGTCTCATCACGGGCGATCTTAACGGACACAACACGCTTTGGGGAGTGTCATTACAAATAATAAAGGTAAAATCATCGAGGAATTCATATCCGATAATAATTTATGTATTTTCAATGACGATTCAGCCACTTATTTACATCCAGCTACGGAACATATTATATCACTTGCCGATTGTAACTTATGTAATGAATTTGAATGGGAGGTCCATGATGACCCATGTGGGAGTGATCGCTTCCCCACCATTCTCAAAACATCATTCCTGGGATTATCCACCATAATCAAGAAGAATCTTCACCAATTCTGACTGGTCATTATATAAAACACTTTTCACTGATGTTTTTGCGAACAGCGAAGATCCTATACAGTTGTTTTCAGATATACCCAATGACATTGCTGACCAAACTATACCCAAGTCCTCTGTAATTCCACATATTAGCAAACCATGGCTCAATAATGAATGTAAACAGGCTAGAAAGTGTAGGAAGAAAGCCGAAAAGTATTTTCGACGACATCCTACAGTCCATAATTTAGATAAATTTAAAATCTTAAATGCCAAAGCTCGACGCACATTTAAACAGAATAAGCGTCAGTCTTGGCGAAACTATGTTTCCAAAATAAATTCGCTCACACACTGATTTCAAAGGTGTGGAACATGATTCAACGAATAATTTAAGGGGAAAGGTTCCAAATTTACTGTCCACCATCTGAAGGATGGTGACAATTTATTGACGGATAAGGCTGACATTGCCAATAAGCTTGGTGAAACTCTCGCCAAGCATTCGTCTTCATCAAATTATGACTCTGATTTTCAGAAACTTCAAAACAACCAATGAAGAAAGAATTAATTTCAACTCGGACAATGGTGAAGATTACAACGAACTATTTTCACTACATGAGCTATATATACGCCCTTGGGCAAGCTCCTGATACGGCAACAGGAGTTGATAATATACACTATCAGCTCTTGAAGCATCTACCTGAATCATGTTTGGAAACACTTCTAAATATTTTCGATACAATATGGACTTCAGGGAAATTCCCAACTTGGTGTAATGCCATTGTTGTCGCTATTCCAAAGCCTGGCTGGGATCATACTGATCCGTCGAATTACCGACCAGTCTCTTTGACGAGTTGTGTCTGCAAACCATGGAACGAATGGTAAACAATAGATTAATTTGGTATCTGGAATTCAATAACTTAACTACAAATATACAATGTGGTTTCAGGAAAAATCGCTGTACTATTGATCATTTAGTACGACTGGAATCCTATGTTAAGAATGCGATTGCAACTAAACAACATGTAGTATCAATTTTATTTGATCCCGAGAAAGCCTACAATACTACCTGGAAATACAGCACTCTAAACGATTTACATGCGTTTTGGTTTAAGAGGTCGTTTACCTCTTTTTATATCACAGTTTTTAACAGACAGGCAATTTCAAGCCCGAGTGGGATCAACCCTGTCCGATCATTACATTCAGGATCAGGGTGTCCCACAAGGCAGTATTTTGTCTGTAACATTATTTAGTATTAAAATAAACAGCCTTTTACGGGTTTTGAATGATTAGGTTGATGGATCACTTTTCGTGGATGATTTTAATGTTCCAATACGGGAACATTGGCAGGGTCATCGTGAAAAATGAAACAATCACTAGTTTTGGTAACACATGTTCTATTTCTTTGAAATTTAGTGAACAAACTTTCTTTTAACACCTAAATTGACGATGCAGGAATGTTCTTGGGAGACGTAGGTAATAAAATGTTTGTTTACAGTAGATTGGTATTGATAGATACCTCCACTAACGCAGCTGGAATGGGGTGTCTTCTCCAAATTTCAGCGACCAAAACCTAGTGTTCGGAATGCTAGTCCAGCCTTGTCAAAACTGATTCTGTGTCTGACTCCTTTGCTAAATCTTTCTGTGACATGCTGGCATAGTTCAATCTCCTACGCCTCCGTGGTGTAGTGGTTAGAGCGTCCGCCCGAGAGCGGAAGGTCGCGGGTTCGACCCCGACCGCGTCATACCAAAAGACATTAAAATATGGTACTTCTTGGTCCCTGCCTGGCGCTCGGCATTAATGGGTCGGCTCGGAGTCAGTATAATGTGTCTGAGTGGGGTATTCATGCTTCACTGCGGCATGGTATCTCAGTGGGCTAGCACTATAGTCCGGGCTAGTATAAGCAGCTGCACGTACACATACACACGCATGCATGTCGTCATATAAGCGAAATATTCTCAAGCACGACGTTAAACCCAATTTCCCCTCACCTCACCTTCAATCTCCTACAGCACGTAGGGTGGGTGGTCCAACTCTTTGATCAGGTCATACACTAGACCTAGTCCGAACCAAGGATAGCTATGATATTCTGGATGTCGTTGATGTTACTGGCAAACAGATATATGATCATTCACTTATTCAGTGCTCTTTCAAACTCACTAAAAACGTAAGCAAGTGCGAAAAGAAATTAGCTACAGGAAAACTTGAAATATATATATTAGACAGATCTTCTGAGCTGTTTCAGTCACCCTCTGATTCTTTTTGGAGTTGATGATAGGGCTGATGTGTTGACTACTTGCTTATCACGAATATTGGATAAGCATGCTCCTCTGAAGTCTAGTTCTGTTGTCATTCGGTCCAACTGTGGCTGGTATAATGGACATCCTCAAGCAGAAACATATATGCCGTGCAGCTGAAAAACATTGGCGACGTTCAAAATTGAAATTCATGGCCAGCTCTTCAAAACTGCCAGGAATAATGTCAATAAAGCTTTAGCAGCAGCCAAACGAGCATATGTATGCACCTCAATAGAACGCAACTGTAGCAATTTCAAGGAATTATTTTCCTTGTTTAACAGTCTCTTGAAGCGGGGTACAGCGGGGTAGCCAGCAGTCTTGCAGATTTTTCCACGCCAAGATATGGGATATACGTCAATAACTTGACATTAGACGTACTCTGCAGAATCAGGTTTTATGAGAAATGTCTCATTGGTACACATTTGTCTGAATTCTCCTTAACCTATCCGGCAGAAATAAGACAGGTTATATCCAAAGCTAAAGCAACTTCTAGCCTGGAAGCCATACTAACATAGCTGTTTAAAGCAAGCTTGAATTCTCTCATCAGTCCATTATCCAATGTGGTCAACAGCTCATTGAGGGATGCCACGGTTCCCAAAGTTTTCAAACAGGCAGTCGTTACCCCCACTCATTAAAAGGCCAATATAAATCCGAATGATAACCTGCTTCAACCATTCCAAAGTGCTTACAAATCCAAACATGGCACAGAAACTGCGCTTCATGTCCATAACGACGTCATGAGGGCAATGGACCAGCAGCATGTCACCCTGATGGTCCTTCCTGATTTATCATCAGCCTTCAACACCCTAGGCCACACCATGCTTCTTTCTCACTTGGAGGAAAGACTCGGTGTTACAGGAAAGGCTCTTTCTTGGATCAAATCCTATCTGTCCACGAGAACAGGTTGTCAAGATTGGCGAGGTTACCTCACATTCGACAACAGTTAACGTTGGTGTCCCGCAGGTTTAAGTTCTGGGGCCTTTGCTTTTCAGCATATACGTCCTTCCAATAGGTGATATAATCAGGAAAGACAGTTTGATGTTTGATCTCTATGCTGACAACAATCAGATCTACATATCTATAAAGCCATGTGATACAACCTACTGGAATCAGTCAAATTGAAGCTTGTGTGAGCAAGGTTAGATCCTGGATGACTGTGAAATTTCTCAAATGAAATGACAGTAAAACATAATTTCTACTACTTGGTCCTGAACAGAAGTTTTTGAAAGTGCCTGCAGGTCTGTTGTTTAACATTGGCTACAGCAATGTCGGTACCACTCCATCTGCAAGTAATCTTGGAATCATATTTCAATCCTGCATGTCACTCGAAAAGTCAAGAACTTGCTTCTTCACATTCACAACATCAGTAATATCCGCCATCTGCTTGACCATGAAACGACAAAATTCTTGTGCAGACTCTCATCACATTACGACTGGATTATTGTACCTCCCTCTTTCTTCCACATTCCTTTATCTCTGATCACAAAGTTACAGAAAATCCAGAATGCAGCAGTAAGGGTTGCAACGCGCACACCTCAAACTGAGCATATAACACCTATCCTGAAGGCCCTCCACTGGCTGCCAGTGAATTTCATGATTCAATACAAGATACTTCTTCTAGCCCCAAATTGTGTCTATGATCAACCATCAACTGAAACCAAGGATACTGCATTCCGTTCGCATATGATGCACTCTTCCACCAAGCCCAATCTACTGTATAAACACCATTGTATAAACAGCTCATTACTTGTCACCAGCTTACTGATGTTTCTATGTTACCACCTCTGCCCCCTTCTTTCTTCATGTACCATATATGCTTTGCAACGGTACAGGAATCTGTGTCGAAACATCGCACCCACGAAAATAAGAAGTTGTTATCCATAAAGTTTGCTCTATATTGCCCTCCCCTAGCGTCTACCACTGCCTGACATCGACGTCCCATGGAAACAGTCAGGTTACGAACAATTAGTCGGGGAATGTTCCTCCATTCCTCTTGGAGAGCCTGAAGGAGCTCCTGGTGACTCTGGGGCCGTGGGCGACGTCGACGTACCCCTCGGTAAAGGACATCAAAGATGTTCAATGGGGATAGGTTCGGCGATCTGGCAGGCCATGGCAAGATGGTGACATTGTTAGCATGCAGGTAGTCCATAGAAACTCGTGCAACATAAGGTCTGCCGTTGACTTGCTGGGACACGCCGCCATGACGTCTTTGAAATTGCACGACGTGGGGCAGCAAGACGTTATCTCTGTATTACACCGCATTCAGGTTCCTGTGAATGTGCACCAACTCTGTCCGGAAGTTCTTTGATGACGTCAAGGATTAATGTCCAACAAGTTGAAATTAAACGACTCTAAAACTGAATGTTTGCTGATTGGATCCCAAAAATACTTGAACTTGAAATCAGACTTGAACTCTGACGTTTGGACAGTGCACCATTCCCTTATTAGAAATCGTCAGAGATGTTGGGGTCATCGTCGATCCAGTGCTCAGTCTTGAAGGGCACGTCAACCTTCTTGTCAAAGGTCATATTTTCAACTCAGGAACATCGGGAGCATCAGACAATATCTGACAGTAGACTCCACCATAATTCTGGTTCTTTCCCTCGTCACCTCGAGACTTGACTATTGTAATAGTGTCCTCTTTGATGCTCCTCTGTCACCTCACAACTTATGGTCAACGATCATTTGCCTTGCCTGGAACTCTCTTCCTCAGATGGTCCGTCTCTCAGGAACTCTATCAACTTTCAAAACAAGCCTTAAAACCCATTCGTTCAGACAAGTATCGTATCGTTGTAAATACGACAAAACAGGGATGTAGCTTTCTGTAGTTTATTCTCGGGGCCAGAGCTCAACTGGCGAACTACGTTCGGACCTCCCGTGATATCCTCGCCGCTGACCCTGTCGGGTCATCAGCCAGTCATCCCAAGAATCCTGGTAGTTAGTCTCCCCAGCAAATACATACTTTAATATATTATGTCTATTCTACACGTGTACTATGTTCTTAATTCTACGTTGCCTACTTTGTCACACTATACAATGCATAGTTTCATTTACAACATTTATAATAAGCACACTTACATGTATGTATAACCATTAATTCATATATCTAATAATGATGATAGTATAATATCATCTATAACATCACTACGATACAAGCTTTTTTCGCCTGAATCTTCTCTCTCAACTGTGTTTCAAAGTCAATTCAAATTTACCAGGATTTTTTAAACGTAGTTTTCTTGTTAGTTTAATTTTGGCTAACATTTTTCTTACAATCGCCAACAGCTGAAGGGATGGTATAAATCCAACTAGGGTCCATGCAGGTAGCAAAGGTACTGTAAGTCGCCATGGTCCTTAGTATGGTGATTTTTGCCTTCTGGTGTTGGCGATCTATAGCCTGTTTATATATTGTATTGTCCAAATAGTGCCATCAGTTTTAACTTTCAACACTAGTTTTAGTTGTAATTGTGATATTCTAGTTGTTTTACTGTCCTTCGTCGACAGGTTTTATAATATACATATATTCCAATTCAATGTCACATATGTTCTCTTCACGATATGGCTGAAATATTGCCGATGTGATGTTAAATAATAACTCACTCACTCACTCCACTCACTCACTCACTGTGCGCACTCACTCACTCACTCATCCTCACTCACTCACTCCTCCCACTCTCCACTCACTCACTCACTCCACTCACTCACTCACTCACTCACTCACTCACTCACTCACTCACTCACTCACTCTCAACTGTGCGCTTTGAGCATGCATTGAACATGGAACTAGCGCTGTAAAATGGACTGTTATGTTATGTTATACGGTTGCAATTTACAAACCGACTCACAAAAACTGTTGAAAGATCCCTACACCCGTTTTTGTCAATCAAGCGAGAACGCTAGCTTAGATTACGACGAATTTCTGGCCGCAAAATGAGCAGAGCATCCTCAGATATAACAGTGATCCATCTGATTTTCAGAAACGTCAGCACGCTTCTATCATACACGGCAAGGGTGACAACAATTCTACTGTATCAACACACTTACACCAAGAAACACTATCTGTGAGCTCTACCACTCTACCTCGTCTACCTTTCTTGAAGCAACTTGAAGTGCACAACTCACAAGTGAATGTGTACAATTACTTTAGTACCCCGATACTTCGCATATGACTTAAATAACAAATGATTACATTTAAACATGTAGCCTAACACTGATCTGTTTGATTGGCATTTTAGAAGTTGATAAATAATAGAAAAGCAGCAACTTCTCTATTTATAATGATGCGACGTTTCGGTACAGCTTCTTCTACCGTTGTCAAGTGATTGAGTGAGTGAGTGAGTGAGTTTGGTTTTACGCCGCTTTTAGCAATATTCCAGCAATATCACGGCAGGGGACACCAGAAATGGGCTTCATACATAGTGCCCATGTGGAGAATCGAACCAGGGTCTTCACCGTGACGAGCAAACGCCTGAACCACTAGGCTACCGTACCGCCAGTTGTCAAGCAAGAGTGACAACGGTATAAGAGGTGAGGTGAGGTGAAATTGGGTTTAACGTCGTGCTTGATAATATTTCGCTTATATGACGACGTGCATGCGCGTGTATATGTATGTGCGGTGGCTTGTACTAGCCCAGACTGAAGCTGGTTGTATAGTGCTAGCCCACTGAGATACCATGCCGCACTGAAGCATGAATACCCCACTCAGACACATTATACTGACTCCGAGCCGACCAGTCCTTGTTGTACCCATTAATGCCGAGCGCTAGACAGGGACCAACAAGTACCATATTTTAATTTCTTTTGGTATGACGCGGTCGGGGATCAAACCCGCGACCTTCTGCTCTCCGGGCGGACGCTCTAACCACTACACCACGGAGGCAGTCTGTAGAAGAGTAATACTATGATTTATTCACCATTGTCAGATTAGTCAGTGTGCTCATAACAAACATTTTATTGTGATTATTTAACTTGTTATTCAGTTTGTTGAAGTTTAAAAAGGGAACTACGGTTTCTGGCGATGGTGTAAGTTCGAGGAGTGATATGATTAACCTTTGACCAAGAGGAACTTTTGACCTGGTTTAAAATAATAAATTTGTTTCACGAAACAACAGCGTTAAACGAGTTGAATTAGAATGGGGATAACTGTACTGTGTTTGTCGAACTGGGAACGGTGGTTATATAGCCGCAAATTTAGTTTTGTCGGCGACGCGTATGCGGGTATATAACCACCTGTATACATCCCCAATTCGTCCAACACAGTACAGTTATCCCCTAACTCTAATACCTTCGTTTACATGATAACGTTCAGTAAACAAAAGTGATACTTGAGCAATGGAACTATTCCTGCTCACGTCTATGTACATATAATTATATTAAAAGTTATGGTATTTCGTAGTTGCTGTTCCTTTCTTCTCGAAATACAACATATGTCCTGTACACAAACGACCTCCATGATTTCAAAGGAAAAATGAAACAAATACTACCTATACATGTTATAAAAGTTCTCTCTCTCTGTATGAGATAGCCATACTAATACGAATCATTGAGATTTCACTTCCTGTTGTAGCATGTCATGAGTAATGTATGCTCAACAGTTAAATTTGTGACACACAAACAAGAAACAAGTCAAGGGTTAAACCTTTCTGTCGCGAATGAAATGACATTACAGATGATTGTTATGTATTATTTTTTTCTGTTTTACAGATTAAATATACTAGACAAAATAGTTAGGGATATATGTAAATTTTGAAATTATGAATAATGATCTATTCATTCATTGACACACTGATAAAATATTAATCATAAAAATACCAATATCCCTAACTTATTTTGTCCAGTATATAATATGCAGCAGAGAGGGTTCTGGTAATCCTGGCACAATCAGGCTGGTAAGGCTCATCATCAGCTCAGGGCCCTTGCCCCTCTATAAGCAGCACAGACAGCGAATGGGACTTCTCCCAGGGGTAACGATTAACAGTTCAGGCTTTATGAACTGTGACACATAAAGTTGAGACACATAAAACAAAGTTGAGTCAATTTGAGAGTTCTACAATTTCTATTTCAAATTTGTAGAACAAAGGGAAACATCTGGTTATTGAAGTGACAGTAAACACATACACAGAGCAGGGCTGGGAGAAGAGGAAATCAAAATGAAGGAAACAGATAGTTTTATTTGTGAGTTGTGTATTTGAGAGTGCAGACTAGTGCTAGCATTTTGTTTCTATTTCAGACAGGTTCGGACAAGCTTGAGGTTACTGGAACATCTGTCCTATCTCTTGGGAAGAACAGGAATTGCATCCAATATCATCGAAAAGTAAGTAAGTTTAAGTTACACATGATACAGTGAATTACTGAGGAAATATGACAAATATGTGCATGCAAAGAATATTAACTAAACACCACCTGAATTTTATCATTTTCGTCAGAACATCCGATCATACACGAGCGTACTTGGTAGTGTGGTATACCTTTAAAAATGTTGTATGTACACTACAGCTTTCAGAACTGAGGTATGCTGTATGTTTTGTCATGTAGTCGTGTTGTCATATACTCATGTAGTCATTTTTCAAGTTATCGTGGGTATGTTGACAAAGGGCCATATTTCGGAGATAAACATACTGATATTAAACCAAACGCGAAGCGTGACGTTTTATATAAAACATTCGAGCTAGTATAATTTCGTTATATACCTCTGATCAATCCAGTATTACTGATGTTATGGTAGAATTGTCTTTTGTGTGAAGTGAAGTGTGTCCCGAACGCATTCGGAACTACTCGAGTAATGCATGTAGATGATATAGAATATAGGGGTACGAGATAAAGTCTGACAAAAGCCATTGTAAAGCTTTATTTATCAAATAAAGCTTTTATCAGGCCCTAATTTCTTTCCGCTAGTGTGCATACCACGTTTTGTTCGCCCCAAAAACTTCCTGGTCACTATGACCGCGAGCCAACACTTTCCTAGAAACTCGGCTATGTTGATCTCGGCGAAACAATTTAATGTGAATCTCCTATGATTTCTTTGGTTTTCGTAATGAAGGCTTGTTGGGCTTGTTGTATCCCTTGTTCTATGTACTTTGTTTTCTCGTCTTCGCTGATGGCAGTGTTTTTATGAGACTTGGTTCGAATCTCTTGTTTCATTCTGTGATATTTTGCGAGTTCAGAGAGTACTAAACGGAACTCTTCCTCTGAGATTTTACTGTCAGTGAGTGCGGTGGAAATATGGTCGCTTACCGTGTTTAACTTTGCTTCGGCTAGAATTCTAATTTAACCGTGGTTCAATGCTTTACGATGTAATCTACGGGATGCAAACTTAAACACCAACCCCACCAACCCTGACACCCCCAGCTGTTATTTCAATGCCCAGCACTATGGGTGCGGCTACGATAGTGAACAATAACCCGACACCTACCGCGCCTAACCCCATGCTAGTTGCCATAAGGGAGGTATCAACCCCATCCACGACATTGAAAGCTCTATGGTATTTCTTACATAATGCTTTCCTTATGTCGCGATCTTGTTCTAGTATGTTACACATGATGCAGTCAATTACTGAGGAAATATGAAAAATATGTGCATGCACAGAATATTAATTAAGCCCCACCTGAATTATATAATTTTGGTCCGAACATCCGATCATACACGAGCGTACTGGGAAGTAGGGTATACCTTTAAAAACTGTTGTATGTACACTACAGCTTTCTAAACTGAGGTATGTAGTATGTTTTGTCATGTAGTCGTGTCGTCATATACTCATGTAGTCATTTTTCAAGTTATCGTGGTTGTGTTGACAAAGGGCTATATTTAGGAAATAAACATACTGATGTAAAACCAAACGCGAAGCGTGACGTGTTATATGAAAACATTCGAGCTAGTATAATTTCGTTATATACCTCTGATCAATCCAGTATTACTGAAGTCTGAAGTGAGGTGTGTCCAGAACGCATTCGGAACTACTCGTGTCATTCCGGCAGTCTTCTTGTAGGTCACGGAAATAGGCGTGTATTTACGAATGTCCAAAACGTTGGTTACAACAATATATGCACGTACGGCACTGAGGGTAATGCTGTGCCAAATACTTCTAAGATTGCAATTTCTACTTGAACCAACAATATATTGTAGCGTACAAGACATGTTGAATGAATGTGAATCGCTGCTTATTGGCGGCTAGTGAATGTTGACGTTTGAATGAAATGAATGTGTAATAACTATTGCAGCACGACTGTTACTTTTTGACAGCGGAGTTTGACAGATCTTAGTATTAGATTCTCATCTGTATGTTTCGTTAACTCCATATATACAGGCAACATACTGAAAGGGGCACCAGAACCCGTTACAGATGTACTTCACTCCTACGTACTTGGAAAATTGTATCATTGTTATTCTGTAAATATGTCCTCCACCTGAGAATGTATTTTTCCCTTTTCCATCTCCTGTGCACATAGGTGTTATACAATATATACTTCTACAGTTTGGGGCGGAGGGTAGCCTAATGGTTTAAGCGTTCGCTAGTCACGCCGAAGACCGGAGGTTCAATTTTCCACATGGGTACAATGCGTGAAACCATTTCTGGTATTCCCCGCCGTGATATTGCTGGAATATTGCTAAAAGCAGCGTAAAACCATACTTATACAGTTTGTATTAATGGTGCTCATATCTATATTTTCGTACACAATAGCATCATGTATTTGCTTACTGCACTAATAAGGAATGTACTTAATTACCTCTTTATACTCAGAGGCACCCGTGAAGAGCCACCTCCTCTTGGGGGTGCTAGGTAACGCTAAGCACTCTTCAACCCCGTTGTAGACCCGCTGGCATATTTGGTCCACAGCAACCCATTGCTGGTCGTAAGACCGCATTTTGCAACCCGTTTGCCGTGGGTTGCGCCCTGTGTCGGTGGAGGATGGGAGTGTGGTGGTTGAGGGCACTGGTTCCAGGAACAGCGTTCCTTTGCCCAACACACCACTTCGCCCCTTACTTCACCTAGACGGGTGGTAGAACTATCAATCGGCTGATCAAAGCCAAGCCCTGTTCGTTATAGTCTATTCAACTATTGACTCACTCACTAAACATCTTGGCGAAATGACATTTCACTTGAATTTCAGATATGTAACTTCTATTTTGTAATTTGCCTAGAGTCTTATGCCCAGAAGTCGGTGGCTCATGGGCCAATCTGGTGGAAAATATTATCCCGTATTTTTTTCTACTGGAGTATGTCATCCGGGTATCCTTGGGCTGCAAGTTGGAGACCCACTTGCTTTTAGCATCGTCTTTATGACACTCCGTGGTGGGCGGGGAGCTCGGATGATGAAAATTATATTCAACATGGCTTATGAAACTCCCTCCAAAAACCAGAAACGTCCACTTGAGAACGACGATGAACAGCGGCCCTCACAAACTATCGACTACTGGCCACGTTTCATTGTGATAGAGACTCTTGATAAAACTCCTCTGAAATTAATCTCCCTTTGCACTGAGCCACTGGAGGATCATCAATCCTTGTTCGCCAGAATATTATCCATAGCCCTGTCACACTTAATACTAATCTCCAAGCCGTTGCAGTGCGACTTACTTTACATGTTACTTTTACATTATGCTCTCTATATATTCCGCCGTCTTCAACACTTGTACAGGCTGATCTTCAAAATCTCTACGACCAACTCCAAAACCCTGTATTATAATGGGTGATATGAATGGGCACAACCCACTCAGGGGTGGTACACACACTAACACTAAAGGTAGAATACTTGAAGATTTTCTCTCTAATAATGACATATGTATATTTAACGACGACTCAGGCACTTATCTGCATCCTGCAACTGGCACCTACTCTTCACTGGATTTGGCTCTTGTAGACTCTAACCTCCTCAATGAATTTGAATGGTCAGTCCACAATGACCTCTAGGGGAAGTGACCACTTTCCAACGATACTGTCAGAAATTTATCCTTTTGATTCTCCATCTTATACAAGATAAATTTTCCCAAGGCAGACTGGTCCTTATTCCAAAATGTATGCACAATTAAATTACGACCTGAATGTTTCAGTGATATAGCTGATCCTATTCAGGTATTTTCTGACGTTTTATATGAAATAGCTGATGAGTGTATACCAAAGTCCTCTACAAGTCCACATGTACGGAAACCGTGGTTTAATACTGATTGTAAGCAAGCCAGAAAAGCGAGGATAAAGGCAGAGAATTATTTCCGCCATCACCCAACTGTCCACAATTTAAATAAATTTAAAATACTCAATGCAAAGGCACGTCGTACCTTTAAACAAAACAAACGGCTCTCTTGGAGGAACTATGTCTCCAAAATTAATTCACGTACGCCAATGTCCAAAGTATGGAACATGGTTAAAAGAATTAAAGGCAAAGGTTCAACATCTGCGGTTCTCCATCTTAAAGATGGTGATAATTTAATTACTGATAAATCTACAATTGCAAATAGGATTGGCTAAAACTCTTGCCAAGCATTCTTCATCAGCAAATTATGTCCCTGAGTTTCAGAAATATCAGAAACAGCAGGAAAAGACAAAACTTAATTTTGATTCGAGTAATGGTGAAGACTATAATGAAGTTTTTTCATTACATTAGCTACATACTGCTCTTGAGCAAGCTTATGACACCGCAGCGGGTGATGACAACATTCATTATTAGCTACTGAAACACTGGCCTGAACCATGTCTAGTCACACTTTTAGATATATTTGATAAAATATGGACGTCTGGAAACTTTCCTCCTTCATGGCGTAATGCCATTGTAGTCCCTATACCCAAACTGGCCGGGATCATACTGATCCTTCCAATCACAGACCAATATCTTTAACCAGCTGCGTCTGTAAAACCATGGAACGAATGGTACATAACAGATTAATTTGGTATCTGGAAACCAATAACCTTCTTACAAATATTCAATGTGGTTTCAGGAAAAATCGTAGTACCATTGATCATTTGGTACGTTTAGAATCCTTTGTCAAAAATGCAATAGTAACTAAACAACACGCTGTATAAATTTTCTTTGATCTGAGAAAGCTTATCACACGACCTGGAAGCATGGCATTTTGAAGTATTTACATGACCTTGGTTTGAGTCCGAGTCTGAGTGGGTTCTACCCAGTCTGACCATTACAATTAGGGTGTCCCACAAGGCAGTATTTTGTCTGTCACTTTATTTAGCATCAAGATCAACAGTTTCCAAGGTTTTAAAGGATTCAATAGATGGATCACTTTTGTGGATTATTTTAATATTTCTTGTCGCGGTAAGAATATGCACACTATTGAACGGCAACAGTAGATGTGTTTAAATAAAATAAATAAATGGTGTCTTGAAAACGGTTTTAAATTTTCTAAGTAAAAACTAATCGTCTACACTTTTGTAGAAAATATAAGCCTCATAAGGATCCAGAACTATCTTTAAATGGCACTCCCATCAAAGTTGTAAAGTAGGCCAAGTTCTTGGGTCTAATTTTTTGACTCCCAATAAACTTTTTGCCGCATATTAAATCACTTAAAGCCAAGTGCCTGAAGGCACTCGATTTGTTGAAAGTTGTTTCCAACTCAAAGTGGGGAGGGATTAAAGTACCCTCCTCCACCTATATTGATCATTGGTCCGCTCGAAACTTGATTACGGCTCTATCGTATATGGTGGAGCCTGCAAAAGCAACCTAAAACTACTTGACTCCGTCCACCACAAAGGTCTAAGACTTTGTCTTGGATCCTTTAGAACCTCTCCCTATTGACAGTCTCTACGTCGAGGCCGATGAGCCATCTCTTACACAACGCCGTATAAAACTGTCCTTGCAGTATATAACAAAACTTTATTCTAACGAGTCTAATTCTGCAATTAACTGTGTCTTTAATCCTCTTTATGAGGATTTGTACAACAAAAGTCATCTCTTTTCCGCCTCTTGGTTTTAGAATTAAACCATTCATTTCTGCTGCCGGAATTGAGCTGGAAGAAATCTGAAATCTGAAACTAATGAATTACAATATAAACAAGAATATAATCAATTACAAAATATATACAATACATACAAATCCTTATTCACAGATGGGTCCAAGGATGGTGGCGCGGTGGCATGTGCCACTGTCATTGATCCAGAACAATATCTTCTCTCGAATGTAAAATAACAGTTCTATTTTCACAGCAGAAGCTAACGCCATATTAACAGCTCTTAAATATATTGATAGACAGAGTAAATATAAACAATACATAATCTTTTCCGATTCTCTTTCGTGTCTTCAGGCTAATAAAAAATCTTTCTTGTAAACATCCAGTTTTATTAGAAATTATTGAATTGTATAATGAGCTTGCAACTGGCCAATACGACATCGTCTTTTGTTGGCTACCCAGCCATGTTGCTATCTCTGGGAATACACTGGCCGATCTTGTAACTAAGGCAGCACTCAACAAATCTGTGACACCACTTCTTATTCCATACTCTGATTACAAAGCTAGCATTAGAACCTACATCCGTGATCTGATGCAAAAGAAGTGGGACACCCAAGTAGGTGTAAATAAATTACATGAAATAAAACCCTATATTGGTTATACCTGCTTGTGTTGTCAGTCCAGATTTGAAGAGGTCATTGTGCGACGATGTCGCCTTGGCCACACCAGGTATACTCATGAATATTTGTTAAAAGGCGAAGATCCTCCGTTTTGCATCCCTTGTGATGAAAGAATCACGGTCAAGCATGTCCTGCTTGACTGCATTGATTTTTCCATCACAAAGGATAAATATTTTAATGTCAAAACAATTAAGGATATTTTTATAATGTTAATTATTATTTAATAATTGAA
Organism: Haliotis rubra; assembly: GCF_003918875.1. Classification (NCBI taxonomy): domain Eukaryota; kingdom Metazoa; phylum Mollusca; class Gastropoda; order Lepetellida; family Haliotidae; genus Haliotis; species Haliotis rubra. The sequence goes on along the minus strand of NW_025764938.1, from coordinate 286,106 downwards.
TTTTTAAAGGAAATAAAATTATAGCATAAAGTTTGAATAATATGTTTTGTAAATAGATAAATGGTATTTTAAACATGGTAGTATGAATTAGCAACTGCGATTGTTAGTGGCTGTATCCTCAAAGGGGGTTAAAGTATCGTAAAATTATTGTCCTCCTGAGAGGGTACGTAAGTCCCAAACACTTTCAAAGTCAATTTCGCACAACCATACTTTTAATCGTAGTATTTCTGTTATTTTAACTTTCGGCTAAGTCTTCCTTCATCGCCAGGGGCTGAAGGGATGGTGTAAATCAGGATAGGGTCCATGCAGGTAGCAAAAGTAATGTAAGTCCCCATCGTTCCTAGTATGGTGTTCTAACTTCAGTTGTTGGCGATCTATAGCCCGTGTTTTATATTGTATTGTCTTCTTTAATTAAAATCTTTTAGTTTGACTTGCTACTTTTATGTTCATATATGTGATATTCTAGTATTTTTACTGTCCATCGTCGACAGGTTTTACTCTGTAAAATGTTTTCACTTTTAATTGTATAAATTCGTTTCGTCACGATATAGCTGAGATATTGCCGATGTGACGTTAATATTAACTCACTCACTCACTTTATACTCAGAATTCCAGTAAATTTAAACTTCCTATGGTGTTTAACTGCAGTATATATGTTATTCTAATGTTATGGCTAGATTGTCAAAAAATTGCTGACAGCTGAAGGGAAGATGCTGGGGTACATGTAGGAAGCAAAGTTCTGTAAGTCCCCATGGTCCCTAGTATGGTGATCTGCCTTCAGTTGTTGGCGATCTATAGTCTGTTTTTATATTGTATTTTCATGTATAGTTACAATGTTTTTAGATTATAATACTAGTTTTACATACATATATATACATATACATATACATATTACACACACACACACACACACACACACACACACACACACACACACACACACACACACACACACACACACACACACACATATATTATGTGATATTCTAGTTGTTTTACTGTCCTTCCTAGGCAGGTTTTATAGTTTAAATATAATTGTTAATAATATATATAACTTGATATAGTCACGATATGGCTGAAATACTGCCAATGTGACTTGAAATCTTAACTCACTCACTCATACACTCACTTTATACACAGGTTACTTGCTGAAAGGGGCACTTGCACCGTAATTGCTGAGCCTAACTCTTGATATAAAGGCTACTTGCTGAAATGGGATCCTTAACCAGTCATAGATGCACTCAACTCTTTATATACAGGCTACTTACTGAAAGGGGCCCCTGAACCAGTGATGATGGAGGCCATTATCCTGTTGCTTCTGTTGACTTCAGCAGCCACTGGTATGTTATCTGTAGATAATAATGTGCATTTTACTGTGCAGCTCATAAAAGACCACGATTGAAATAGGATATTGTACTAACACTACTTCTATTCACCAAACGTCAATTTCTAATTTACTCCTGTCACCCAGTTGCATATACTGCCAAGGTGACTTGTATATCCTGAAATCAACATATTTCAAATGTTTTTAAATAATTCTCATACAATGAAGGTGCAGTGGAGGGAAAGATATTTCCTTTAACCGACATATGTCTATTTACTTTCACTGATACCCAAAGTTGAGGTGGAGGGAAGGATATTGTGTCCAGAAATTGGTCTGCTTGGGGCTCCCCACAAACCTGACCTGCATAGAAGCAAGTAGAAGCCACTCCTTCATAACACCCAATGGACACACAGCAGGATCATGTAACACAACAGCTGGGTATTGCATAGACAATGGCAAGTTCACAGCGTCTGTCATCAATACCACCTCCAGTGTTCTAACCATACATGCCTTGTTGAAGTCACACGCTGGCTCCTGGATATGTGGCAGCGGTGCCGATATGCCTGATGCCCCTAGCTGCCTGATGACTGTGGCAAGTAAGTAGACATCATGTACACGTGTATGTTGTTGTCCTAGCTGCCAGATGACTGTGGCAAGTAAGTAGACATCATGTACACGTGTTTGTTGTTGTCCTAGCTGCCAGATGACTGTGGCAAGTAAGTAGACATCATGTACACGTGTTTGTTGTTGTCCTAGCTGCCAGATGACTGTGGCAAGTAAGTAGACATCATGTACACGTGTTTGTTGTTGTTCTAGCTGCCAGATGACTGTGGCAAGTAAGTAGACATCATGTACACGTGTTTGTTGTTGTCCTAGCTGCCAGATGACTGTGGCAAGTAAGTAGACATCATGTACACGTGTTTGTTGTTGTCCTAGCTGCCAGATGACTGTGGCAAGTAAGTAGACATCATGTACACGTGTTTGTTGTTGTCCTAGCTGCCAGATGACTGTGGCAAGTAAGTAGACATCATGTACACGTGTTTGTTGTTGTCATGGCTGCCAGATGACTGTGGCAAGTAAGCAGACATGTGTTTATTGATCTTCTACCAAACAATTACAGATTGTAGACACCTTCATCAGCTGTATTCAAATTACCAGATCCTGCTAGACAAGCAGTGGCATGTTGGTTATGTGTAAATATTTTTTAATGATAGTTTGTCAAACAACTTTTTATTTTCAGGACACAAATTCTGCAAAACCCACCGAGTTGGTCTGATGTTTAGATTATGATCAGCGTTTCATTGAGTATTTTATGTTCATTAGTTTTCGAGTTAGATTGCAATTCATCGGTCTGCTTTTGAGCCAAACGGACTATATACATAGTTAACAAAATATACAAATGAAGTTTAAAGTGTTTTTAAATACTTATTTCTTTTATATATAGGCCTGAGATGGACATAATAGACTTTTAAATTTATGGATAGAAGGGAATTTCCAAAAGTATTCCGGAAGAAATGTTATTCTCAAATCATTGTACAAATGACATATAAGGGTGAAATGATACTGAGCGAGCTTAAGGTTCCGGGATCGAGCCCACCTGTGACCGGGTGTAAAAACCTTGGAGTCAGCCTTGTGTGCAGACTCTTTTAGTGTTGTCACAACCCCTAGTGTTCAGTACACAACCCTGTGCACTTTAAGGAACTCACGAATCCGTTTGTAAATGACCATATGGTGGCCATGTGAATACGTGCATATACCCAGTTGCTGGTACAGTAACGTGCACAGTATAATTGGACAAAATATTGTGACTATGTGTCCCAGTTCTCCCAGCTGCAAATGGGTACCTTGTGAGGATGAGGCTGTGAGATAACTCACTGCGCCTAACAGGCTGCATGAGTTGAATACTCCCTAGGGAGTTGAGTTGGTGAAAAAATAAGAATGCCAGAATAAAGACATCCGTTGATCAAGGGAACACTCGAGCGCCTTGAGCATGTACTAGTTGCGTGGATATGTGCGCTGTATAAATATCCTATAGTGAAAAGCAAAACAAAACAAAACAAAACCCTCACAATTGAGAGAAGTCAACAGAATAAACCAATCTGTTCCAATCACATAACCTTATCAGGCAATTTACAAACTGACTGAGTGAAACAGGCAATTTACAATTTGTAAATTTCATTGATTTTATTCACTGGCTGTAACACTTACACGTTACTTTAGTAATACAATATTCCTGCCCAGGAAGTTGAAACCTAGTTCCCCATCGTTCAAACTTTAAATCTGTAAACTGAGGAAATTATGATTTTCTTTTTTTCATGGTCCACTTCCATCACAAGGAGTGGAGGAAAACAAACATTTGCTTAATGTGTTGATCTGTTTCAGAATTCCCAACATGCACTATAACAAGAAGGCAGAATGATGACAGTGTCTTCACCGTGGACGAGGAAGTGGCGTTGAAGGTGAACGTAACTGGAGACTACTGTTCTGAGTCGGTCCAGTTTCAGTTGCAAACAGGAAACATTCAAACGGGTTTGAACTACTCACAATGGAAGCAAAACACAGATGTCATATTCACTCTGACTGAGTCTCACCTCGGGGAAGTGAAACTGGTCTTCATCTGTGGACGATACAGCCAAAGCGTTACCATGTGAAGGGATTCAAGAACTGAGTGAGTGTAATACATTTTGAATATTTAAGACAGGAACTTCATAATAATGCGTGGATAATGATATCGAATTGTGGGAGGATGAGGCATAACATGAACGATCTGTCCTTATGACAATCATTTCATTATCTCTATTTTCCAGATGCACAATTACGTTACAGCAACTATCAGCATGATACACATGAAACAGTCAAATGCAAATGATAACATTCCAGCGCAACCGAGCCACAAATTACCAGGACCTGCCAATATTCATTATTACAACAGTGCCATAGTATCAGGCACCATATAGCTTTATTGGAACTAATTTCAATTGCTAACTGAATTACTAATGTCTGACTTAGGAGAAGTTGTTGTTAGATTCTATATTCCTTGGTAGATATAATATTGTTTCTGAACTAGTTTGGCCTTACCTTTTGTGTAAAACATGGACTATGTGACCATAAAAACTACACTGAGTGAAATGCTGTATTCATGTTTCTAATCCAAATATGTGATCGTTACTAGAACCAATACGCTTCTTCTTATATTCCAGGAAATGTTTCCTCTTCTACGGTGAGGAATCACTTACGAACCTCGACACTTGCACCAGGGATATATACATTGAATTTCATAGCCCCTGTTTGTATTGTCAGCGTTCTTCTTGTCTTGGTTATCGTCATCTCAACTTTAATCTTCTTGTGCAAGCGACGTAACAGACATCGTACGTCAAAGATGGTAAATGCACTACATAGTCACATGTCTCGTGACGCAGGGTATTCCAACATCTGTGTCGTGGAGGGAGCAGTTTCTTGGGCAAATATCGCGAACAGGTCACTTCCACCTACACCAGGTGTTCAAGATACCGTTACAGATCCTGGGTATGCCGCCATGGCAGAAGGCGCTGTCAGCATGGCAGAGACACCTACAACAGATACATCGTGTGCTGAAGGATCAAACCCGATTGCTAATCCTGATGACATGGTGATGCACGTTAAGTCAGCCCTATCAGCTCCCATAGGGATGGGTGACATCGACAGAAGGTCAAGGTCGCCTCCTCTATTTGAACCTGGCATTGAAGGGAAAAAAAACATTTGACAATCCTGATAGCAAAATGTTGCACTCTGAGTCTCTGAGTCAATCCATTCTGTTTGAGGATCCAGGGTACTCTTCAGTCGGAGATGTCATTGTGACAAGGTCAAGGTCAATCTCAGCAAGAGGTTCTTGCACTAAAGGAACCAGCCCAGTTGCAATACCTGAGGACACTCTCGTGAATGACTGCAATGGTGCTGCACCAGATGTGCCTGAGCTGTATGCCAAGGTTGTTAAAACAAAAGACAAAACAGAACCAGAGGTGTCTGGCGTTTCAGTGGTTGTGCTAATGTAGTAGCGGACGAGGTTCCAGTAGAAAGAATAATGCGGAACAGCTACTGGGTTGTGAGCCGACAGCAATCTCTTTATTGTGTAAACACTAATCAGTTTCCAGCTCTGTAAATATTATATTAAAATAATATTAAAATATCTGATAAATTAATTACACCAGCCACATCACATAACATCTATGAATTATACATGACTAATGTACAAAAGGGAACATTAGATACAGTTAAACTGAACAGATTAACTCGTACAGATTACAATGTATACTTAGGTTGCCGACACATTACTGTCTCCACAAATTATCAAGATATACAGTTAATATATACAATATGTACACCTGACTTACCACTGTGTGGCAATGAGCTGGCAGCGATTAAGTTGACAGTGTCCAATCGGGATATTCTTATAGATACATAAATAGAAGTGAGGTCCACAGTCACTCATTCCACAAAAAACAAACTATTCGCTCAGCATAACGTGTAGGACCTCTGATTTGTAAGAGTAGTGTAGTGATCAGTGCTTCCGCACTCGTACATCGGGTTTCATCGGATTGGCCATCCAGTGATACTCGCATGTTTCCGGGTGTGATCGGGGCACGTGATCAACTTACCCGCCAAATCTGACAGGTGACAGATGACAGATCAAGACGAGACACTGAACCGAACGGACGCATATTGCAGTATACCTACAGAACCCTTGATCTCCCCATCATCTACGCTTACGAAGCAAGGTAAAGCGCCTTTCCCTATCACTAGGCTTTCACAACAATGGCGCTGTGAACAGGATTAAGCCTTTGTGAAATTTGTGACAAAGAAAAATATGTCGCGACAATGGGAAAGGACTGATGAATGGGTCACGTGATCCTTATATAGAGCAAAACTCGCTGTATGGAGCATTTTAAGCTTTTTCAATGGCTAATAGAGTAAAACCCCAATGCTCTTTTAGTTTTATATTTATCACTTTTTCGGCCGTAAACAAATCCCTTGCAATGTAAAAAACATAGTAATATCAAAGGGTGTTGATGTATCCACTATCCATGTGCTTGTTCATGTCAACCGCTGGAAGCTGCATGCCTAGCACCCGGCGTATTACGTGTAAATTTCATGGTGTTGATTGCAGTGTTGCGATGTACCTAGCTGTCAATCACTGTCGCTGGATACATGGCAACGCTGTAGCAACGTTCACATGGCTTTGCGTGGTTTGTATTTAATCAAATTTCTGTCAACATATTTATATATGTGTAGTGTTACCAATATGTATCCATTTATATTATTATTGTATATGTTACATGTATTTACATTAATGCACGTTATAAAGTGGGTAAATATTCTGCAGGTCTTTTCATTGATGAATGGGTTGGCAGGTATGTATTCACTGTGCATTATTGTTTAATACAAGGCTTTAGGTTGACACTTCTGCACTCAGTTATTCTGATGACTGACAGCGGTCAACTGTCACCTAAGTCTGGGGTTATAAGTTATGTGTATTAGGTTTTATTATTATACAAGGTTTTAGGTTGACACTTCTGCACTCACTCACTCTTGTCAAGACTGACTGACAGCGGTTAACTGTCACCTAGGCCTGGTGTGTATATTATTTGTTTATTATTTACATCCATTTGGTAAAGTGTGGTAGCTTGTTCAATATGTTAGTGTTTATTTATTTGTCATTTTTATAATCATGTTTATGCCATGCATGAAATATGATTGTGTTATATTAGCTTAGGTCAAACGTTAGATTGTGCAAGTGTTTCACCCTAGTGTGGCCAGGTTGCATTTCAGCATTGGACGCCCGCTGACCGTACAGATTATTCTTAGGTATACCATTTGCCATAGTTTATTGCTGGTACAGTTCTGTTATCTTGCCTGCAATGTTGTGTGTGTGCATCTGTAAGTCTGGTAGTGTTAGGTAAGGGTAGCTTACGCTTAGCGGCTGAGTTGTTTGTCCTCCGGGAACGATATCGTTTACTTGGTTCTGGTTTGTGAAGCCTGTAAGTCCGGTTGCTGACAATATGCCGTCCACTTTAATGCTCTGTCCTTCATACGAACGGCAACATTCTACTGGTCCGCAGTCAGTATATTCGGCAACGTGGAGCATTCTTCACGATCAACTGGCGCTCTATCCTTCTTCGGACAATGGGCATCGCAGTCTGCTGCCATTGCCTCGCCCCTGTCAGCAACGTGTAGCACAGTGTTGTTTGGGTTGGTATCAGTTCTCTATCGGTGGTAGCTGTGGTTGATCGTATGTCTCGGGTCTTCTCTGCCGCCATGGTCTCTTTGCTCAGGTGTAGACTCGTTACATGGGCTGTAACCTCCACCTTCTATCCTTTGACATATACAGAGTTTGTCTTATCCATAATATTGGCAACTCTTTAGCTAGGTTAGTTTAAGGTTATACAGCTACCATATAAGTACCCATAGGTCAGCTTGGTCTTACCTCAGGTTGTAGTACAAAGAGCAAGAATACTGCAGGGAAGGCTCGAACACTAATGTTCCTTTCCCAACTGTATTCGTTCCAAAAATGGGGTTATTTATAACTTGTACTAACTTATCATATATTAAGTATGGTTGTTGGATTATTTCAGATAATCCAATCATGCCACCAGTATATATTAATCTGTGCTCTGAGGAGGAACTCAGGCTTATTCCGGGAATAGGGATGAAACTGGCCCGGAAAATTGTGGAACTCAGAGAGACCCTCGGTGTACTGACGGAGGAGGATTTCCGTGATCTCCCTCTATCAGGAACCCTGAGCAGGCTCTTAGCGCCATCTCCTTCGCTGTGGAATATCCTGGTATTGCAACTGCAGGCTCTTGGTCTCCGAGGATGGTGGAGCAACAGGCTTCAGGGCAAGCTGCACCATCCACATCCAAATCTAAATCAGTTTTTTGGACAGTTTACCCCTGTCACCGAAGGTACACCAGGTAGATTGTCCGATACTGATCAAAGGTTCCAGAAACCAGTCACCAGTACTGACGCTGATGCTATTCAGTCCAACTTAAGACAGTTGGAATATGCGGAAACCAACTTGCAGGCCAGGCGTAGAGGACTTACTCCACAGAGTCATAGTGCTCTCTATGACCAGTGGCAGGCGGCCTCTCATGATTTCAACAGGGAAATGGAAGCTTTTTCTGATGTTCTTGCCAATCTGGAAGCCAGTGGCCCTAAAGATCTGGTATCTGGCCGTCTTGCCAAGGCACCCATGCCTAACCCTCATTCTGTGGTACATGGTATGGACGTGTCACGGCAGAGTTCAAGGACAAAGCCCAATACTGAGGAGATCGACCCCCTTGGGTCCTCCAAGGTGCTGATGGGAATGTCCATCAGAGACATGCTCTAACCCCTGGGTATAGGGAACGGAGGGGATAGGCCAAACCAAAAGAATGGCCCCTCAACCAATCCTATTTAACTCAGCCCAGGGGAAAAACACACGTGAAACCCCATCCACCCAAGGGACAGCTAGATCCAAGTCCCATCATCCTCAAGCTGTACGAGATGACAGTCTACGAGAGAGGGCATCGAGAAGCAGGGAAATCTCCGATAGAGAATCAGAAGGAGATGAATATCTGTTTAAGCGGAACGGGAGCGACCCCGTTGGGCCTCCTACTTCCAGTACCCCTGCTGGGCCTAGAGAGGAAATGTATCTGGAATCTGGGACAGAAGATGGTTTGTCAAGATATACAGATGGGTACCCTAGGATTAACCATGCCTTAAGGGATTATCCTGTATATGGAGACACACATGACCATTCGTATGGTAGCCATCAACGTTCCCGCTCCCAAAGGTCTCACATATATGGAGACTATATCGACCATGAGCCAAGGGAGTATTATTCCATAGAAGGTCCTAATCGATGCCGGGTGGATGCTACACATCCTGTGGCCCGCAAGCCAATCAGTTGCGGGGAACTCCAGCCACTCCGAGATCATTCTGGATATTTTGCTGATGGTCTCGCACCTGCCCCCAGAGATAGGCAGAGGATGTGTAAACCTCTACGTAACGAGAGGGTAGACAGGATTCAAAGAGCTCCTCATCGTCATCAAGCCGCCTGGAGAGAACCGTTAGGCTACTCTTCGGATAGCGACTTGGATGAGGTTCAGCCTAAACATATTGGGAGGAAACATCGAGCAGATGGGGATAAACCAACAGCTTCACTACCGCGGATGTTATATGACGGTAGTACAAGATGGTCCTCCTTTTATATGAAATTTCAACGTTTTGCTCGCTCTCAGTCATGGAAGGATGAAGAAAAGTTAGATCAGTTGTGTTACTGCCTAACCGGTAAAGCAGCTGACTTCTTTGCCCTATTGATAGAGAGAGATGAGTTCATCTCTTTCCAAGGAATGGTGAAGAAACTGGATAGGCGGTTTGGGGAAACAGTGTCATGCAGAGACTGCCCAACTGCAGTTTCCAAACCTTCGTCAGAACTCGGACGAGTCCTTGGAAGAATGGGCGGAGCGTGTACTTCAAGTTGCGATTGCTGCCTTTCCGGATTTACCAGATGACTTTGTGGAACAACAAGTGGTGCGGAGATTCTGCCAAGGATGTGCTAATAAAGAAGCTGCCCACTATGTTTCAAACCTGGGATTGAGAACTCTGGAATCAGCCATGGATGCTGTACAGAAATACTTCCAGAACACCCAGGCAGTATATGGTAGACCAGTCATTAGGCGAGATGTGAAGCAATCAAACTTGGCCAATGATTCCGAGGAAGATGAATATTCGGTGTCGCAAATGACTTCTCAGTCGAATCACACTCCTTCTCAGGATAAGCGGCAAACTCCATCACAACCCGTAAGGTACAATGTGGTGGAACGTTTGACCCACCTGGAAGCTCGGGTTGAGGAGATGTCAGCAGACATACGGAAGTTGACAGCCATCATGAGTCGACGGTTTAGAAGCCCCTCGTCATCACCAACAAGATCGGGGGAGTGCTTCAAATGTGGGAAAACAGGCCATTTTTGCAGAGATTGTCCAATCAATTCTAACGATAGTAAATGAGGAGAGAAAAAGGTCACTTTTAATGCTCAGGAAAAGGATGTTAAAGCAATACAAGATGCAACTGAGGCTTTAAACATGTCCGGATCGAGCTCGGAGGCCTAACCTCGATCCCAGTTGAAGAAGGCCAACAACCGCAAGTCGCTGACGGTCAACAAGTTGAGACTCCTTGGACACAATATCTGCCATTGTTAGATCCCGCTGGACATGACATGCCTTCAATGACCTCCTGCAATTCGTCTATCGCTCCTGAGTCAACTAGTTCCTCGGAAGAAGATAGTTCATCAATTCCAGAGATCACAGTTAGGCAATTAAAAAGTGGATCTATGTTTTTGGTACCAGTCCGAATCCAGGACCAGCATACTACTGCAGTGGTGGATACCGCGGCTGAGGTTACCATAATATCAGACACTTTTTATAAGAAACTCTCATGGAAACCTGAGAAAAAACAGGACATTAAGTTGAGAACTGCTGGGAGAGACTTACATATGTCTTCCTTTGTGACAGAACCACTCCAGTTGCAACTAGGGTCTGAAACCTATTCGATTCCTGTGGTAGTGGGTCCCATTCAAGATGATGTTCTTCTGGGACTGGACTTCTTAGTTCCCCAGGGGGCTCATCTGGACTTGACTCAACAAGTACTGCAGATTGGATCAGATATCATTGAAATGACTCTATGCCGTTCTCAAAAGGTACCACAAGTATCAAGGATCTCGGTATCAAAGAAAACCGTTATTCCACCCAATTCGGTACGACAACTTGAATGTCCTATATCAAAACAACTCACAGATTTCATCATTGAGCCACGCCTAACAAAATCTGATCTACTGATGCCCAGGACGTACCAAAATGGAGGAAGTACCCCCATTGTGTGTCTTGTTAATCCTTCGGATCATCAAGTGGTGTTACAGCCTAGTCAAGTCTTAGGGGTTGCCATGGAAATAGATCATGTCGAATCACCCTTTGAGCAATTGACGGCTGTCAAAACAAATAGTCAACCCAACATCCCTGCTCATCTGAGAAGTCTGTTTGAAAGGTCATCCAAATTACTTCAAGGTCAGGAAGTTCAGCAATTGGCACAATTACTTACAGACTATCAGGATGTATTTGCAAAAGATGACTTGGATCTGGGAAACTTTACAGCGCTTGAACATTCCATCGACACCGGGAATGCCAAACCAATTAAACAGCGCATGCGAAGGACACCACTTGGATTTGAAAAGGAGGAGGAGTCACATCTTAAGAAAATGTTAGATGCTGGAGTCATCCAACCTTCTGTATCAGAGTGGGCTGCACCCCCTGTATTAATACGCAAGCTTGATAATACAGTACGTTGGTGTCTAGATTTTCGCGGTCTGAACGGAGTCACGAAAAGGATGTATCCGCTGATAGAAGATTGTCTGACACACTCGCGGGTAACGTCTGGTACTCAAAGCTGGATGCAAACTCAGCTTATTGGCAAGTCAAAATATCACCAATGGATCGTGAGAAAACAGCTTTCATTACCAAGTATGGTCTTTTTGAACATGTTCGGATGGGATTTGGCCTTTGTAATGCTCCAGCAACATATTCACGAGTAATGAATCTTGTGTTGAGAGGATTGACCTGGGATATTGCTCTGGCCTTCCTGGATGACATTTTGGTGATGGGCACTGATGTCGAAGACCATTTGACTAATCTCCGATCTGTATTTGAGAGGTTCCGAACGTATCAACTCAAGCTGAAACCGCGGAAATGTGAACTGTTTCAGCAGAAGGTTGAGTTTCTTGGTCGTGTGGTTAGCCAGAATGGGCTGGAGGCTAACAACGAGGGCCTTAAAGCAGTGTTAACCTGGCCTCGTCCTACTTGTACAAAGGATGTTGAAAGGTTCCTTGGCTTTGCCAATTATCACAGAATGTTTATCAAGGACTACGCCTCAATGGCAGTCCCATTGTATCAAATCACGGGTAAGAAGGCATTCCAATGGAATGATGAGCAGGAGCAATCTTTCTCGTCCTTGCGGCATGCTCTTACCCATACACCTGTGTTGGCATTACCTACCAAGGAGGACCCCTTCATCCTAGATACAGATGCCTCCAATGAAGCAATCGGTGCAGAGCTGATCCAAATTCAAAATGGTGAAGAGAGAGTGGTTTGTTTTTGCAGTTTCAGTCTGACTGCCGAACAAAAGAGATATTGTACAACCAGAAAAGAGCTATTGGCAGTAATTAGATTTACAAGACAGTTTCGACACTATCTGCTGGGACGATGTTTCACTGTTAGGACTGATCACAGCAGTCTCCAATGGCTATTAAACTTTCGAATCTAAATGGCCAATTGGCTAGGTGGCTGGAAGAATTGAGCCAATATGACATGGTAGTGAAGCACCGTCCAGGAAAACTGCATGCCAATGCTGATGGTTTATCACGGATTCCACAAGAGGATAAATGCCACAATTATAAACCAGGAATAATGTTGGAAAAATTTACCTTGTGGAGGATGCAAATATTGCACTCGAGCTCATGAAAATTGGAACAGGTTTTTCGAGGATGTAGATGATACCATACCTCTGGCCCATGTTGGGCAGGATTGCCTCTCTGATGATGACTCACCAGATGATTGCGGCCTGCCGGTCTCCTGTATGGAAATACAATCCAATGGGGAGTCGGGGTTCTTATTGAACACCACCCCAGTGGCAGTAAGACTTGTAGGAACCGACGACGGGCAGAAAGAACAATTTGGGTACTCTACTCAGGAGATAATCAATCAGCAGAAATCTGATCCTGACCTGGCAATTATAATGGATTGGATTCAAACTGCTAAGGAGCTGAGTGAATCAAGTCTCTTTCTGACCAGTCCTGCAGCGAAACACTATTGGCTGAACCGAAATTTATTTCGGATTGACAGTCAGGGATTGTTACGTGTTGATCCTCTCATAAAAGAAAAGACAACACGAGGCATGGCATCCCTGGTGGTCCCGAAATCATTACAGCAAGAAGTGCTAAGGTTAAACCATGATATAGCGGCTGCAGGACATCTTGGAATGGAGAAAACTATCTACAGAGTCAAAACCAGGTTCTACTGGCATGGCATGGTACCGGATATCAAATTGTACATAGGCACCTGTTCAGCATGTAGCCGAAACAAAGGACCTGTACGACATGCCCGGTCACCAATGATCAACTTTCATGCAGGGGCACCCATGGAAAGAGTTCATCTTGATTTCATTGGTCCCTTGCCCAAGAGCAATTTGGGTAACCAATACATCTTGATGATGGTTGATCAGTTCACCAAATGGGTGGAGTGCATAGCTTTGCCTACCCAAACGGCTGAGGTGACAGCCAAAGCTGCCGTAGACGTTTTTTATCCCGATTTGGATGTCCTTTCCAAGTATTTACGGATCAAGGAAGGAATTTTGAGAGCAAATTGTTCACTGAGCTTTGCACATTACTTCAGATACACAAAACCAGGACAACCCCATATCGACCGTCTGCAAATGGACAAGTAGAGCGATTTAATCGCACTCTCTTGCAAACCATTCGTTGCCACATTGACGCAAACCAGACAAAGTGGGATGAATTTCTGCCACAACTGGCAGGAGCATTGAGATCTGCAGTAAATCGACAAACGGGATATACCGCCAATATGCTGATGCTAGGTAGGGAAATCAATCAACCTGCAGAGCTAGTCTTCAGTGCCACTCGGGAGGAATCTCCATCTTTGGACCCCGACACGTATGTAAGTCAGCTTGCCTCAGCACTTGGTGAGGTACATCAGTTGGCCCGTAAAAAATTACAAACTACTCAGTGCCATATGAAGAGGGATTATGATTTGAGGATTATGTCCCGGAAGTTTGAAGAGGGGGAAATGGTGTATATACTGGACACTGCCTCCACTGTGGGGAAGTCCAAGAAGTTGTCTCCATCCTGGAAAGGACCAGGAATAATAACTAATAAGATTTCCAATACATTGTATGAAGTCCGGACAAGGAAGACAACATCAGTACATCATCATGACCGCCTCAAGCCTTGTCGAGATCGTGTAATTCCAAGTTGGATCCAAAGGTTTTCTAAAACCAGGAGTTCTATAGAGGCCCAAGAGGATCTTAACTTGGATTGGCTCTTCAGCAATCCAACTAATTATTGTATCTGTAACAAGCCAGATGATGGAAAGTTGATGATAGGCTGTGACCAGTGTGACCAATGGTTTCACGGAGCATGTGTAGGAATCAGCAGGAAAATAGCTCAGACTCTGGATAAATACATCTGTCCTCACTGCCAAACAGGAAGGGACAATTCACCTTAAAAGTAGAAAATTGCTATTTTTCCAGAAACATGGTATTCCAACGACGTACAAGATCTGTAGAACGTCGCGGGGCCAGGAGTCGAGAGCTGTCCACCTCTTACTGGGCTGGGGATGGACAATCAGAATCCCCGGAGTCCCTGTCAAGCAGGGGAACCACCCCTTCTTCTCCTGGGCACCAAACATCAGGAGTGGACCAGGCTCATGGGCGTGAGTCAAGATCCTTGACCCACAGGCCCCATACACCTGCACACTCTCCCTCACTTAAGCGGAGTCACCAGCCTCAGGTTTCATCACCACGGAAACGGCATTGTCCAAGCCCTGACCATAGACGAGTGGCCTCGGTGGTTTATCTCCCAGTAAACCGGTGGGATAGACCTCAAGAACGTCTACCTTCCAGAAGGCCGGCCAGGACCTCAAGCCGACGATCTCCACTCAGACAGACGGCTGTATACTATAACTCGTCCTGGCAAAGGCAACAACATTCGCCAGCGAGAGAACTCTCAAGACAAGAGAGATGTTCCTCACCTAGGAGACAAATCCCCAGAAGGCAGAAAAAACATCATTCGCCAGAGATGAGACGAGAGAGACGTTCCTCTCCGAGGAAACAGGTTCTCAGAAGGCAGGAACATCGTCCCTCACCGAGACGGGAGCAACAGCAGCCCGAACCATCCTCTTCCGCCAGGTTGATCAAGACCAATAGCAAAGGGATGAATGTGTCGATAACGAATAAGGGAGCCGCTAAATTTCACAGCAGCCATCCTCATGGCTTAGGATCCATCTGCCCCATCACGTCCTGTGGAATGCGATCAAGAACATTGCGCCATCATGTCCACAGAGCTCATCTCCCACACTGTCTTCGGGACTCGGTAAAGGCCTCGGCGGAAACAACTTCCCATATGGTAACAGCCATAGAAGATCTTGCTCGGCAGAACTTAGGAGCAGGAGCTACCTGGACGGAATTGCATCAGTTCGTCCTAAGGAATAGCCATGTTCCCAAGGACATACCTCTCAGAGGAAGCTGCTACGGGCACCTTTCCCAGCTGTGCCAGATGAAAGGTTGGGCCTTACCTCTAGACGCAACCAACCTGTCCTTGGAGAGTCCGGCTTGCTTGATCCACTGGAGGGTTTTGGCGTCACTGTTAAACGTAACATCTGAAATGGTCAGGATCCACTTCCACAACCTGGGAACCATCCTGCCACTGGCAAGTCCATCTCCGGTTGTGCAAGCCACACAATCGTCAGAGCCATCGGAGATGCGGACACCTCCACCTTCAGCATCCGTACAACAACAGCACAAGCCACCAACTCTGGAGGGACTTCCCAGGGGCTTTGACACCCACTTCCATTCAGACAGAATGCGCAGCAGGCTCCACCTGGACGCTGCCACGCCCCTGGATGAAGTCCTGGATCAAGCAGGTCAACCACTAGATGATTCCTCCTTTGATCTCGTCAGAGCCGTTCAAGTTTTTTGTGATCCTCCAACTTGGCCCCAAGATCCAACCTTTCATCAATGTTGGAAAATCGCCGTTGGACTACATCCAAAAAATGTGAGTTCCTATCGCTCTAATCAGCTAGACAAACTCAAGAGTCTGCTATCCTCACCGAACGTCATCGCCCTGGGAGAAGTTGGCCTTGACTTCACAGTAGGGAATTGGGAACAGCAGGGCAAAGTTCTGGAAAAAATCTTCAAGATGGCTGACCCGAACAAACCAATCATCCTCCACCTCCGGGGAACCGCCGAAGACCGGTATCAAAGGGCCCCAATTGAGGAATGCATTAAGATCGCATATGCAGCAGGAATCCAGCCGAACCAGAAGTTTCATCTGCACTGTTTTTCTGGATCCTGTAAAGAAATGGCCCTTTGGACCAAGAACTTCCCCGAAGACTTGGTTTGGATATACCAGAATGGTCGCCAGATTTGACGAACACCAACTCTCAGCCCTGCGGTTCCTGAGTGCGAAACGGTTTGTGCTAGAAACGGATGCCCCCTACCTATGGCCTCGCCCAGGTCACCGAGGGATTAACAGCCCAAAATTACTCGGTGATGTGGCAACTCTGGTGGCTAAGGCTCGACAGAATACGATGGCTAATATCCTAGAGCGCGCCTACATCAATGCTAGGCAGCTCTACAGGGTATATAAGAACACTCTGTAACATGGGATTCCTAATCTGACTTGGTCAGGACTGGAACTGAGTCCATCGATCCGGTTTAGATTCTAGGACTAATTAATTCATCTAATAAGTTATGTGAACCGACTCGGTTGCCACCAAACAACCTGGTTTGGGATTTTCTTATTTAGATGTGTACTCTAAAATAACCATGAGTTACGTGAACTGTCTCGGTTGATAGCACAACACTGCTGCCCAACCCTGCAGGGATTTTTCATGTCCTGATGAGGTCACCTGTTGGATGCTCCCTAAGCCAGACAGACTCACTGGATTCCAAGTGGGGATGCAAGTCCAGAAAAGAGGGAGGAATGTAGTGATCAGTGCTTCCGCACTCGTACATCGGGTTTCATCGGATTGGCCATCCAGTGATACTCGCATGTTTCCGGGTGTGATCGGGGCACGTGATCAACTTACCCGCCAAATCTGACAGGTGACAGATGACAGATCAAGACGAGACACTGAACCGAACGGACGATAATCACAGTATACTACAGAACCCTTGATCTCCCCATCATCTACGCTTACGAAGCAAGGTAAGCGCCTTTCCCTATCACTAGGCTTTCACAACACATGTGTCTGCCATCGTCCACATTGCTAGTCTGACTGTGCATGCCTGACTGCTCTCATTGTAAACAACCTTCGTTTTGTAAATCTGCTCTCATTGTGAATATCAAGACTCTGGTGAGTTAATATTTTGTATTTGTGACCCAATATTTAATATTTCGGACTCAATTGCAGTGAACTAGAAATCTGTATTGTCATCCATTGTAGCTTGCTCATTGTTTGTTCAATATATTATTGAATATTTTAGACTTGTCTGTGTTCTATTTTGCTGGTTCAAAGGGGACTCTTATACCTTTTGTCACGTCAAATTACTTGACCATAAATTTTCCGCCATTCATCCCCCACATAATACACCTGAAATACAGATTTTACACATGGCATTGCATTGTTGGTTTCAGCCCTGGCGCTGACATTGACTCTGACTATGATTCCTGGATTGAAGAGTATTGTATGAATGCGGATGTGTTTGTTCTGGTGGCCAATGGAGAGTCCACACTAATGCAGACAGTGAGTACACTCCACAGACATTGGGGGTTGACATTCACCGATGTGTTGGTGCTGTGGTTCACACTTTTACTAATGCATGGTTTCACGATTTGTATTGATTCGTTGCCTGCTAGTTAGAGTCTATGGTGCTATATAAGAGAATACTAAGATTGCATATTGCTGATATAGAAGGGGTAAATTTCATTTCCAGAGCAGAATTCTGAAACTATTTAACCCATCTTCACCAAATTTGCTATACTGCCTCTCCATATCATATAGATGTACCTTTTGGGGGTTTGAGGTGTTTTATTTCCATTTTTGTTGTTGTTGTCTTCATGGCAACAATATGGACTTTGTCATTTTGAAGGGAAAAGTTTGTTTCCGGAGCATACTTCTGAAAATAATTGACCCATCCTCACCAAATTTGCTACACAGCCTCTCCATATCATGTAGATGTGCATTTTATGGGTTTGAACGTTTCTTTCAAATTTATTTTGTTCATATTTATGAGACAGATACGGCATACCGAAGATCTGGTGTTGTTCTATGCTACTATAGTTTCCATGATATCACCTATCTTGTGCTTTATTTGATTCCAGTGAAAAAGTTACATGCATAACTGAATGTGATAAAATTATATTCTGATTCAGTACTTTGTTGAAATATCTATTGACAACTTCGTGACTGAAAAACAACAGATTCATTCATGCATTTCGAAAGAGAATCATTTACAATTCTGAATGTTTCGTAAATTAAAACTGTGGAGTTGTTGATTTGTTGATAAGCAATTAAGTTTAATTGAATATAAAATATTAAATGAAGACTTTACAAACATAATAACTCACTATCAATAATATGTATTCACATACTAGAGATTTTGAAATTGGAGGAATCAAATGAATTGTTTGAGGTCTCAACGTTGAATTGGGGGAAGGGGGAGACATATTTTACGAGTAAATACACTTTCTAGTTTAGTAATGATATATCACTCCTGCAGGAGAAGAACTTCTTCCTCAAAGTGAGCTCTCGCCTTTCGAAACCCAACATCTTTGTACTACAGAACCGCTGGGATGTGGTCACTGTGGAGGAGGATGTGGAAGCTGTGGAAGCTGTAAGTACAGTCCTATCCCACTGACGTGGCACACTTCTGTAAATGTGTGGCAGACACAGCTTGATTCGCAGCTGGGAATTTACCTAACTAATTATATTGCAATTGTCTTGTTTAGAATACTGTCAACCAATAACATTGTTTGTTACAATTTTGGCTAATTAATTTACACTGACAATGATGTTTATGAATATTGTGATTAGATATATATTTACTTGTGATAGTGATAACTTGTATATGAGGACGTCAGTCAGTAAGCCTAGTATACACAGACAAATGTCTGCGTACGCGTAAGCATGGTTGGATGGTGGGATGTGTGAGTGTTATTTGATGACGTTTCAGTTTCAACTTATGAACAAGTGATTGTGGCATTGGAATTTAATATCTTATAAATCTTCTTACATATATATATATCGCACATATCCAGGCAACTACTGCTTACTCCTTTTAAGTGCACAGGGTTGTGTACTGCACACTAGGGGTTGTGACAACACTGAAAGAGTCTGCACACAAAGTTGACTCCAAGGTTTTTACACCCGGTCACAGGTGGACTCGATCCCGGCACCTCAACCTCGCTGGATCACTAGCCTGGCACCTTAGCCAGCTCTCCCATTGCGCTCAAAACAGGGCGCAGTGGGCGAGCAAGTAAGATTGAGTCATATAGTTATGTATCATTTATTCAACCTGTCGCAAAACAGCATTCAGTTACACTGCAGTTGTGGTGCCATTATACTATTTTTTGGTTGGAGGCGCAAACGCCTCTATGATATACACTTGGAAAATTCAAATGAACTTTCAGCCTCTAAAACTTAGTCTCTTTGTATTTTGGCAATTCCAAATGACAATAATGTAGCAAAATTATTAGGAGCCACTTGACCATGTGAATAATCCGAAATAATTATCCTTACGTCATTATCTTTAAGCTAATCTTTACGTCATAGTTAATGCAGAAATCGAGGTTTCTATACATCTATAATTAAAACACATTCTGCGTTATTACTGATCGTTAATAAACTGACTTAAAAACAATTTATACACGTAATATTTGCGATGCGAGTACCAATCTCTAATAGAAGCAAACCTCTAATAGGTGGAGGTATAGTCATCGTGATGCTCTTGAAATCAGCTTTACAGCCAAATCATCTCACGTCCATCTCACTAAATTTCTTAATTTAGACAGGTGCCTCCAGCGGTGCCTTTTAAAAAAAAAAATTGTATAACATTACTTCCAAAGTAAACGATTGCAAAGATTCTCTCACCAAGTCTGTCAAAAATATGATCCCCGCTCGATCACAACGGAATCTTTTGACTAATTCATTGTAATCGTAAAATGTTAAACGTCCATATGTTCTCGAAAATGTCTGAGGCGCGGCTGCATTGTCTGGCGGCCGCCATTTTGTTGAGTTAAGAAAATTCTTAGGTCGACTTAGGAGTCCTCTGTGACGACTCCTAACATTTGCTCTAACAGTAAAGAGGCTTTATAACTAGATCTCTTTAAAGGGCAAATTTACTCGAAAATTAACCTTTTGTCTTGCACTTCTTCTACATAAAATGTGTTTGTCAAGCAGTCTCATAGCCAAAACAGTACAGATATCATTAGTAACTACTTTACTTTTTGCATTACATTAATCCATATTTTGCACATTTACTGAGAGTTCTATGTCCACAATAAACGCACCATTGCTTATGTCCCTTGCAAATGACGTCATTGGTGCCCAACTTATAAACAAATGACGTCATTATGCTCTATTATACTCTATTTTACCCTGTTTCACGTGGTGCAGGTACAGGTGTGGTTCTTGTGTCTCGATGCGCTGGCTACGGTTTTAACCTTCGTGTTGCCTGGCCGTCAGCTGGCTTTGTGTTCCGGTCAGTGCCACAATGTAATCACCTTTGGAACAAAGGTATACATTGTACGAAAAGTGTTACCACGTAACCAACTTGTATAACATTCAACCTGTGTCAGTCGCCTTCCAACAGCATCTTCTTACAGCAATTTAAGCAAAACTGAAATGTATAATGCATTACATCTAGCTAACCATCGGTGAATGTGCCGGCACTCTAAGTTGCTACTTAACCCTTATCCCACCAAGCTTTCTTCATATCCATTACTGCCAAGTGGGCCTGTGAGGCCCGGTCAACCACTTTTGATTTATATCAAAGGACCTGACAAGGTATATTACATTTTTCTTCACTTTTAGAACAGTCACTGCTGTCACTAACATTTCCTTCAAAGGGAGGTTCGAACTCA
Source organism: Haliotis rubra (assembly GCF_003918875.1). Taxonomy (NCBI): domain Eukaryota; kingdom Metazoa; phylum Mollusca; class Gastropoda; order Lepetellida; family Haliotidae; genus Haliotis; species Haliotis rubra. The sequence continues at coordinate 264,899 of NW_025764938.1, read as the reverse complement.
GAATCTGATCCACTGTCAGAAGGTACTGCATCAGCACCACTACCATCATCATCTGCAGCAGCAGGTTGGAGCTAAACGTCGCAAAAATTGCTTCTCAAACTTCCTTAAGTGGCATTTAGAAGCTGGTGTGATGAAGAGGAACACTTTTTATGGATAGACAACTTCTTTATTGCAGTGGATGCGACGTTTCGGTGTAGATTCTAACACCGTTATCTAGCAAATGATAAACAACATCTGCACCGGGAGAATATACATGACGGGTATTTGGGTTTATACAATAGAAGAGGTTGATGTGTGTTGACATGAGGCTTGTTGTGATAAGAAATGATTGAAACCAGTAGACAAAGGGTGGGTTATTCTTGATTAGTTAATCGTAAGCTGTAGGGATGTAATAACGTTGATTACTGTTGATTGTCGGGTTGAGCCGTTTGATGTTGATTACCTCTAAGAGTTCTCTTATCCCATGGCCTCTCCCCCGTCATCAGCGAGATCTACATGACGGAACTCGAAGACAAAGCCCTCCTCACCTCAACCGTCACACCAATATGCTGTTTCCGAAAAGTAGATGACCACAGAACCCTCCTGTAAGAACTTAGAGAGAAGATGAGATGGGTCCGACTCTACACAAGCAACACACAGTTCCCTAGACTACCCTACGCCCGAGGTCCACAAAGACTCCATCAAAGACCATCCCCTAGTCTGTTCCAGGAACACTGTCCATTACAATACCACCAAGCATCTCGACCGGCGACGACCGCCTTCTCGCCCCTCTAGGTAAATTAGCTAAATCCTTTATCATGGACTCCGACGAATTCTGCAACAAGATCAGCACCATCACCCAGCCGGGCAAAATAATGAGTTGATTGATCTATTCACCAATGTACCAAGAGACGAAGCCCTAGCCATCATTAGAAGAAAAGTTGAAGACATCAGTGCTAAACCTAGATACCCATCTCACAGTAGAAAGCATCACCCGCCTCATCCATTCCTATATAAGTTCAACATACTTCACCCGGTCTGATAAAATCTACCAACAAACCCATGGTCTACCTATGGGATCTCCTGTCTCCCCCATCATCACAGCGATCTACAAGACAGAACCCGAAGACAAGACCCTCCTCACCTTACCCACCACAGCAATATGCTGGTTCCGGAAAGAAGACGACATTTGCTTGATAACGGTGTTAGGATCCACACAGAAACGTCGCATCCACTGCAGTAAAGAATTTGTCTATTCATTAAAAGTGTTCCTCTTCTCAAACTTGCTCGACGATTCATCTTTGACTGGCACTTACTATGCAATGTATTCATAAGGAAGCTTTATCAAGTGGCGTTGTCTGGAAGCTGAGTGGGGTGACCGGGCCTCAGAGGCCTGGCAAAACAGTTCATGCAATAATATTTGCTTTTTAAAATTAATGGTAATTATTTCAAAATAATAATAATTATTATAAATCGAGACATGGGAAATGTAAAAATGTTTATCTCACTTTTTAAGCAGAGATTGTCTGATTGTTTGAACCAAGATTGGCATCATACTGTTTCACTTTTGAGCAAATGTCCGACATACTGCCAATTTAAGACAATGTTGCAAGTTGAAAGATATCTGTCCTTAGACATTCCATGGTATTACAAACATGTTTTAGCCAGTTCAGATGTAATAACTTCAAACTTGCAACTGAAACAGGGAGGCATAATAATACACTGTATGGACTTTGTTTATATTGTCATAGCAAAGGCATGTCATTAATTGAAGATGAATGGTTTGTCAACGGTATAATGATGCAAGAATTGAATGTTTTCACCATACCTATATTAGAAACCCGTGTAGGGAAAGTTTTGTAAGACTTATGTCATGTAAGGATGAAAATGTTTTGATAAGTATTGCTAAGTTTCTGATGAAGGCTCGTAAAATTATAAATTGCATAAATTTCAGTAAATATTCTACACATTAAGATCCATATGTTATTTCTTAGATATATTTTGCCCATACACTGTACACTGTCAGACACTTTACCATGTTTACAAAGCATAATTGTATGATTGTTACAACATACTGTTACCATATGACACCTGTGCAAATTGAAAGATATTTTTCCTTAGATATATTCTTCAGTATTATAAACATGTTTTAAGCTAGTCCAGATATAATAGCTTCCAGCCTGCAACTGTAACAAGGAGGCATAATACACTGCACTGTAATAGACTCTGTTTATATTGTTATAGCAAAGGCATACCAGTAGTTTAAGATGAATACCATTTAACTGACAATGTTTAAAAGATGCATACGATTGAATGTTTTCCACCATACCTATATATTGGTAACCCGTGTAAGGATAGTTTTGTTAGACTTGTCATGTAAGGATGATTTTTTATATGTATTGCTAGGTTTCCTGATTAAAGCTTACAAAGATCCACATGTTTTCTTTGGAAAGGTTTATTATGCCTGTACATTGTGCAAAAATGTTTCTGTAATTTTCAAAGGCAACAATGTATAATTGTTACTGGTTTTACCAGCATCAAATATAATGTAAAATTATTCTGTAATATGGGCCATGTCCTTATATACTGAAATAAAACTGCCTTCCCTCTGCCTCCCCTGTGCCTTGTCTGTACCATCATATGCAAATAACGACGTCCGTTCAGCATTGCTTCTGCGTTCTCGCCGACCGTTGTGCCTTCCTTGTGCATTCATTGGCGTTCGCTCTGCCTTCTCTCTGCGTTCTGTGGCGACTGTTCGGCAACCTGCATATTCTAGGTATATTAGTACTTGGCTACGACATTTTATCATTAGTTTCATATGAGCAGGCTAAGTGAAATCATCGTATAATGACTTCAGTAAGCATAAACAATGAACTGCGTTTGCAAATAGCTTCTTTGCAAGGTCAACAAGCATTGTTTTTCAACCAGATAGCCATTGCCATCTTAAATAGAAGGATGAATAGACGTAGAAGAAGAAGAAGATTGAGAACCCTGTGGGTCCGCCCTTGGTTGATGCAACACAGACAGTTGCAATTCGGGGACTACAACCAACTAATGCAAGAACTGCGTCTAGAAGATGAAGGGTCATTCTACAATTATCTGAGAATGGAGCCAGCGCTTTTTAACGAACTCCTCCAACCGGTTGGCCCAAGAATCGCCAAACAGAACACGAATTGGCGAGCAAGTTTCGAGCCTGGTTTGAAACTTGTCGTAACCCTCAGGTTCTTTGCAACTGGGGACAAATACCCAAGCCTCCAGTACCAGTATCATGTGTCACGCAGCATGATCTCCATTTTTTTTGTGCCTGAAGTTTGCAGAGCTATCAGAGATGAATATAAGACTGAAGTTGTCAAATGCCAGAGGAGCTCCAAAGAGTGGAAAGCTGTTGCAGATGACTTTCAGAGACTTACCCCGTGCACTCGGAGCCATTGATGGGAAACATATAGCCGTGCGTTGTCTACCAAACACAGGTAGTTTCTATCACAACTATAAGGGATTTTTCTCTCTTGTCATTGCATTAGTGGATGCAAATAATAAATTTTTATGGTGTTGGAACAATGTCAGACAGCCAGATTTTCAATGAATCTGAACTGAAGACGTACCTCGAAGATGGCACAATAAAGTTTCCAACTCCTGAGTCATTGCTGAATGATGACTGTGACATACCATTCTTCCTACTTGGGGATGATGCATTTGCCCTCAGAACCTACATGATGAAGCCATATTCAACCAGGGCACTCACCAACAAGCAACGTATCTTCAACTATCCTATCTTTTGTGGAAGAAGAGTAGTTGAAAATCCGATTTCAACTTTCAACGATGCAGCCGATGCCTAATTCAGTCCAGGATGTTATTGAAGCAAACATTTGTCTTCACAATACAATGCGAGACCGATATGCAACGCTACTGAATGTTTGACACTGAAGACGATAACCACGACCTCATACCTGGAGAATGGAGACAACAAGCAAATATACATGATGTTGCACACGTAGTCAGACCAAACCGAGACACATGAGCAGGAAAACAGTTGCGAGAGTATCTGAAGTTGCACTTCAACAATACAGCTGGATCAGTTCCATGGCAAGACTGTATGATTTGAAGTGTTGTGTATGGAACTGAATTGCTATGCGGATGGAATTGTTTGATGATGTTCATACTGCTATCATTACTCAACATTAGTCTTATGAATTCATTATGGATATCTGGATTTCCAAATAAAGTATCAATATTGTTTGTCTTCAATTTTGTTCATATCTCAAAAAACATTGTCAGCAGTAACATTTTCCTGTTGGCCAATGTTTTTGGTAATTCTTTTGGGTTTTGGCCTTTCGTCTAGTGGCATACCTTCTTGGAGGCATGGTGAGACGTCTAATGACAAGCTCGGCAGTTCTCAAATACCGTGGACATCGGCAGTACAAGACCTATTTATATATAATCTGGAAAGGCAGAGTGAACGCCGTGATTGTTCAAAGGGAAGTGCTAGTCGCTGAATGAAGGCAGAGTGAATGCTCAACGAACGTCAATGGATGCTCGACGGACGCACCATGAAGGCAGAGAGAAGGCAGGGGCAACGCCACAGTTTACGAAGTTTTTATGTGGCGTCCTTTCGCCGACCATTGTGCCTTCACTCTGCGACCTAGGTGATGGCCCTTCCACCTGCGTCCTGTTGTCAATTCACCATGACAGCGACCGCTCTGCGTTTGTTTTGAGCATGTTCAATACAGTCGACACTACAGTGGCCACTACTGAGCCGTTCTTGGCGTTGGTTCTGCCTACTTTCTGCCTTCATGGTGATGGCTCTGCCTTCTCTCTGCGTTCTTCATTCCTCCTTTGAGCGTTCAATGGCGTTCCGAACATATTTAGAAGGCAGAGAGAAGACAGAGTGGTCGCCGTCCTCTGTAAAGGGGGCTTAACCGAACAAGCGGCTATTACCGAACATAATTCCATTTCCGTATGTTTTTCTCAACTTGCTGGTCGTGAGAGCTTTTTCTGAGTGTGTAGCTTCAGAGCTTCTTGAGTACCTTCCAGCAGACTGTCGTTTAACATAAAAAATATAAATCGAAACAATAAGAAAAGAAATAAAATTAAATCAATTACTCAAATTTCAGTTACGTAAGTCAATGTTAGCTGATACTAAAAGTGCCACAAAAGGCCAAATGTTTATTGGTCTTAGATAATCGTGTTTGCTTGGTCCTATAAGACCATTGATATGATATTTTAAAACAACAGCAGTAGTTTTCATGATAAATTACCTCTTCAACCTAAAAAAGAACATACATAAAAGTCAGTTGATACTATTGATCAAGTAATAAATCCTGGGCCCCGTTCCACAAACGATCGTAGGGCTAAGTTGATCGTAACTCCCATACTTTAACATAAATTTACGACTGTCGTAGCGCTACGATCGCTTTGAGGAACGGGACCCAGCAGATCTGCAATTTCTGCAGAACACTGGCGATATGAGGAAATTGTTGCAATTTAGTTATCTTTTAAACCCAAATAAACGAATCGTGAAAACACTATCGATCAATAGATAAATGTTAAGATATTTGCACTAATGTAAGTGTTTATTTTTTTTAAAACTTGACAAATTTTGTCTTCAACCGAATGACGAGAGGTTGATCGAAGTATCGCCTGTAATGTAATAGTAAATCATGAAATATATTTATCAGATATTTATATGCAAGAAATGTATCTCTCTCTTTTTCAATGCAATTGTTATTTTTATTTCACAAGATACTGAAGAAGTACAAGTCATGTTTGCTGCTTTTTATACAGGAATAGTACTCGATTATCAGGGTTATCCTGAACAGACTTTAAGTGACCAGTCAAATAACAGTTGTGACTAATGTTACCATGGCTTATTTTGAATTTGGGGCCGTATTTTGTGTCAGTTACATCCTTGTTAGAATTTCAATTTAACGTCAATTCGTTCTTTACAGATACTATCGATCAAGGGACTCTTTTCTCTTTCCTCGTTCCTGTTACTGAACTTTTCATAATTTGTCAATTTTAGTAACAGGAACGAGGAAAGTGTTTATCAACCTTCTGTACACGATTGGAAACAAACGATAATGCGTCAAAGCAACGCCACTTCGATCTCAGCTACATTTATATAACACACCTTGTGTTCGGAATAGCCCGACATGGCTATTCGGAATAGCCTGACAAGGGTGTTCAGACGAGTCGACACAAGTTAAAAACAATTATGAAAATTTGATGATGTGAAATATCTGTTGTTGTTTATTCGAACAACCAATTCTGAAACATTGTCGATGAACTGTGAATCGCTGAGAATGTTTTGGAAAACAAGAACTTTCAGCCATATTGCAGAGTGTTTATAAAAACACGTCACACCTCATACAGTTCATAATTGAATGACAAATGGTCTTTGTCGCCAATACCAAGTGTCTCAGTGAAATCTAGCAAAATATACCAGAAGAGAAAACGAATGCCACGCTGGGAAAGGACCACATGTTTGAAATGTAAACAAAGCCAAGCTCAGATTTTACACTGTATTATTTTCTCATACTGTGAGAGATCCATTCGTCTACTTGTATACACGGTACGTAAGTCCCAAAACATTCGAAGTAAATTAAAACGTTCCACTTTTTAATCGTAGAATACGTGTTCTTTTAATGTATGGCTACATTTGCTAAATTGCTAACGGATGAAGGGGTGGTGTAAATCCAGCTAGGGTCCATGCAGGAAGCAAATGTGCTGTAAGTCCCCATGGTCCCTAGTACGGTGATCTACCTTCAGTTGTTGGCGATCTATAGCCTGATTTTATATTGTATTGTCATGTATAGTTAAAATATTTTAGATTGAAGTACTAGTTTTAAATTGATATCTGTGATAATCAAGTTGTTTTAGTGTCCTTCGTTGACTGAATTTTATAATTTACCTTTAGTTGTTAACATATTTATAACTTGATTTCCTACAATCTCCAGTGGCTGAAGGGATGGTGTAACTCCAGCTAGGGTCCATGCAGGTAGCAAAGGTACTGTAAGTCCTCATGGTCCCTAGTATGGTGATCTACCTTCAGTTGTTGGCGATCTCTAGCCCATTTTTATACTGTCTTGTCCTAATTCGAAGTCCAATTTTAGAGAGATATGCTAGTTATATTCTTAATACTGTGATATTCTAGTTGGTTTTACTGTCCTTCGTTGACAGGTTATTTATAATCTGCATATATTTATGTTCAATTTGAAACTTGATATAGTCACGATATGGCTGAAATACTGCCGATGTGACTTAAAATCTTAACTCACTCACTCACTCTCACTTGTATACACTTGCTCATTAGTTTTAGAACATGCATGGAACGAAAGAACGAAAGTTTTCTTCTAAATATCTGGTGTATGAAATTATGCATGATCAATCGGCCTGCTGCTTATATTTTCAGTTCTAATGCTTCTTTCGTATTTTTACACACTTTTTTCATGTGATTTTTTTCGGTATTAATATATTTTGTTTTGGGACTAGACAGGAAACCAGTCAAAATCAATTGGCACCAATTACGTCATAATCAATGGCATAACATTGAGGCACTTACGTTGAGGGTTATACCTTCATTGTAAAACCAACGAGTGTATATTTTCAAGTAGATCTATTGATATTAACTAATTCAAAAATCCATTTTGTTTCACAGAAGGGAAAAATGTGATTTTTTTCGTGTACACTTCCCCTTTAAGAAAATTCTGAAAGAAATTCTCAGTATCCTCTACACTTAGGAGTAACTCTTTATTCTGAGAAGTTTTATAAATACGACCCCTGGTCTCTTGCATCCTCAAACTGGACACGCAGAGTATCTGTGTTGAACATTTAGTAGTAATACAGGCCAATGTTACTCAGGATTAAAATATGATGCGTCTCTTTTGTAGGTGAGGAGGCAACACATGGAGAAGAGTATTGCGTTTTTAGTGGACGAGCTGAAGGTGGTTGACAAGAAGACAGCCGAGGACCGAGTGTTCTTTGTGTCAGCTCGTGAGGCCCTGGTTTCCAGGCTGCACCAGGACAAAGGAACGCCTGTCCCCAGTAAGATGTTGTCATTTTCACAGTAGACACTACACTGACATCCTGTTAATACATAAACCTGTTTTCTACACTTACTGACTGGATCTGAACCAGTATAACAGGGTTTCGTTGGATTTATCTCGTGAACTTAATTCCAAATTTCTTGTTAAGAAGGGCTGATAATTACCCTCAGACTCATTCTGAACTGTAATCATAAGATATGCTGCTAAAACAGCTATCAAGTCAGAATACACCCAAGAGCCAGAGATATTCTGTGCACAGATAGTGATAAAAAAATAGAGAGGGGCTGTCACTTCAAACAGTTGATGGCAGTTGAGTACAGGGTTTTTATCCCCCGCAATGCGTTTTGCGGGGAGTATTAAAATGTACTCCGTCCGTGCACATTTGTCTTTTCCGGAGCATAACTCCAAAACCGTTCAATATTTCTTCACAAAACCTGGCACATAGATAGATCTGGTGGTCTCCTGGTGCCTTTTTGTAGGTTTGGATTTATGAATAAAATATTATTTTGCGTTTCCATGGCAACAAGTTGGACTTAAACTGAAATTGGTTGTAGTACTCCAAACTTGGTACATAGATAGATGTGGTGGTGAACTGGTGCCTTTTGGCAGTTTTAGATTTCTGAATAAAATATTTTTTGCGTTTCCATGGCAACAAGTTCGACTTCTACTGAAATAGGTGGTAGTACTCTTTTCCGGAGTAGAACACTAAAAGCGTTGAATGTTTCTTCACCAAACTTGGCACATAGATAGATCTGGTGGAGAACTGGTGCCTTTTGGTAGTTTTGGATTTCTGAATAAAATATTATTTGCGTTTCCATGGCAACAAGTTTGACTTAGACTGAAATTGGTGGTTGAGCTCTTTTCCGGAGCAGAACTCTAAAAGCGTTCAATGTTTCTTCACCAATCTTGGCACATAGATAGACCTTGTGGTGAATTGGTGCCTTTTGGTAGTTTTGGCTTTCTGAATTAATATTTTTGTGTTTTCATGGCAACAAGTTTGACTTAGACTGAAATTGGTGGTAGTGCTCTTTTCCGGAGCAGACCTTAAAAACCGTTCACTGTTTCATCACGAAATTTCATACATAGGTAGGTCTAGTGGTGAACTGGTGCCTTTTGGTAGTTTTGGATTTCTGAATAAAATGTTTTTTGGTGTGTTTTTTTGTGTTTCCATGGCAACAATTTTGGCTTCAACTGAATTTGGTGCTAGTGCTCTTTTCTGGACCAGAACTTTGAAACCTTTCAGTAATCTCCTTCCACTTAGCTATATACACGCCAGAAACATTGACATAATCATAACTTGTAGACATATTCATAAAGAGTATTTTGCCATTGCGGGGGATATTGATGATTTGTCTTCTTGTTATCCTTATATATCCGGCATTGTCTTGGGGCTCCGTAATATGTGGCTAATAATTGCGTAAATATGATCTGAAAATCTGAAAAATGGGGTATTTCAGCTGCTCAGTATTCATGTGCGAGATGAATGTTTGTTGCAGTGTTGCTATGCGCAAATCGGCTTGGTTGTGAAGTAATTATTGTAAGATAATAATGATGAAACACAGGCAAACTGTAGCGCAAATAGGATTCCGCAACAGAGAGAAGAAATGAACAGTCTTCCTTTATGCTTCGCTCGCATATAGGAAGATAGGTAAGTTTTCTCTCTGTTGTGCAACCCAATTTCCTCTACAGTTTGCCTGTGGATCAAATTACATGCACACCTGAAGGCGATATATTCGTCATGATGTTTGATGTCAGTTTTGAATGAGTGAGTGAGTTAAAATTTAAAGTCACATCAGCAATATTTCAGCTATATCGTGACTAAAACTAGTTCTAAATACATAATAGGGGTGGTGGGGTAGCCTAATGGTGAACACGTTTGCTCGTCACGCCGAAGACCCGGGTCCAAATCCCCACATGGGTACAATGTGTGAAGCCCATTTCTAGTGTTTCGCGCCGTGATATTGCTGGAATATTGCTAAAAGCCACGTAAAACCACACTCACTCACTCTAAATTCATAATAAATACATATAATTTATAACACCTGTCAAGAAGGACAGATTAATTACTAGATTTTCACAATAAACTAACCAGAATATATTTATTAGAAGAAAACTATTTTGGACAATACAATGAAATATGAACAACTAAGGTCCATGGGGACTTACAGTGCCTTTGCTACTTGCATGCACCCCAGCTGGATTTACACCATCCCTTCAGCCATTGACGATTATGCTTGACTCGCTTGTACTCACGACAATAACCCTTTCAGCGTTACAAATTTGTTTTACAGTACATCAGTTCATGTGTAAACAATACCTTCAAACAATATGGAATATTTTGCAAACTCTAGTTTAGAACAGTTGACTGAAGTGGCTACATTTACACTAGTCTAAACTATTGATGGGTAGTATAGTTTCTAAATTTGTGGACAGAGCTCGATGCCTGTCTGACATGACTGAAGAACAAATTGTCAAGGAACTCTCTCAGCAATCCGTCACAGCCGTAAAACGATTCACCTTCAAAAAGGACGGTGTTGTTCAACCAACGAACACCTATCTCTTCACGTTCGCGCGAGCAAACATTCCTGACTCGATTAGAGCTGGTTATTGTAGCATTGGTGTGGAGGTGTATGTCCCCAATCCACTCCGGTGCTGCCAAAAGTTTGGACATGGATCCAAATCCTGTCGTTCCTCTGCTGTTTGTTACCGCTGTGGTGACAAGCATGAGGGCAACGACTGTACTAAGGAAGTGAAGTGCACAAACTGCGGTGGTAACCATATGGCCTCTTCCAAGTTCTGTCCAGTGTGGCAACGCGAATCCGAGATACTAAAGATCAAGCACAAAGAAAATATCTCCTTTCACGAAGCAAAGAAGAGGGTTGCAAGTTTAACTGCAGCCCCTTCAACCATCACCTACTCTTCTGCTGTCTCCCGTCCTACTATCACTACTGCAACCATCTCATGTCAGACCGACCTGACATGGATCATGTCTTCTCAGCCAACTGAACTCAACACAAACTACTCTTCTGCTGTCTCCCGTCCTACTATCACTACTGCAACCATCTCATGTCAGACCGACCTGACATGGATCATGTCTTCTCAGCCAACTGAACTCAACACAACTCAACCTATCTCAGCAACTCCATCTCCAACGCCAAAAGTCAAAACCTCTGAATCACAAACACCAGAACAAATGCCAAAACCAGAAACAGAAACTGCGCGCAGAAAAAGGGAAAAAAAGAGGCTAGAGAGACTAAAACAACTTGAACAATTGCCAAACACAAAACCAAAGGCCACCTCCCCTTCAGAGGTCCCCATCGAGGTCCATAACTCCTTTGGCCCTCTGGATATGGAGGTAACTTCAACTCCACCTCACACCAATAGGAGTTCATCAAACGCTTCCTCACGTTCACGTGACATGTCACCAGTAGAAGCACCATGAATCCACAAAACATGATCCAATGGAATTGCAGAGGACTTAAGAATAATAATAATGAATTACAGTTATTGATTGAAGACTTCAAACCATCTGCGTTTTGTCTCCAAGAAACCTACCTAAAAAGGACCGATAAATTTGACATCCGTCGGTACAGTTCCTACCACTCCTTTTCTCCTCCCGGTGTAAAAGCTACAGGAGGCACTTCTATCCTGGTGAGGCAGGGTGTCCTTCATAGCCCCGTTCCACTTAAAACCAACCTACAAACTGTTGCTGTCCGCATGACTCTGAACATAGGGTTTACACTATGTTCCTTCTATTTCCCTCCCACCTCAACTGTTCGCCTATCAGATCTTCAGAACTTATATGATCAAATCCCGAAGCCCTGCATAATCATGGGCGACTTCAACGGCCATAACCCCCTATGGGGGAGTACTGATACAAATAGTATGGGAAAGGTCCTTGAAGAGTTTCTCTCAAATGATGATGTATGCATCTTCAACGATGGATCAAACACCTACCTCCATCCTGCCACTGGATCATACTCTGTTCTCGATCTATCACTTAAAGATTCTAATCTTTTAAATGAGTTCGAATGGTCGGTCCATGACGACCTTTGTGTGGAAGCGACCACTTCCCAACAATTCTTACTCCTATCAACCTCACGGATGAACCACCTTCAACAAGATAGAATTTTACTAAGGCCAATTGGCCTTTATTCCAAACCCTATGTTCAGAAAAACTTAAGCCGGACAACTTCAGGAATGTCCCTGACCCCATGGAACTATTTTCAGACGTCCTAAATGCCATCGGAGACAAAACTATTCGAAAGTCCTCTGCAAACCCGCACATACGCAAACCATGGTTTGATACAAACTACAAACAAGCTAGGAAAAATAGGAGGAAGGTGGAAAAATATTTCCGACAACATCCTACACTGCATAACCTGAATGCTGTTAAAATGACAAATGCCAGGGCAAAACGTACCTTCAAACAAACTAAACGCCGGTCATGGAGGAAATATGTGTCAAAAATCAACTCCCGCACACCCATGTCCAAGGTGTGGAACATGATTCAAAAGATTAAGGGCAAAAGGGTCAAAATCAGGAGTTCACCACCTGAAAAATGGAGACTCCCTCCTAACAAATAAATCTGAAATTGCCAACAACCTTGGCGAAACTTTGGCAAACCACTCCTCCTCATCAAATTATAACCCCCAGTTCCAGAAATGTCAAACCCAAGAAGAAAAGAAACCAGTCAATTTTAACTCTGATAATGGGGAGGATTACAACGAAACGTTTTCCCTCCATGAATTACGTACTGCCCTAGGACAGGCTCACAACACTGCGGCAGGAGCTGATGAAATCCATTATCAGCTTCTGAAACACCTCCCTGACACAGGCTTGGAAACACTCCTAAATATATTTGATGACATCTGGACATCCGGACACTTCCCCCCCCTTCGTGGCACAATGCCATTATTATCCCTATACCAAAACCCGGCCGCGATCATACTGATCCCTCAAACTACCGTCCTATATCACTAACTAGCTGCGTTTGCAAAACCATGGAGCCCATGGTAAACAATCGATTAATCTGGTACTTGGAGACCAATAACCTCCTCAGTGACCTCCAATGTGGTTTCCGAAAAAAAACGAAGTACCATTGACCCTCTGGAGCGTCTGGAATCATTCATCAAAAACTCCATTGTCAACAAACAACATACCGTATCCAACTTTTTCGATTTAGAAAAAGCATATGATACAACGTGGAAACATGGTATCCTAAAAGATTTACACGAGTTTGGAATGAGGGGTAGACTACCTCAATTCATATCTCAGTTTTTAAATAACAGACAATTTCAAGTTCGGGTGGGTTCCACACTGTCTGACTATTTCCACCAAGATCAGGGCGTCACCCAAGGCAGCATCCTGTCTGTCACACTTTTTAGCATAAAAATTAACAGCCTCACTAACGTTCTGAACAGTTCCGTTGATGGGTCCCTTTTCGTGGATGACTTCAATATTTCATGTCGTGGTAAGAACATGCACGCAATAGAAAGGCAGCTACAACTCTGCCTTAACAAAATCCAAAAATGGGCCAATGAAAATGGTTTTAAGTTTTCAAAATCCAAAACAAATTGTATTCACTTTTGTCGTAAATACAAACCACACAAGGATCCAGACCTAACTTTAGATGGTACTCCCATCAAGGTAGTAGAAGAGGCCAAATTCCTTGGACTCATATTCGACCGCCACCTGACATTCTTACCACACACCGCCGTGATATTGCTGGAATATTGCTAAAAGCGGCGTAAAACTCAACTCAGTCAGTCTTACCACACATAAAATATTTGAAAACAAAGTGCTTGAAGGCTCTAGACTTGCTAAAAGTAGTCTCAAATACAGAGTGGGGAGGGGATCAGACCACCCTCCTTCACTTGTACAGATCATTAGTTCGCAGTAAACTAGATTATGGCTCCATTGTCTACGGTGGAGCCTGCAAAAGCAATTTAGAAAAAATAGACTCTATCCACCACCAAGGGCTGAGGCTCTGCCTGGGAGCTTTTAGGACCTCTCCGGTAGACAGTCTATATGCGGAGGCCAATGAACCTTCCCTTGAACAACACCGCATTAAACTCTCACTGCAGTATATCACTAAATTACGTTCAAATGAGTCCAATCCAGCATACAATTGTGTTTTCAACCCGCTCTATGAAAACTTATTTCCTATACTGCCAAGCCTGGTTCCACCACTTGGAATCAGGATCAAACCACACATATCTGCAGCTAAAATTGATCTCGACATCATTGCACAATACCGACTTCTGTCCTCACCACCATGGCAAATGGTGAAACCACAAGTCGATCTTACCCTCACCAAACTCAAAAAGTCTGAAACAAATCCCTTGGTGAATACAACCAGTTACGCTCGAAGTATAACACTCACAGATCCATTTTCACAGACGGATCCAAGGACGATGGCCAAGTTGCCAGCGCTACAGTCATTGGAGCCAAGACTGTCTCCTCTAGGATCCCCGACAACAGTTCCATTTTCACCGCTGAAGCCAAAGCTATCTTCTCAGCTTTGACCTACATTCAACAGCAAAATCATTCCAAAAACTTCATCGTTTTTACAGATTCATTATCCTGCCTTCAAGCACTTCTAAACGTGACTTCAAGTCATCCAATCATCCTGGACATACTAGAACTGTACAACGACCTTTCTACTGGCCAATATGACATCGTCCTCTGCTGGTTGCCGGGTCACGTCGGCATAGCAGGTAACACCAAGGCCGATGCTGCAGCAAAAGCAGCTCTTGAAAAGCCCCTATCTCCACTGCTAATCCCGTACAGTGATTTCAAACCCACTATCAGAAGCTACACTCGGGACCTGATGCAAAAAAGGTGGGACACTCAAGTAGGAAGAAACAAACTCCATGAATTGAAGCCAACAATCGGTTATACCTACTTGGGTTGTCAGTCAAGACGTGATGAGGTAATTTTACGACGATGTCGTATTGGCCACAGTCGATTTACACATGACTATCTGCTAAAAACGGATGGGGATGGACCCCCCATATGTCTCTCCTGCGATGAGGCTTTCACCGTCAAGCATATTCTGCTTGACTGTGTGGACTTTACATCTGCAAGGGACTCGCATTATCACGCAACCAATCTGAAAGATCTGTTCTCCAGCGTGAACGCTCATCTGATACTGAACTACCTGAGGGAAGTTGATCTATATCATAAATTGTAACTGTGTAATGTCACTAACAAATTTACCTGCTTTTAAACTTAGTCCTATGACATTCTCTGTTCCAAAATGACAATGTAATGAATGTGTGTCTTTGAAACGAAACCACTTTGTACTTACAATGTATATTAATGCAGACTTGTTCTCGTCACTATATGGCTGGAATAATGCCGATGTGACGTAAAGCCCAACTCAACTCAACTTCTAAATTTGTGTGCAGGGCTTAGCATGACCAGCCGATTGATAGAACCAGGCCCATTCTACCACCTGTGTAGGTGAAGTAAGAGTTGAAGTGGTGTTTTTGGCAAAGGAACACTATTCCAGGAACTCCTGCCCTCCACTGACACAATGGCGCAACCCACGGCAAACAGGTTGCTCAATTTGGTCGCCTCTTACGACCAGCAATGGGGTGTTGTGGGCGCATTCTACCCCGGGTCAACACGGGGGAAGAGCTTTTAGCATTACCCAGCACTCACCACAAGGAGCTTGCTCTTCGCGAGTGCCGATTGCCAAGTACAAGATGGAATGGAATGGAGAATCCGACGTACGCGAAGCTCTACGACTTCGTGGTGTGGTCTTCCATACAGTATGGCGCAGCAATCTTGGGAACCTTCACACTCTCTACCATTGATGCCCTACAGAGACGAGGTATGTGCTTCTTCCTCGTACGCCCACAACAACGCCGTCATGGGAGATATGGTGTGGATATGACAATGGGAACCAGTGTCTAGACTCTATAAACGGTTATGTCTGATCTCATGTGAAAGGCTATCATGAAAAGTGTATAGCTGGGCCAACAGAGAAGCAATAGGAGAAACTGGAATTTCAGGATTCATGCAAAGTATAAACTACATTAGGATTACTTTAATAACATTGTAAACACATTTCCGATACAGCATGTTGCAAGTGAAGTGAAAACCAAAATGTTTCAATCTTTCCAAAACGAGTGGACAACAGTGATCCGACGTCATCAAGGTACCCGAGGTACCGGGGTAACAAGTTACGAATCTTTACAGTAGATTCACAAGTTTGAATTCGTCACTGAGACATTCGCCATTATTGCCATTGAGAGAGTACCGACGTCAACATTGGTCGAGTTCAGCCAGTCGTCATCTCTCTGGCCAACTCCTATTCATAATCCAGTGACTCCGACACTGATGAAAACTTATTCAGTCTCATATAGTGATGAATCATATACTGAACAGCAAAAGAAACGCAAGTGTGGCTTTTTGTCAAGTTTTTGAATAGAAGACAACCCAAATTATGTCGAATCATTTATTCTATAGAAAACAGCTTAAGGTTGCTGTTGACATTGAATTGCAATAAGTTCAAATTGATCACAGTCCGTCAAATGGAGATACCCCTGAACACGAAAAGTCTCTTTAGTAACGCGTATAGCCACCTTGAGCTTGCACACAGGCCGTGCAACGTGGCCTCATTGAGTTCACTAGAGTCTGAAAGAATGCCTGAGGCAACTGGTTCCGCTCAAACACCAATCTCTATTCCAGCTGTGCAAGTGTGAGTGGCTATCTACCTGCAGCAATCCTCCGTCCAATTTCGTCCCAGAATGTTCAATGGGAGCCATATCCGGGGAAAGAGACGTTAATGTTGTTCTGAGCCAGATAATCCATCGACACCCTTGCTGTGTGAGGGCTGCAAACGTCGCTGGCGTTGTTGACGTGCCAAAATTGGCCCCACATATGGCCTTCGGCAGTGGATTCCAGCAGCCCGAAGACGACGCCTAATCGCATCGCTTGGCACTGCTCCCCTTGACCCAAGAACTAAGGCTGCTGTTACTGTTGCTGCTTGAGGTCGGTTCCTTAGATGAGTGACCCGGATGAACCGATCTTGCGCATAAGTTGTCACTCGTTGCCGTCCGGTACGGGGACGATCAGCAGGAACCCGCTTTGCAGATGACGTTAAGCAAGTCGTGTAATGGTGGTCATATGACAGCCCAATTGTCTAGGTACAGCGGTTGCAGTGCTACCTCCGTGTAATTTTCCAATGGCCATTCCCCTCTGCTCAGTCGTTAGCCTAGGCGTCGTTTGTGTGGCGTGTACACCTCCTAGCGTCAATACTGAACTGTTTTTTGACACACACCTTTATAAGGGATACCTCAGAGTGAAATGCATGCTTTTCATCCATAAACTTCGATGCACGTGCTAAAAATATGGTTTTGCTGCACTGTTGGTGTGTTTGTGCGAATGTTTCGTATGGACGTCAAATTGCATGACATCATCTCATATGGGATCATTACGTCACTTTACCATGAACGTTCCATAAACAGGAACGCTTACCTTCATGAGATTTCATTTTTTTTTAACTTGCGTTTCTTTTGCTGTTCAGTATACTTGAATCATCATGTGATATTGATCACTAAGAAGAACCTGTTCACCGCTTGCTATAGTGTACAGTACACAACCCTGTGCACTTAAAACAACCCGCGAATCCGCTGGTATATATGACCAGATGGTGGCCACATGAATACGTGTAAACACCTAGTTGCGGCAATGTGCAGTGAACTTGGACAAAGTACTGTGACTGTGCTCAAGTCCACCCAGTTGAGATTGATAATATGATGTGCCGTTGAGATTGACATCCGATGATCGAGGAAAAAATACTAGCGCCTGCTACTCTCCACCCGTTGGTCGAGGGATGATGGATAATTAGATGATCATGCAATGAAGCTACATAACAGTAACTAAAGCGCTAGTAAAATCAATTGAATGACAGTTGGCCTAACTATAAATAGATAATTCAACCCTCGCTCTTTGTCGGCCCGGTGGCGTTAGCCCGGCTCTGAAAGATGCGGTTCTAATCCTACTAGGGAAAACATTTGCACATTTAAGTTGATCTTTGACGATATTCCAATTGATTTCAAACACTAACATATCATCTGAATTTAAATGTTGATGTTAATATAGAGTTAGGAAAAAGTAGAACCGGGGAATAGCGCTATGAGCATACCTGGTGTGGAGTTTGGCGCTATATAAATGGACACATTATTATTATTATTATTAATAGGTCTTACTTACGAAAAGTAAAACCTGGGAGCAAACAAAAACCTCAAATGCGGTTATTCCGGGAAAAGAAGCAATAGTGAGAAGCAGCCTTCAGGTTTATATATGCAAATCAATTCTGGAGGTCGGGGTTTGATTAATGTGGAGTCTCTTCATAATAGAATTTTATTGTGTACTTTTGCACATATTTATTTATGATCCTCGGGTGATGCATGTCAAGACTCATGACAAAAGCAAGGAATTCCACGGCTATTTTAAGCATGCCAAGGTTGTTGGACAGAATCTGAAATTTGAGGTTGATTTTGTTGATGGCAATGTACTTCTGGACGGTACAGCGATGGGAGTAAACCAGGTGACGTCCTTCACCAAGTCTGCCCACATTCGATTATTTGTGGAGAAGCTTTCTGAGGAACCATTGCATCGTGTGTACATGCAGTGTGTGGAACAGAACGGTAATTCAACCGATTCCTTCGCCTGGATGAAGTCGGCTGGTCTTAAATGTGAAACTGAAGGCTTTCTTTTTGCTGTCCAGGACCCTCTCGCAATCGCTAAATGTCATTCTAAACGAAAATATTTGCATGAAATGTCGATTGTGCAATGAATTTACAGAGACTGTCCAACAACTCGTCAGTGGATGCCCTTCTTTGGCACAAACAGCATATCTTAAACGACATGATGACATGACTCGTTGCTTCTACTACCGTCTTCGCCATGCCTGTGGCTTTGACACCGAGGTCCATCCATGGTACGACCCTGAACATGTCCACGGCGTCATGGAAAATGATGCTTTCAAACTTCTCTGGAATAGGCCTGAGAAGAATTCCGCAAACAAACCGGATCATGTCCTTTTTAATAAAGCCAATGAATATATTTATATCATTGAATTTTCTGACCCTTTTGACAGCAATATGATTGGCAAGACTCAGGAAAAGCATGCTAAGTATGCGGACTTCGTCTTTGAAATGTCTCGCTTGCATCCCAAGTACACTGTCGTCAGGCTCCCCATTGTTCTCGGTGCCCTTGGTTTGGTACCTCCTGATTTCTTTGCGCAGACCAGGTTCTACACCGGGAGCACAACCCTTCTGACACTCTGGGTAATGCAGAAGGCTGACTCTTGTTTTGTTCTTCAGTTTATGTAACTTAACAATTGAAATTCAAGATACTTGTGATCCCAACTATGTTGCAGGTGGTGCATTGCAGGTCGGGTATGAAAAACGACTTTCCGAATTTGACAAGTTTGAAAACCAATTTGAGGTAAGTGATTGTATACTAGCCACATAAAGAAAATATTATCCCAGTTGATAAGTACGATAACAATGTCTAAGGTACATATAAACTTTAATGGAGGGATCATGAGACCATAACAAGTCGGGAGAATTTCAATTGAAAAGTCAATCACAATGACGTCACGAGTCCACAAGCGGGAAGTCCTGGGATGGTTCGGGCAGTCATCATCGCAGTCTGAAACCTGTGGCGAAGATGGGTCACCCTTATCCATCTGTCCTGTCTTGGCGTTGTTACACGTGGACGTCCAGAACGTGGCCGATCAATTACGTCATTTGTGTTCTGGTAGCGTCTCACCAGTGCAGAAATGGTGTTCCGGTGGCAGTGGAAATGTGCAGCCACTTGTCGTCACTTGACATTACCCCACGGACCATCCCAATGGCTCCATGACGTTGTGCAGACGTGAGCCTTGGCATGCTATGCGTTTCAATAGCCGTTTAATTTTTTGAACGATCCCGGAATGCACGTGCAACAACATACTGCACGTCTCAAGGACGAACCCGCTGACGTCACGGAACGTGGCACGTGCATGCATGTTGGATACATGTCACTAATCTCTGAGTTTAAATCCTTATGTGTCTACACAGGTTTGATGAAATTAGATTTTAAATTTTTGTATGCACAGTTTCTTTATGTGCCTAGTATACTTTTGTATTTCTTAGTTTTGTATCTCAGTTGCTACCTCGGGTTATGTTAAGTTTCCAGTGCTTGTTGTACGACATGCCTCAGTGGATGGGGAGTTCAATCGAAAAGGGAACATTTAGTCACACTGGGGATTTCTTGATATAAAAATAGTTTCAGTATTAATTGAAATGTTTGCCAAAGCATTTTTAAACACACAGCTTACTTCTTGCTCGTTAGCAATGCATCTCCAAGTCTGCTGTGAAGACCAAGTTTGAGCAGCACACTGTGAGCGGCAAATCAATCACATCCGATGTCAGGGGAATCATTGAGCAGGCATATACCACAAACCTGCAGTTGAGGTAAGTCACACATTACACTAACACTACACAAAGACTCACAATAATGCCAAGAAGAGTGACTGGAGTGACAGACTTCTGCCTATACTTCATGTCAGTACAACACTTGCATCCCTGTATAATGTGTGTACTCAAGATATTTAAGTCTGTTGGCTGCAAGCTGGTCTTGTTCACATTTTTTAAGGATTTTACTACTTAATTAACGGAAGAGTGAGTGAGTGAGTGAGTGAGTTTAGTTTTAGCTATATTCCAGCTATATGGCGGCGGTCTGTAAATAATCGAGTCTGGACCAGACAATCCAGTGATCAACAGCATGAGCATCGATGTGCGCAATTGGGAACCGATGACATGTGTCAACCAAGTCAGCGAAACTGACCACCCGATCCCGTTAGTCGCCTCTTACGACAAGATAGTCGCCTTTTTATGGCAAGCACATGGGTTGCTGAAGACCTATTCTACCCCGGATCTTCACGGGTCATTAACGGAAGACCAAAAGATATAGTTAAAAGTAAACGACTTTGTACGTTACCATGCTTCTATGAATCTCCAGGGTATATGTTCCGATGAATCTCCACAACTTCCTTGGATGCATCTATGTCTCGGCCCGATAATTTTATTACTTCCCTTTACTGGCTCCGCATTCTCACAGTAGCCAATCAGCTAAGACGCCGTAACAACCGAGCTTGCCAGTGTCAACAAAGATAGCGGTCGCAGCCTCGAAGGTCTGTTGTCAGTGCGACTCAGACTTTGGGGGAAATCATACAGACAAATTGACAGGTCTGAAACTTTAAAAAAAATATATGCAAGAACGCCTTCTACCTCTTTCAGAGTACCGCTGCATCAGTTGTGTTGCCAAGTTTAATTGGTTAGATAATTTAAGAAGCGAAAGTGAGTTGTGATTGGTACGCTCAACTTCCCAGCGTAGACATCTGATTGGATATAAAGCCAGCCAAGGGAGCCGTAAATGCATCCAGGGCATAGTGGAGATTTATCGTAGTGTATACCCTGGAGATTATCGAGGATGGAGTGGATGTTGTGAGACATGAATTTTGGTTATTATGACATTGGATTTTGTGAAACATAACAATAGTGGAAAGGAGGTACTGTGGACAACATTTTGGCTCCTATGTCTCTAGAACTGATCAGAAAAAAAAGCGACAAGAGCGAAATAATGAACTGGTCGACATTGAGAGGGATCTTTTCTCTCTGGCCAATAAGATGGAGACAGAGATCCCTACCATGGTTAAAGATGTGCTAAAGGAGGTAAGGGCATTTCAGTTCTTCTGACGTTTACTCTGTAGGGTTAGAATAGGATTCTCAGGAGGGTTAGAATAGGTCCTGACCTGCTGGGTCAGAATAGGTCTCATGCGATACATATTTACAGGAACAATGAGGTATCTTATTTGATCTGATGGTTAGGCTTTGTTTATTGTGTGTTTTCATTCCATGGCGGCAAGTGAGTTTGACATAGTAATATTAATGCCAACCACATTCTGTGGACTTTAATATTTACAGGCCTTTTAAATATGGAAGGCATACTGTTTACCTGACATATAACAACATTATGTCACTGAACCTTTAAAGGATTACACTTTGGAATTGAAACCACTACCTTCATGTCCAATTTGTTAAGTTCCACCAAATAATACAGGTTGACACAGCGCGCTGAGTGAGGAGATCCGCCGACTGTCTGCCCTGGTGGAGGAATATGACCACCCCTTCCGTGCTGACAATGTCGAAGAATACAAGGAGGTGGGCACAACAACACACACAATTGTATCTCAACCCAAACTGTAATGCTCATTTCAATGAGTGCGTTAAAATTTAAAGAAAGTCACATCGGCCGTATTTCAGCCATATCGTGACCATTAGAGTTCCATATTAAAAGAAACCTAGTCAGTATAAATACCTGTCAACGAAGGACAGTAAAATAGCTACAAGAACACAGGTGAAAATTTAAAACTAGCACATAAGCCCTCTCAGGGCGACAATAAGTCTACACTACTTCAACCCCCTTTGAGAGTACTGCCACAAACGATCTCAGCTATCAGATGTGTTCGTCCAAATATACAGATCCTTCATTATATACCAAACATATTGATCAAAAAAAGTAAACGAGAATTTATGCTAAAAAAAATCATTCGTGGTTAAAACTTTGAAATAGTTATCCCTTGTGATGGAAAAATCTACACAATCAAGCAGGACATGCTTGATTGTTATTCTTTCATCACAAGGGATACAAAATGGAGAATCTTCAACTTTTAACAAAATATAATATTCATGCATGTAACGAGAATGGCCAATGCTAATGTGACCTCGGCAGCTTTTACACGTGACATCCTTACATCTGTACATCAGACCAAGCAATTGACATTGTTATGGTGTTCACTTAGTTGATGAAATTCACCATATAGTCTGGTAGGATGGGTACAGCATTCAAGTCCCGTGGAAGTTTTGTGATGAAAGCAAGACATTGTGTTTATTGTATTCATCAGACATGCTAGTTAAATAAAAAGTTTGGTTCCAAGTTGAAATATGGTGCAAATAGTACTTTTGAGCACTGTACAAAGTGGTTGTGGAAAAGGTTGCTAAAATGTCAGAAGGTCATAATGGGAGAGTTGAATATTTAAAGTTATGAACTTTATCCAATTGTGTTTCTCTATTTCATGAAATATTTTATTAAAAGAAAACCCCAAAATATATTTTTTTTAATTAAAAAAATACATATAATGAACACTCCCTCTCTCAAAATGGCAGCTAGCAGACGAATTTAAGCAGATGTAGGTTTTGTGCATTTTGTAAGTATATGATTGCTTCATTTCATCAACTCAATGTAAATCAAGAGTAGTATATACAATGGGGGTTCTGGATCACTTTCAACCAAAGCCTCTGCAAAGCCTTATTTCACAAGTAAGGCTTTGGTCGGGCCCTTAGCTCTTGCTACCATTTCCCCTACTATGAAAAAGTTTGGGCCGATAGCGGTTCTGGATCACTTTCAACCAAAGCCTTATTTCACAAGTAAGGCTTTGGTCGGACCCTTAGCTCTTGCTACCATTACCCCTACTACAAAAGTTGGGGGATGCGAACGCACCTCCTAGCCGCGCTACCGGGGGCATGGCTGGAGTAATGGGGCACCGCTATGCTGGAGGTAACACTGTACCGTACGGTACGATCAATAATTCTTCTCTCACAAACCCCCTACCTGGCCCATCCCTCAAGTAGTACAAGTTAGGCTCGTCTGCTTTGATGTCCACTTTATCTATGTTGTAAGTTTTGACTGACCATATAGGATCGGTGGCTCGCTTACGGCTATCACCCTCGTGTTCCCCCGGCTGGTATAGATACCTCACTAGGGCCCTATCTGGTATCTGTTTCTCCTTCCCACGCAATGGAGCAGCCGACTCTGCAACTATTGATTTTAGTTTGATAGCATCTGCCGGTTTCTTATCAGTGAGCCGGGTGACTTCATGGTTGATTGCCGACACCACCTTGGGTAACCTCACGACCCATTCAGTCGATCGTTTTCCGGGTTACCATCTCCCTCGCATACTGATGGCCGAATAATCGCTCAGCCAAAGTCCTATTAAATCTCTCAACTATGGCTTGGCTGCGATGGGCTCCAGCCGTGCCACGCCTGACCTTTGTATCGTGTTTGGCTAGCAGTTGTGACACGTCACCCATGAACTCCCGTCCGGGGTCAACTTGCAGCTCTGTTGGCCACGCCAGCGGACTCGCGTTTGTATATGCGTTCGAATCCTCTGGCTACCTGGGCCGAATCTTTCGCGGTCAAGGGTTCGGCTTCCTTGTAGCGACTGGCCACATCCACGACTGTTAAGGCATACTTGTACCTCTTGTCGTGGGGTAGGAACAGTAGGTCTGCCTGGTGAACGCTATTAGGTATGTTAATACCGAACCTCCTTCTAGGCACGTAGCGTGGTGCCGGTAAATAGATCTGCCACAGGGCTTGTTTTTCAAGCCACGCTTTGGCCTCCTCCGGGGGTACTCGCGCCATTTTAGCTAGCTTATCTACAGCACTAGCTCCTTTCCAGTACCCACGCGGGCTGTAGTAAATAGCCTCAAACTTTCTCTGGTTTCGTGACATGTCTTGGTTCAATTTTCTCATGTCCATACGCGTACGTGTTTATCCCATCAATAGCTATCCAACGTTTAGTGTCCATAGGCGACAGGGACGTCTTGTTTATAGTCAGTCCGTATATCTTATGCCCATCACTTCTAAGTGTGTTCATTTTATGCCTAAAGGTACGGGTCTTGAACAGGGCTTCCTTGAATCTGGCGTGTTTGATGTGTTGTTTCACCACATACTTCTTAACACCCTTAGCCTTCCGGATTTCACCATTGTCGGCCTTCAGTATGGAGTACATCTTAGGCCTCAACCCTATGTACTCAGCTATGGGCGTGCCAGCACACTCATCCTTCATCTTACCTAGGACCTTTTTATTTACCGTACTGTGTATGGCATGGTCCTTGGGGTAGTCGCTGGTGTCATACAAATCGAGGTGTTTTTTCATGTCCTCGTACACGTCCTCGGTTCGAATCTCCATTAGCAGGGAATCCGTGTCAGTGTACAGCACTTCACACCTGTCGTCGTACTGTTTCTTAAGCTCGTTGTAGTAAAAGTCGTACATCAGGTGTTTGGATAAATCGAGGATGCTCATCCCCACGTAAACAGGCCGGTTGAATTTTATGTGACTTTTCTTCATGTGTAAGGCAACTAGATCATTGGTGAATATTTTGCTACGGTTGAATGCCGGACTGGCTATCAGTCTCCTGAGCTTGTCTTCCTCATTTGACCGAACCAGCTTCACGGTCACGCGTTTCCTCAGGTTTTCCATAGTCTTACCAAACACCGAGTTGTTCATGAGCTTGTAGAGATTTTTCTCAAAGTCACTGGTGGCAAGCTTTCGGAGGTCTGTGTTCATTCTGATGTAAGGCTCCATCCAGGGGCTCTGGGTGAACACGAGCACCCTGTGTATTTTGGTCAGCCTCATACCCAACGACAGGTACAGCTGTAGGTTGCGATAGTGAACGATGTACTTGGTCTTATTCATTAAGTTGGGCACGAGTTTTTCAACGTCTGTCACACGCCCACCTAACAAGTTATGTTGGTACTCAGACATCCAGTCTGGGTTAACCCTCATACGTTCGGGGAGCCAGGGGGTAGCTGTTGTGTGATGTGTGTAATGCCTTGGGGTATTCCAAGTCAACCTCGAGGATATAACCTTTATTCGAATCTGGTGCGATGCTCATAACATCGACCTCCTGTGACGCCCATTCGAACCCCCCTGTGGGTAGATACTGGCTCATGGCCCAGCCATACAGGTTGTTGGCGTCGAGGTAGAGAATGTGATTGGTTGGCTTGCTAGGGTCGTAACCCTTCACGTATTGATTATTTGCTTTCGGCGTATCGCTTGGTTGCCATGGAGATCCCACCTCGCAAAGCCTTTCTCAATGAATAGGTGCATGTCATAATCTGTAAGCAATTCCAACTTAACTCCGGTCTTTTTAAGCAAGGCATCCCACGACAGACCTGGGCTGGTGTAATACCATCGCGGGTCGAGTTTATACTGCTTGAAACACGTCCCGCCTAAACGTCTCAAACACGTCGGCTAACAGCAGTACATCTGTCCTCAAGTACAGGTCATGATAATCCCCAGGTTCTTACAACCCAGTTTATTCCATACATTAATAGCATGTGAGTAATCATCTTGGGATATTTCCGAGTCTGTCAGATTGCTGTAAAATTCTCTGATGGGGGGTAGTCTGGTCTCAGCGAACTTGGGCCAACTATCCATGTACTCATAGGGGTACACACCCTTCCTCATAAGCAGGGGTCTAGTCTCGGTGTCTGTGTATCGGTCGGTGATAGGGAAGGTATCGTTGGCCTTGACCAGACTGTCTAATGAAGACAAGAGAAATTGTACTGAATCTATGAACCTAAGGCCGTTTAAGCTGAAGGAGATGTATCTCTCCATGTTGTTGGGAATGCACGTTATATTACCATCGATTTTCGCGATGGCCTGCATGATTAAGTGAGAGTCGTACCCTCTCAAGTTGTGAAAGACAACGGGGATGTTTATTGTCTTAGGGTTGATTCTAAGCTTGAGGTTACACGTGCTGTGAGCCGCGCCTCTATACTTACCGGTTACGTGACAGTGATCTCTCACCGAATCACCATTCAGTGGTGAGTCACACACGTGACAGTTAGTGCTGCAGGTGTGAGCTAGCCTGTCGTCTTGGGTCATACGCATGGGAGCGACTTTATACAACGCATTCCTAATAATTTTTTCTTCCTCCTGCAAACACTTTAGAAACCTTTCAGCCGCGTCAGGGCCCCTATACACTACGGGAGCTTTCGTTTCCCCATCACAACGGACGACAATGTATCCAAACCCACAGGCTTCATGCTCTTGTGTTTTGTGGGTGAAGCTCTCACCTGTGGGAGCCCCGCCTGTGGGGGTATCCCCAACAACTGGTTTAACCAAGGCTTCAAAGTCGGCGTATATGATATAAGGCACAGACATTTGGTTCTTGTGGTTACCGAATTTTAGGATATTATCACCTTCCTTAGGCATGTCGACTCGTATAGCCGTCTGCCCCACACCTTGACAATCCTCCCGGTGGGATTCTAATAAATCAGCTCGTGTGAAGCCATGTAGGCACCGTTCGCAGAAGTGGGTCTTTTCTCTGTGTGCTGATTGGTCATACAACAGCCTGCTAAAGTGTTTTATCCATGTGTAGTGATACTTGTCACCTCGCTGGATCATGAATATATTGATAATGGGTTTCCCCAACACTGGGCTGACCCTGTGCACTATTGTTGTGTTACCTTCGTGCCCAAAGACATTTATAGCTAGATTATTCTGTTTTTCTATTTTAGTTATCTGGGATATGGGGGTGGGTTCATCTATACCATCCCAGTTGAGCCTATCGTCTTGGGGATAACTAGAAGGCCTGTTCGAATTAGTGTCAGCTGGAAACAAGGCTGACCTGATAGCTAACCTCAAGCAATCGTCTCCTCTATTCCTGACGTTGACTATGGCATGTTTTTTCCTATAGTAGGGAGGCAAGTCTAGGTATGACCCGCCTCTGAACGGTACGTAGTTAGCTATGTCTAGATAGACATTATCGATTTTATCCACAGTCCACCCGGACCCCAGGTGTGTGTAGCGTTCTAGGTATTCCCGTATCTGCTGAAAACTGGTATCGATTGATGCGTCAATGGTCTCTATATGGGTCACGACCTCTTGTTTACCCCGGAAGTAAGGCTGAACGTACTCAGTGACCCCAGTGGGGGTTCCCCCCACGCCCCCTACCTGCTTATCGAGCGACATTTTCACTGTGATTTGAAATTTGATACTTCCTAGACTGTTTAGTTCCTGGTTGACCTTATCAGCTATCAGAGGCTTGATATCTGCGATATCTATGTCCCTATCAACATGCATGCGCCAGCCTCTCAAATAGTTGCCTACAGCGCGCTCAGTTGGTACGAACTGTAGGTCGACAGCTCTATTCTGCCGTAACAGTTCTACAAGCTGTGGTTTCCTCATTCGGGAATATCCCCCTAACCCCAAATCACGTGCCTGAACTTTCAGTTCTTTTACAGTGGGAGGTTTTGCCACGAGGTCATGTGATAACAATGCGACTAACCCGACTCTCCCCAGGTTTGAATAACCCGTGTGCCCAAGCTGTTTTGCTTGAGCTTTTAATTGTTTTACCGTGGGAGGGGCTTCTAAACCTAGTAATCTCAACAATGCTGGCTTCCGCATTCGAGAATACCCGATCACACCTCGCTGCCTGGCGACCCGCTTAAGTTCACCAACAGTGGTCATAATTGCGTACACACCTAAGAGAACCAATGTCTAATTGGCCCACCGTAAGGTAAAAAATCAAGATACACCTTATCGATTATTCCCTCAACCCACCCGGAATATGCGCAGCATAGTAGGGTGTTTTGTATTACTTGCAACGAGTCGTCAACAAGTATATCTATATCCCCATGCACATCTACTCTCGCCCACCATCAAAGTAATTCCAAGTGTGCCCAGCCCATGGCACATCAAACCCTACTTTTACAATGATTGTAAACGAGCACCCCTTATATAGTTCCCTAATAATCATGGGTTTGAGGACACTAATATCTATACTTTTCCCCACGTCCATCTGCCAGCTGCTCAGGCAACCTTCCCTGGGCTCAGTTTCCACAAACATAGCTATACGTATGTGTGTATAATCTCTAATTGGGCCACTGGCAAAGGGACCTGCCTTACACTGTTATCTTGAGAAGTCGCCTACGTTCTTTTATGTAGGGCTTTTTATTCTCGTAGATAAGGTGATGTCTGACTACGTTCGCCCCGTGAGCTTTACATAGACAGTAGTGCCCTTTAACCCTATACCGCATTACAGAACACACGTAGTTAGGGCTTCCCATGTGGAAACAACAGTACCCTGAGTCCTGCATTTCCTACCACAGGCCTCAGTCTTCCCCATAAGTATGTATTCGCATCGGTATGGAGCAGGTCTCATGTTTAGCATACTTATATGGGTATTTAGTCTAATTGTTTCGCAACCAATGCAGTCGCTGCTATACCCAGCGCTATGAAGCCCAGTTCACGGTCCATTTGCCCCTTGGATGGTGTGTAGTACTGAGCGAGTGTGGGTTTATTGAGTGGTTGCAACCGTTTACCAGTTAATAAGTAGTATTCTTTTCGCTCGTCGTCAACATCATGGAATGTTTGAACGGCATGGTTTTCACGCCTGAGTTGTTCGTTAATGTAATCGATCCTCTGGAGGCGTTTTTAGCGTGCATTTCGGATTGGGCAGCCTGTAATTTCTCAATAGCGAGATCATGCCGCTTCCTCTCTTCCTGTATTTCAGCCGCGTGTGACTCTCGTGAGTTTCGAGAAGAGGAAATTACTCCCGGAAAATGCCAGGGCATTCACTAACGCCCCACCGACCATCATAGCTATCGTGGCCATCCTATATTTACTTCATAATATTTTCAGGTAGTATCCCTTGTTTTACTAGGATGTCTTTTGTAGCCATCGCCATACCAAGGTTCATTATGAGCATACCCATATCCTGCAGGTTGAAATCTAGCTTGATAGTTGGTTGTTTAAGCACCAGTTTGGTCAACCGAGCGTATCCTACGGCTAGACTGGCGACCACTGTGGCGTGGTATGCGTCGTTGACGAACGTTTTCCCCTCAGACATTATGTATATGATATAAAATATTAAATTATAACATGATATGCGGGTCGACCTCTAATTGTGGGAGAGGGTTTCCCTCACCGGAATCCCTGTGAGGGTCTCCCTCCCTGGGATTCCTGTGTCGTGTATATAACCACGAGATAGCCACGGCAGCAGTTGCGCATACAACTAACAAGAGTCGCTCCGGGTGAGTCACCCTGATAATTTTATGTTGGTTACACCACCGTTTTTTACCGGCAGCTACTCTCTTAGGATTCTTCTGCCTGGTTACTGTTTCCCCCAACTTTGGGGTTTCCGCCAGTTGTGGGGTCTCCTCCCTGGAGGTTTCCTCCAGGTGTGGTGTCTCCTGTGCATCCATCTATACTATTATTATTATTTTTCCTCTCAAATTGACAATGCTTTGCCGTGATAATTGCCGCCGTCACCGGGGCTAACAACATACCATATTTGTGGTACAGCTCGCAGCTAATAGAGCTCAAGGCGTGTTCGATAAAAGGGTCTTTCTCAAGGTCTTCCCACAGGTAAAGCCGACGCTCTGGGGGGAATGGGAAGGAAGTATGACGCAATACCAGTGTATATCTGGGTCATAGCCGATCCTATTGTCTTTGTCATCTCTGCTCCGAGCCGGGACTCGTATCTAGCGTACAGCTTATCGATTTCTTCGGCTGTCATTTTGTGAATTTTATCCGGAGTGTACTCCCCAAAGTAATGTTTGGCTTTGCCACCAACAGCCAACGCCACCAGTTTCTCTCGCTTGTCATCATCCACCTGTGGTGATTGGGGTACCAACAATTGTTCGAGCAATTCCTCACACTCCATCTTATAATGTAACAAGTAAGTTTTAGTTTTAACAATATAATACCCGATGCAGGCAAAACACAGCGAAATAAAGGTTAAGTTGCACACGACGAACACTTCAAATACCATAGCTATAACCAAATGCTAAGCATTATACTAAGCATTTGCTAAGCTTTGCTAAGCATTGCTAAGCTTTGCTAAGCTAAAACACCCTATATGCTACTGGTTGGTCGGTCTTGAGCACGAGCTTAGCATGTTTAGTTTCAGCGAGCTGTTTCTTCACCCGTTCCCGTTCTAATTTACTCATCACATCGTTCTCTCTCAAACACTCTTCGAACGAATCCCTGTCCTTGCAGTGAAATAAGGCCACCCATCGCGTCTGCTCCCTGAGGTCTTTCAACACCGAGTTGAACTTCTGCGTCAGTACCCATACGCTGTGATTTGCGTGTCGGCCGGAGAAGGCCAGGTACGATAGCATATCTCTCTTTTTTGTTATCTCGCGATTAGCGCTGCAGTCGTCCAGTATGAACAGTGTAGACTCCCCTTTAAATTTCTCGTAAAGAGCTTTCAACCAGTCCTGCAGGCATGTTCCCGGGTCGACTTTGTGCACGTCCGGGTCCGTCATCACCCAAGGTCTTTCCGTGTACGTTTTATTCATGCTCAGAGTAGGGCACATGATAACGATGTTATCAAACACATCCCTGTAGTACCCCTCCAACATATCCAACACGAAAACGGTCTTCCCACAGCCCGTCTGCCCGCACACTATGGCGCAGTGTGGGTCGCGGGGCAAATCAATGCCGCCGGCAGGCAAATCAGTAGATGGCCTGCACGAATCTCCCATTGTCTATATTAAGTTGCGCGTCCATAATAACGTACAGATATAATTTCAACTTACCAGCGGGTTGAGCCTTCTTGGTAATCTGGATAGTAATCCCCTCGCTGCCATTGTCTATGCGGCGTCCGCTACCGTGTAGTTTATCGTCATCTGTGGATCGCATGTCCAACCATAGGGCGTACTTGGTGGTCAGGTATTCACCGATCTTCACGGAGGATAGGTCCAGGTCTTTGGTTATGTGGTGTTGTTTGGCTGGTAGCTTTTTTATCTCATCCCACTGCTGGTATGACCTCATACCATGACTGAACAGCTGGTTGGGCACGCCCTCGATGGTCACTTCCACCTTTTCAATCTCGGGGTTGAAAAACTTCTCGCTGTCCCTCCGGAACGGGTCGTAATCCTCCACGGGACGACCAGGATGCCTTTCATCGATCGCGCTGGCACGTTCAGGTTGATATTCCACACAGTGTCGCTCTTATCTCGCACGACTGATCTATGCCTCAGTATGCGATCATACAGGATGGCCATCTTCCCAGAGTACTGGCTTCGAACCTGCCTGGCCAGCTCCGGGCTAGTGACCATGTCGAACTCCAGAGAGATGTTGTCTATAGCGTAACTGGCCTCATCACCGTTCGGCGTACGCACTACTTTACTGTAGTCGTTAAACGTTAGCTCGTATTCAAGCCTATCACCCAGCGCGGCCTGGTAAAACGGCGCGTGCCCGTGAGCAACTTCGAAGTCGAAATGCGCACGCAGAACCGGTTCCCGTACGCTTGGGCGATGGCCTTTTCACCGTCCGTGATCTTGTCTAGCTGGTCTTGCGTGAAGGCATACCCTATGCGCGACCGGGTTGATTTGCTGATACCCTGGTACACGTCATTGACACGTTCTCCCTCGCTTTTCCAGAGATCCCCGTAGCAGTGAAACACGTCGCTGTCGTCGATGCTCAGCACCTCGTTACCGCTGATCTTGATGGTGGTTTTCTTGATGATGGCTCGACCTACGTTCCGCACTAGCTCACGTTTGTCGTTGGTGGAGGTCAACGTGAGGTTGAACGCCAGTCGAACCGTGCCTGGTACAATGAGGTCATTCTCACCAAGGTTTGGAAATCTAACCAGCAGAGTTTGATTCTGGTCTATCTTGCTGGGATTGTTGGTGATGGTCACCGACTGGCGCACGGCTCTGGCACCTAGTGGCTCTCTTGATCTTCGAAAAGGATCTAGTTTTCTACCGTACATTGTTATATAAATGAAATATATTTTAATACTAAATAATGGCCGAGGACATACCTATGGATGATATGTGGGATGATAGTGCCCAGGCATTCGAGGATGACACCTCATTCACTACCCCCTTAAGTACTGAACTTATACAGCCAGCTGTCAACGATTATTACAACGCAGTTGAAAATAGAGACAACATCAAGCCGTTGGGAAGGGACTATGCCAAGTTAACCGTCGATAAGAAGGGCACGCTGCGATTGAAGGCTTACCCGGAGATCGATCTCATGAATAAGCGCACGAGAGAACCGCTTGCTTTGTCAACACTCACCAGTCGCCATGGGGGTCAGCTGATCCGTGATGAACTAGGCTTCATAGATTACGGCGGCGCGCGGTCAAAGCTTCCCCCGAAGGCCGTCCAAGATCTGCAAGCAGCCAGGGCCAATACTGGGGATGCTAAAGAAACGTCGGACAGTATCGAAAAACTATTGACCACGTACCATGACAAACCCTTGCCGGGTCTCGAATTTCCCCTGAGGGAACTGCGAGGCCTAGACGAAGCCTTGAAACATGTACGCGGAGAACTAGTGAACAACATGGGGAAACTTAATGAAATCGATGAGCACATTGCTCGCGAGAAAATAAAACTCACCGAAGCGGATGGTGATATGAAACGGCGTATTGAGGAGAGAATAAAAAACTTGGAAGACGAGAGACGGACTCGGTTGGAATCCGCTTCCTCTAACCGGGAAGCCCTCCGATCCCAGATCAGTAGAGTACGGGAAACCATCGATGGAGTCCTAAA
This sequence comes from Haliotis rubra, assembly GCF_003918875.1. Classification (NCBI taxonomy): domain Eukaryota; kingdom Metazoa; phylum Mollusca; class Gastropoda; order Lepetellida; family Haliotidae; genus Haliotis; species Haliotis rubra. Next base: position 231,513 of record NW_025764938.1, on the reverse strand, counting down.
TGAAGACACCACGCTAGCTGACAGGATTCGGATCCTGTTCCGGGAGCAAGGCATCACCATCGCCAGCATTCTGACCGCATTGGGCTTCATCATATCAACCCTGGTGGTGTCACTGACGCCTGCCGGCGGCGGTGGGGGTACCCCCACACCAACACCCACAGGTGGTGTCAAAGAGTGGATAAAAAAACTCGGGGAGGCCCTGGCTAAACTGGCTGGTAAGGCTGCCGAAGCCCTACCCGGCATCCTGGGTAGCATCGTCTCGTGGCTGCTGGGTGCTCTGGCTAAAACTGCCACGTGGCTTAGTCAAAACCTGTGGGCAGCCATTGTCGCCATGGTGGGTTTGGTGTACGTAGCGGCTAAGAAATTTTTAACCAAATAAGCCCCAAAGCTACCCCACCAACCACCAGGGCTGTTTTACGATCGATGTGCTGCTGATTGGATTGTGGGGCCACCCCCACAGGGGTGTTGGTTGAACCCTAGGCTCGGGTGGCGCACTATACCCGCTTTCACCGGTCGTGGGTGGTGGGGCGTGGGGGCGTTGACATCGAGGTTGACGCCAACTTTTGGTCCGCCGTGGCTACAACTATTTTGTTGTTGTAGCCCACTACTTTTTTTACCCTCAGTTGCATATCACTCGGAGCCATGTACAGCCCCACATCGAAGACGTAGTCGACTTTCGACCTGGCATATTCCAACACGTCTTGGTAGCGTTTGATGGCACTCGGGAGATCAACTGGAGCATTGATAGCATCCTCAACGTTGGCAACGAACTGTTTCTGGCGTCGTAAGCAGTCCCCTTACCGATAATACTGGAACGCTTTGCGTCTGCGCGCATCTAACACCGCCCACACGTACGTTCGAATCGAGTCGTTTAAGCGTTCAGTGCCGCACGAGTAAACCCTTCGACGTGTCCAACATAAACTTTTTCCAGTCATCCGCTGCCCCTCCCTGATCAAACCTCCAGACTCTGTACTCCTTGTTGGCATTGAAAGCCATGTAACGGTCATCCCACTCGTTGGTTGTGAAGAGATGATACGACTTGTATCCCCAATCTTTCACCAGCAGTTTGCTGGCTTCCACAAGGGCATTTGGTGAACGATGGGGATACCCAACCCGTGGTTCGGCCCCGCAAACGCCAATCCGTCTTCGGGTTTAGTTCAATTCGTTGCAAATACGTTCATAGGCTCGCCTATCGTACTTGTTGTTTAATGGGTTCCATGCATTGTCCTGTGGGAGCGGGACGCTGATTTCTTTAAGGATACGCCTGACCTGGTAGTACACGTGGAACTTGAACACAGACTGACTCAGCGGTCCACGCCGAGTGTCGGTCAATGTCACACCACACCCCGTTGTAGCGCACCACACGGCGAAGTTGACTTGATTCTGCCAGAACTGCATAGGGTTGTTGAACCAAGCATGAACTACCTTAGCGTTAGTCACCGAAAATTTATACAGGCTGAACACATCTAAAAGCTGGGCGTTGAAATACATCCCATCAGCAACCGCGATCTTCATGGGTGAGAAATCTATGTCCAGTTTAGGGTAAAACACACCAGGGGAGTAAGACACTCCTTGCGAGGATGCTCCTCCTTGGGAATACATTTTAAAACTATTATATAATAAGCATATATACTCTAACATGTACATAACACTTCCAGGAATAACGAACGGTGAGGCCATTCAGCTGACGACGATCGATAATACGTCCGGTCAACTTCGAAGTCGCGACTCTCGCGATATCACCTACCTACCGCAATGGACTAACATCAACGCCAGCAACAATAAGCTGTTTGTTAGTGGAACTCGCGCAGCCAGATAACTGACGGCTACTACAGCGTGTGCTCGCTAAGCGATGAGGTCTTCAAACCCCTGGGAGCCGAACTCAAGATGAACGACTCAAACGGCACAGTGGTGTTAATCAACAACGGAAGAAACTCCTTGAGGCTCGGCCGGCCATTGGCGAAAAACACTCGGTATGTCACCTGACGAGATAAAACCAACAACAACCGTCACAGGCACGAAGTTACCCGACCTAGTACCGTGCCGAGCTGTACATTCATCTAGGTCAGGTGAGCACAACGCGCACAACATTCAAGGGGTCACCCTTCCACTATACTGAGAGCCGTGCGGTGAAAACGGAGAAATACAACGACGGTAGAACCGAGTCGTTTTCACCGCTGGCAGTATAAGAGGTTGACTCAGGGCAACATACCTGAGCTGATAATATTGGTGTTAGATATAAATCATAATCCCGCGGAATATAGGATACCTCAGCTTACGCTTCACATAAAATGACCAGCGCACAAGGGCCCGGGGTGAAAAAATGCGTCAATGTGGGGATCTCCGACCTCGGGGACACGCTGCGGTTCGACGCCCCGAGTAGATGGTAAATTGTACGCTTTGCAACTGAAAACAACATTTACAAACGCGTTGAAGTCCCCTCCGGTGGAGCCCTAGGTGATATAGTAGATACCTCAAGAGCGGTAGTCAACACTAAGTACACCCTTGTCAACACCGGTGATGATAACTGGATAATATACCCATCGCTCGGGGCAAACTGTTCGACTTAGACGATGTTGAGAGCACTACCGTCGCCTAAAACAAGCCATATATGCTCGTCTTCACCGAAGATGACAAGTGGGTGTTGTTACCAGATAAAGACGACTGGTTTCTCAATATTAGGCTCGGCTCCCCACGTGTTCACGGATAACAAAGACAACCACCTAAACAAAGTCGTTAACAACGGAACCCTGCTCGTGGCTTACGTCCCGACTCAGAGACGTAGCGTAGTCATCAGCCCAGTCGCCAGTATGGCAGCCCACATGCTATCGAGTAAAGCGGGCATGCAAAACGTGACATTGCAGTTGGTGTCTGAATTGAGAAGGCGTGGTCAGGATACTAGAGAGTCTACCGGCGAACTCAACACTGATCATCAAAGTCTACCTAGGGGAACCATCGGGGAATGATGTCGAGATCGTGAAGGGGATCAAACTTGGGTGGGTGAAACGACACCAGTATCACGTTTGCACAGTTTACGTCGCGGGTGGGTGTCGGCTCCAACACCAGTCTGCAGGGTGTCACCGTGATCGTGGAAAACACTATATCACTAACCAAGATCTTCCTACCCGACAACATACACTTCATGGGGGTGAAGTTAACCCCTGACCTATTATCAGAAAACCAGTTGGAAATTATATCGTAATAGTATTATAGCAATGACCAGTCATCGCCCCAACACTACGCTTAACGACCTAGGGGACACGGAGGGATTCGATCAGCCTGGTGAGGAAGGCTCATACATCCTACACTTGAAAGACAACGTGTATAGGCGGGCAGCAATGGTCGATCATCTACCCAAGCCCACACTCGAGGGCTTAGGGGACACGGAGGGATTTGATCAATCTGGTGACGACATATACCTCCTACACTTGAAAGACAACGTGTATAGGCGGGTGCCGTTATTTTATTTTAAAGAGCCTGAATGGTTACTCAACTTAACCCTCGCCTCACCTTATATCTCATTAGACAAAGATGGTTATGTCTCTGAAATTAAGAACAACGGTACCTTGATCACGTCTTTCATTCCAACTGGAAAGGTGATACTTTCTGACTCCGAATATTTACCTAGGGACACCCTGTTAATTTCCCCCAGGCAATCCCAGTTAATAGCCACCCACCATCATAACATAGTAGGGGTTAGGGCTATGGAACCAGGCTCCACACTCATCGTAGAAGTCGCTCACAAGGGTAAGTTTGATTCGAATGAACATATCCCATCCCCAAACTTGCAGATTTTACCCGGTGTAACAATACGTTGGAATGACATAACTGCAGGAAGTGGTTTTACACGTTGCAGATTCGCTATACGATTTGGAAGCTCCCAACAGGGATTACTACCCCCAATAATATACTGCTTTGGCGTTGAGATATACCAAAAGTTACCTATTGACCCTTCCCTTATCTACATATACGAGAATCTCAGTTTTATAAACCTCAGGTACGTTGACCGACAACTAAATGAAACTCAATTAAAATATCTTTTGTAATATATATTATAGGATGGGGCTATACCCAGTCGTAGAGGAAGTAGCGAAGACCCTGGAAACCGTAGCCGGGTTCCGCTTGAGACAGTTATGTGATGTAAAACGTCAACTAGAGCAAGACCGCGACACGCGGAAAGCACTATGTAAAAAGTACCATAGAGCTTTCAATATCGTGGACGGGGCTGACACTGCCCTTATGGCAACCAGCATGGGACTAGGGGCGGCAGGTGTTGGGTTGTTAGCTACCATCGTGGCTGCACCTATAGTGCTAGGCATTGAAATAACAGCTGGGGTGGCAGGGGTGTTAGGGTTGGCGCTTAAGTTGGCGTCACGCAGACTGCATCGTAAGGCATTGAAACACGACCAGATCAGGGTTCTGGCTGAAGCAAAGCTGAACACAGTAAGTGAGCGTATTTCCACGGCACTCACTGACAGTAAGATCTCAGAGGAGGAGTTTAGTTCAATCCTCTCTGAACTCACAAAATATAACGAAATGAAACAAGAGATTCGATCCAAGTCTCGTAAGTCTGCTATCAGCGAGGACGAGAAAAAAAAGTACATAGAACAAGGGGTGAAAAAAGCCCGGCAAGCCTTTATTACAAACACCAAGGAGATCATAGGCGATTCACATTAAACTGTTTCATCGAGGTAAACATGGCATAGCGGCACAATAGTGCCATAGCAGCACAATAGTGCCATAGCGGCACAATAGTGCCATAGCGGCACGTTAGATGCAGCCCATGCAATCCCAGGATACCAACACACTCCAGCCATACCCCCGGCGCGGCTAGGAGGTGCGTTCGCATCCCCCAACTTTTGTAGTAGGGGTAATGGTAGCAAGAGCTAAGGGTCCGACCAAAGCCTTACTTGTGAAATAAGGCTTTGGTTGAAAGTGATCCAGAACCGCTATCGGCCCAAACTTTTTCATAGTAGGGGAAATGGTAGCAAGAGCTAAGGGCCCGACCAAAGCCTTACTTGTGAAATAAGGCTTTGCAGAGGCTTTGGTTGAAAGTGATCCAGAACCCCCATTGTATATACTACTTCAAGTTATTAAAGAACAGTTATGTGTGAAACAAAAAGGATTTATTCTTGTTTGGTGAGACTGTCAGTAAGGGAGCAGTCCTTATTTCAAAATGTAGTATGTCAATATCAGATTATGATTTATCAATTTCTTATTATTAGGCTTGAATTTTTTCTTCTAATAGCAGAGTTCTTTGAAAATAGATAAGAAGATAATGAGATGATGGGGAGAAACCACTATTTCTGCTTCACACTCTCTCAATTAAATCCCTTGAAATAATTTTCAAGTCATCAGATCCAATAACTTTCTAAAATGGTTATAATCTTTGAAAAAAAAGGATATACAAATAAATGTGGGGAGAATTTTTTTATCAGCAGGATAGGAGAAGACATGGTGTCCATATTTAGCTGGTTTGACTTTGGGGATAACAAGAAGGTGTTGATTCCCTGATCTGGGAGATCTAGATGGTGCATAAGCCTGAAGAAGATCTGAGAGTTAGACTGGAGCCGTGTTAGTCATTCACTGGTATGCGAGACAGAATAGTTTGAAGATTCTTTGTTTCACGGGCAGCCAATGAAGGTCCTTTAGAGTTGGTGTGATGTGCTTTTTTCTGGTGATCTGGGAGGTAATGCGAGCAGCTAAATTCTGTATGCATTGGAGTTGGTCAGTGACACAAGATGGAGACCCGGCCAAAAGGCTGTTACAGTAGTCCATACGAGATTTGACTAGGCTGAGGCAGAGAGTTTTTGAGGCATCGTTGGTAAGAATGGTCTGGCCTTGCTGATATTGTGGAGATGGAAGTAGCAAGTTTTAGTAACCTACTTGACGTGTACTGTCATACTTAGATCTTGATCGATGACAACACCCAGATCCTTGACAGTGGAAGAAAGAGGAATGGTTGCTCCACAGACACACACACTAGTAATGTCACACTGCTTGCGTTTTCCAGCCTGTCCCAGAAGAATGGACTCTGTTTTCTCTTAATTTAATTTCAAGGCATTTGATGACATCCATGAATATCTTCTGGCAACAGTCTGATGTCTGACAGAGAGACTCTCTATAGCTGACTCTGTATTTGGTTGAAATAACTTTACAGCTGCGTGTCATCTGCGTAGAAGTGGTCAAGATTAAGGTTTGCTACAACAGAGCCAAGTGGAACAGTGTAGAGGGTGAAGAGGATCGGACCAAGCACGGATCCTTGAGGGACTCCGCACTCAAGCCTAGATGCGGTTGACACAGACTCACCAGCAACAACGGTTTGAGTCCTGTCCTGTAGATAAGATGCCAGCCAGGATAAAGCTCAATCCAAGTTCTGTATCAAGTCTTTTGAGGAGTCTCTGGTGATCAATCGTGTCAAAGGCACTGCTTAGGCCAAGTAATGTGAGCAGGGCCACTTGTCCTGTGTCAGTACCACATCGTAGGTCATTTGGGATCTTCAGCAGAGCCGTCTCTGTGCTGTGGTGTGCTCTGCAGGATGATAGGAACACCTCATAGAGGTTATGCCAGGAAAGGTGGCCCATGAGACGACTGCAGACTGAACGTTCAATGAGTTTGGATATAACTGCTAAGTTTGAAACAGGCCTGTAGTTTGGGTCCTCCTAATCAAGGCTTGATTTCTTCAGATGTGGCCTAGCTAGAGCTCACTTGAGTACACTTGGGACATAACCAGATGAAGTAGAAGAGTTAATAATCATAACTAATGTTGGTAAATGTCAGTGAAACTATCAATATGAGTAAGAGGCGTGCCATCAAACATTTTTTGGAGGAATATCAGCTTCACCCACAGCCGCAGAAGACGAAATCTTGTCAGGAATGTTCTTGGATCTTTTTGTTGTAGAAATAATCCGAAAATGTCTGTGCTATTACTTCATTTTCATCAGAGTGAGTGAGTGAGTGAGTTATTATTTAACGTCACATCGGCAATATTTCAGCCACATCGTGACGAGAACATTTGACATTGTAATAGAATATATATAGTTATTATCATTTTCATCAGATGTCGGAAGTGTCGATTCAAAGTGTTTACTCAAGATACTGAACAAAAGTTTGAACAGCAACTTTGGACTTGACTCGTTGGCTTCAATCTTAGAATTGAGATGTTGATTTGTCTGATGACCGTTGTTGAGTGATTTTTGGCTGAAATATACATTTGGCGATGAATCTCCAGGAAAGATTTTTTTCATCTGCGTTCTGCTTTCCTCTTGTCGAACTTCAGGTGTGAAGTCCCAAGCAGATGTTTTAGTGACTGGTATGACTCTGTCCTTAACTGGTGCATGTTTGTCTATATAGCAGCTCAGATAGAACTCTATTGTACAGCAGAACGAGACACTCAGCATCAGATGGTGGCTCAAGTATAAGGTCTGAGTTTAGCAAATAGGCTTTAAAAGTATCCATATCCAGGAAGCGCATGTTCCTACAGAGAGTAATCTTCACATTTGGACTGGGTATTGAGAGGTCCAAGCTCACAAAGATATGGAAATGGTCAGAGAGTTGTAGATCCTATACAGGTACACAACTGACACACGCGTCTGAAGCACGGGTAACTATCCAGTCCAGAGTGTGTCCACCTCTGTGGCTTGCCTCGGACACAAGTTGTACACAGTTGTGGACTTCAAGGAGATTAATTATTCGTTTAGTGTCTATAGTTGATAAACAGGGTAATAAGTATATTCCTTTTTCATATTGTACTAGTTCTATACAAAATATATGCCTTGTGAAGAAATGGGGGTTTTATTCATCATTATAACTTTTAGAGCTAAAACTGTCTCTTTAATGTAAATTTAAGACTAAAATCAAACTAAAAAGATCTGGTGACTTACAGCATATAAGAAATATATTCCGTAACCAAATATGCATGGTATTGGATATTAAAACCATTGTTTTGTTCCGTGTTTTTGCAACTTTTTCAGTTCCCGGTTAAATTTTGGTGGCCATCTGATTTTGAGCTAAAAATAGCTTTCGCATCAATATTAAGATTGGAACCAAACATTTTTTTAAACTCCTTTAACATATAAACACAAAAGAATATATGATTTGCTGTCATCAAAAAACTTCCACAGAATCCGATAAGCTCCTTGACTAATACACCAGTCCTTCTGAACAATCATGTTTCTTGTCATCACATCTGAAGACAAACTCATGTCAACAGATGTCAACAAATCCTTAAAAATAATTACTGAAAATATAATCACTTATCTCACATACTTTATATTAAATTTGATAACTAATTTCTTGTGGCCTAATGGAATCTGATAATCAGAATGTATATGTATTTCACGCGGTAAACATACTACTCAACTTTTGACAGGGATATTCTGTTGGATGTAGAGTGAGTTATTCAGTCCCAAATCCACATGAACAATTTATTGAATAACCCGTTAGGTATGAGTGATTACTGAAAATAAGTCAGTTATATAATTAAAGTTTTATGGTTCAAACTCAAGCAAATATCCAAAAGATATTACACTGCATGTTTTATCCCATATGGGTAATATTGGTTGATATTCCCAAATTTGAATTGGTGATTTCTCAAGTCAGGTTCATAAGTTATGAATAATTATCCTTGCTATTGATATGGCGAAAAAGATGCTTACCATTTTGATGCTTACCATTTGACACTGTATAACAATAACTCTAAATATATATGTCCTGGTTATGTCTATGAATTTGTTAGTACCACAGATTATGGGATTCTCGGAAAAAGTCTTAACACCTGTTTCATTTCCTGCTTTCCTAACATGCAGTGATGTTACTTGAATAGCTGTTTCGTCGATGTTTAAACTTCACTCTCACTCCGTCAAAATATGTACTTGTAAGAAACCTTCCAAAACAGTTCTTTTTACCCCGTTGTTTGCCAGGGGATCTTAGTTGGAGTCTGGGATAAAAACTCTGCTTTGGTATGCAAGGTGCGGTTGTATATAGAAATATTCCAGATTGACTAAGTGTACATGGATCATTGCCTCTGTAGATGAGCAGGCACCCATGAAGGGCCACTTCCTCGTGGTGGGTGCTGGGTCATGCTAAGCGCCCTTCAACCCCCCGTTGTGGACCCGGGGGGATATTAGGTCCACCAACCCGTTTGCCGTGGGTTGCGTCCCTGTGTCGGTGGAGGACGGTAGCCTGGTGGTTGAGGGCACTGGTTCCAGGAACAGTGTTCCTTTGCCAAACACACCACTTCGGCCCTGACTTCACCTAGACGGGTGGTTGAATGGGCCCGGTTCAACCAATCGGCTGGTCATGCCGAGCCCTGAGCACTAAAACTTTCATTGCTCTATGATTATTTGGCTTGGATTTTAGAAACATTATTGACTTGTTATTTGTTGTATATAATATGATAAATGAATTTTCAAACATGAAAAATTTGCCTAGATGCTGGTGCCAGAAGGCGATGGCTCATGGGCCAATCCGGTAGGACATAACTTTTAAAGATTTTTCCTGCTTGAGTATACCCTCCTAGTATCCTTGGTGTCGTCTGTTGGAGATCCATAGACATGTGACATCGTCCTTGTTGACACTCCGTGGTGGGTGAGGATCTAGGAGGGTGAAACATATATATTCCAATCATGGCACCCCCACACAAAAAACGTTCCTACGAATCCGATGATTCGATTTCCTCAGAGGATGAGCTTCCTACATCTCTCACCAGCCCTGACAATTGGCCTCATTTCCTCGTCATGTGTGCTCCTGATGGTGGCCCTCTCAAGTTGAACCCTTTTGCTGTGGCAAAGGGCATTGAAGGTTTAGCCGGTGATGTTAAGGAGATTAAAAAGCTACGATCTGGTTCTTTGCTCATTGAGTGTAAGAAACAGATACAATCTAAACTTCTGCTCAACACAAAATCGTTGGCAAATGTTCCTGTTGAGGTGTCCCCTCACAGGACATTGAATACAAGCAAAGGCATCGTCCGTGATATTGGGCGTTGTCTTGCTGATATGAATGAAGTTGACATCGTCGTAGAATTGCAGTCACAAGGAGTTACTGATGTTAAACGGTTCACGGTCAAAAAGAACGAGATTATACATCTCTGAAAGCAGGTTATTGCAATTTGAGGGTTGACACATTTATTCCTAACCCCTTGAGATGCTTTAACTGTCAAAAGTACGGTCATGGGTCCAAGTCCTGCCACAGTCCAGCTGCTTGCCAACGATGCGCTGGAACATGCCAGGACAGCAGTCTGTGTGACAAACCTCCTGTTTGTGTCAACTGTTCTGGTTGCCACCCGTCTTCATCCAAAGAGTGCCCTACATGGAAATTGCAATCTAAAATTTCGCGGGTGAAACACGAGCGCAATATTTCATACTTAGAAGCGAATAAGACTGTTCTTAAACAAGAACAGTCTGGTCCGACTTATGCTTCCACCGTCTCTGCTTCTACTAAAGCCTCGAAACCGAAACAAGTTGAATGTACTTCAGTCGGATGCCAGACAGATTATACCTGGACTTCGACTTCTGCTCCCGAGTTGCTGTCTACTAAAATCCAGGTGAAACCTTCTCAAGTGACGTCCTGTTCCCAAACCATGTCTTCCTCCAAAAGTATCATTCAGTCGAAAGCATCTTCTGAGATGGATACATCAGCATCTCAGAAACAATCATCTAAACCAGAGACAACCGTGAAAAACAAGTCGAAACCAAACACTGAACAGTCCAGAAGGGATCAAAGTGGCAGAGCCCCAAAAGGGGCCAAAAACCCGATCCAAATCTTTAATAAGTTTGGATCCCTTGACGACATGGATGTGTCCGAACAAGACCATGGTAGGACACATAGCTTGTCGCCTTCAAGGAAGGTGAGGGGTAGATCCCCAGTCCATCCTCCGAACACATAATGTCCTCACACATAATACAATGGAATTGTAGAGGACTGAGGAATAATTTAGCCGATTTACAGTTACTTGTCCAAGATTTTAAGCCGTCAGCGTTCTGTATACAAGAAACCCATCTGAAACAGACAGATACTTTTGACCTCCGTCAATTCAATGCATATCACTGTTTTTCTCCTCCCGATGATAGAGCTTCTGGTGGATCATCCATCCTGGTGAGGAACAATAGTATCCATAGCTCAGTTCCACTTAAAACAAATCTTCAAGTCGTTGCAGTCCGACTCACATTACAGGTTGCTTTTACTTTATGCTCTTTGTACATTCCACCATCATCAACTGTTCAACAAACCGATCTGCAAGCTATTTATGATCAACTACCTAAACCCTGTTTAATCATGGGGGATTTAAATGGCCACAACCCACTCTGGGGTGGTATTAATACAAACACCAAAGGTAAATTACTGGAGGATTTTATTTCAAATAATGATTTATGCATTTATAATGACGGTTCACAGACATATTTACATCCTGGCACAGGAACATATTCAGCCCTTGACTTGTCTATTACTGACTCTAACCTACTGAGTGAATTCGAATGGTCGGTCCATGACGATCTATGTGGAAGTGACCATTTCCCAACAATACTGACACCTGTGAATCCATCTGATGTTCCTCCATCGTCAAGATGGAATTTTAAAAAGGCTAACTGGCCTTTATATGAAGCTCTCTGTGCTGACAATCTGAAACCTGAACTTTTTAATGACATTCCTGATGCCATAAAATGTTTTTCAGATGAAATAAATAACATAGCTGACATGTGTATCCCAAAGTCCTCTGCAATTCCTCACGTACGAAAACCATGGTTTACCAATGACTGCAAACAGGCTAGGAAGGCACGGAAGAAAGCCGAGCACTATTTCCGTCGCCATCCTATGGTCCACAATTTGGACAAATTAAAAATTTTAAACGCCAAAGCACGACGTACTTTCAAGCAAAGTAAACGTCAATCTTGGCGAAACTATATATCAAAAATTAATTCGCGCACACCTATATCAAAGGTGTGGAATATGATCCAGAAAATCAAGGGTAAAGGCTCTAAATCTAGCGTCCACCATCTAAAAGATGGGAACACATTATTGACTAGTAAATCAGATATTGCAAATAAACTTGGTGAGACGTTGGCCAAACATTCTTCCTCAGCAAATTATGTACCTGAATTCCAAAAATATCAAAAACAGCAAGAAAAGAAAGCTATTAATTTCAATTGCGATAACGGGGAAGACTACAATGAAACCTTTTCGATACATGAGCTTCATACTGCGCTTGATCAGGCTCACGATACTGCTTCTGGAGCTGATAACATACATTATCAACTCCTGAAGCACTTGCAAGAGTCATGTTTGGAGACACTGTTACATATTTTTGATGACATTTGGACAACTGGAAATTTCCCTTCGTCGTGGCATGATGCTATAATTGTGCCCATCCCTAAACCTGGACGTGATCATACAGATCCCTCTAATTATAGACCAATTTCACTGACAAGCTGCGTTTGCAAAACCATGGAACGTATGATCAACAATCGACTTGTTTGGTACTTGGAAACCAATAACCTTATAACTAATATACAATGTGGTTTCCGTAAAAACCGTAGTACCATCGATCATTTAGTACGTTTAGAGTCTTTTGTAAAAAATGCCATAATTAATAAACAACATGCAGTGTCGATCTTTTTCGACTTAGAAAAAGCATACGACACAACATGGAAACATGGGATTTTAAAAGATTTACATGATTTTGGATTACGAGGCCGTTTGCCTCAATTTATATCCAACTTTTTAAATGACCGGCAATTTCAAGTCCGAGTGGGTTCAACCCTGTCTGACCATTACAATCAGGATCAGGGTGTCCCGCAAGGCAGTATTTTGTCTGTAACACTGTTTAGTATCAAGATAAACAGTTTATCAAAGGTTTTAAACCATTCAATTGATGGATCACTTTTTGTGGATGATTTTAATATTTCTTACCGCGGTAAAAATATGCATACTATTGAACGGCAATTGCAGTTGTGTTTAAATAAAATACATAAATGGTGTCTTGGAAACGGCTTTAAATTTTCCAAGTCCAAAACAAATTGTCTACACTTTTGTAGAAAATATAAGCCGCATAAAGATCCAGAATTATCTTTAAATGGCACTCCCATCAAGGTTGTTAAGGAGGCCAAATTCTTAGGTCTAATTTTCGACTCCCATTTAACCTTTTTGCCGCATATTAAATCACTTAAAGCCAAATGCCTGAAGGCACTCGATTTGTTGAAAGTTGTTTCCAACTCAAAGTGGGGAGGGGATCAAACTACCCTCCTTCACTTATACCGATCATTGGTACGATCTAAACTTGATTATGGTTCGATCGTATATGGCGGAGCCTGTAAAAGCAACCTTAAACTACTTGATTCTGTTCACCACCAAGGTCTAAGACTCTGTCTTGGAGTGAGTGAGTGAGTTATTATTTAACGTCACATCGGCAATATTTCAGCCATATCGTGACGAGAACATTTGACATTGTAATAGAATATATATAGTTATTATAAAAACCTGCCGACGAAGGACAGTAAAAATACTAGACAATCACAGATATCAATATAAAACTAGCAAACAAAGCTAAAATATTCCAATTAAAGAAGACAATACAATGTAAAAATGGGCTATAGATCGCCAACAACTGAAGGTAGATCACCATACTAGGAACCATGGGGACTTACATTACTTTTGCTACCTGCATGGACCCTAGTTGGATTTACACCATCCCTTCAGCCATTGGCGACAGAAGAGAAATCTAGCCATAAATTAAAAGCACACATATTCTACGATTAAAAACCTGGTACACTTAAATTGACTTTGAAAGTTTTGGGACTTACGTACGTAATTAAATGAGAACTGACATTATTAAAAAGATCCTTCAGAGTTTTGGATTTGAAATAGATATCCCTTGTGATGGAATATTCAATGCAGTCAAGCAAGACATGCTTGACTGTGATCCTTTCATCACAAGGGATACAAAACGGAGGATCTTCGCCTTTCAATAAATATTCATGAGTATATCTGGTATGGCCAATGCGACATCGTCGCATAATGACCTCCTCAAATCTGGACTGGCAACCAAAGTAGGTGTAACCAATGTAGGGTTTTATTGCATGTACTTTATTAATACCTACTTGGGTGTCCCACTTCTTTTGCATTAGATCGCGGATGTATGTTCTAATGCTGGCTTTATAATCAGAGTATGGGATAAGAAGTGGTGTCACAGATTTGTTGAATGCTGCCTTGGCAGCAAAATCGGCCATTGTATTCCCAGAAATGCCAACGTGGCTGGGTAACCAACAGAAGACGATGTCGCATTGGCCAGTAGCAAGATCATTATATAATTCGATTATATCAATTAAAAGTGGATGTTTGCAAGAGAGATTTTTAATAGCCTGAAGACAAGAAAGAGAGTCAGAAAATATTATATATTGTTTATGTTTGGGATGTCTTTGAATATATTTAAGAGCCGTTAATATGGCGTTTGCTTCTGCTGTAAATATAGAGCTGTTATCGGGTATTCTAGAAGATATTGTTCTGGATCCAATGACAGTGGCACATGCCACTGCGCCACCGTCCTTGGACCCGTCTGTAAATAAGGATTTGTATGTATTATGTTTGATTTTTAATTGACTAAATTCTTGTTTATACTGTAATTCATTTGTTTCTGATTTTTTAAATGTAGTTAATGTTAGGTCAACTTGTGGCCTAACCAATTGCCAAGGTGGAGAAGAAAGAAAACGGGAAGGAGCTATATGTTCTAGCTCAATGCCAGCAGCAGAAAGAAAAGGTTTCACTCTTATACCAAGAGGCGGAACAAGAGAAGGCTTCTTGTTATACAGATCTTCATATAGTGGATTAAAGACACGGTTATATGCAGGGTTTGACTCATTGGAATAAAGTTTTGTAATATACTGTAAAGTTAATTTTATACGGCGTTGTGTAAGAGATGGCTCATCAGCCTAGACGTAGAGGCTGTCAACAGGTGAAGTTCTGAAGGAACCAAGACATAGTCTTAGACCTTGGTGGTGGACAGAATCTAAAAGTTTTAGATTACTGTTGCAGGCTCCACCATAAACGATGGAGCCATAATCAAGTTTGGAACGTACCAATGATCGATATAATTGTAGGAGGGTAGCTTGATCCCCTTCCCACTTAGAATTGGAAACGACTTTCAACAAGTCAAGTGCCTTCAAGCATTTAGTTTTAAGGGACTTGATATGGGGAAGAAAAGTTAGATGCGAGTCAAAAATTAAACCCAAGAACTTGGCCTCCTTTACAACTTTGACGGGAGTGCCATTGAGAAACAGTTCCGGGTCTTTATGCGGTTTATATTTTCTACAAAAATGTATACAATTAGTTTTGGATTTAGAAAATGTAAAGCCATTTTCAAGACACCATTTATGTATTTTATTTAAACACAGCTGCATTTGCCTTTCAATAGTATGCATATTCTTACCGCGACAAGAAATATTAAAATCATCCACAAAAAGTGATCCATCAATTGAATCGTTTAAAACCTTTGATAAACTGTTAATCTTGATGCTAAACAGTGTTACAGACAAAATACTGCCTTGCGGGACTCCCTGATCCTGATTATAATGGTCAGACAGGGTTGAACCCACTCGGACTTCAAATTGCCTGTTATTTAAAAAGTTGGATATAAATTGAGGCAAACGGCCTCGTAACCCAAAGTCATGTAAATCTTTTAAAATCCCATGTTTCCATGTTGTGTCGTGATGCTTTTTCTAAATCGAAAAGATGCGACACTGCATGTTGTTTATTAATTATGGCATTTTTCACAAAAGATTCTAAGCGCACTAAATGAGCGATGGTACTACGGTTCTTACGGAAACCACATTGTAGATTAGTTATAAGGTTATTGGTTTCCAAGTACCAAACAAGTCGATTATTTATCATGCGTTCCATGGTCTTGCAAACACAGCTAGTTAATGAAATTGGCCTATAATTGGAAGGATCAGTATGATCACGTCCAGGTTTAGGGATGGGCACAATTATAGCATCGCGCCACGACGAAGGAAATTGTCCAGATGTCCAAATGTCATCACAAATAGATAGGAGCGTCTCTAAACATGATTCAGGTAAGTGTTTCAGGAGTTGATAATGTATACCATCAGCTCCTGAAGCAGTATCGTGAGCTTGGTCAAGAGCAGTATGAAGCTCATGTATCGAAAAGGTTTCATTGTAGTCTTCCCCATTATCTGAATTGAAATTAATAGATTTCTTTTCCTGCTGTCTTTGATATTTCTGGAATTCAGGTACATAGTTAGATGAGGAAGAATGTTTGGCCAAAGTTTCTCCAAGTTTATTTGCTATATCAGATTTATCAGTTAATAATTCATCTCCACTTTTTAGATGCTTAATGCTAGATTTAGAGCCCTTACCTTTTATTTTCTGAATCATGTTCCACACCTTTGATATTGGCGCAAGAATTGATGTTTGAGACATAGTTTCGCCAAGATTGGCGTTTATTTTGTTTAAAAGTACTGCGTTTTTGGCGTTTAAAATTCTAAATTTGTTTAAATTGTGGACCATAGGATGGCGACGAAATAATGTTCAGCTTTCTTTAGCCTTATTGCGAGCTTGTTTGCATTCAGCGTTAAACCATGGTTTACGCGTATGAGGAACTGCAGAGGATTTGGGGATACACTTGTCAGCTATGTGTCTGAGCTCATCTGAAAAAACAGTTGATGGCATCAGGAAGATCATGAAAAAGTTCTGGTTTGAGTATGTCAGCACAGTAAGTTTCATATAAAAGCCAGTTAGCCTTCTTAAAGTTCCATCTTGATGATGGAGGAACATCAGATGGATTCACGGGTTTTAAAATTGTTGGGAAATGGTCACTTCCACACAGGTCGTCGTGGACTGACCACTCGAATTCACTCAATAAGTCTGAGGTAGTAATCGATAAATCAAGAGCTGAATAAGTTCCTGTGCCAGGATGTAAATATGTGCTAGAACCGTCATTATATATGCATACATCATTGTCTGAACAAAAGTCTTCTAATAGTTTACCTTTAGCATTAGTTGTTGTACCACCCCAGAGCGGGTTGTGGCCATTTAAATCTCCCATAATGATACAAGGTTTTGGGAGTTGGTCATATAAATATTGAAGATCAGTCTTCTGAATGACTGAAGATGGTGAGATATACAAAGAACATAATGTGAATGCAACGTGTAAAGTGAGTCGCACTGCAACTGCTTGAAGATTAGAAGTAAGTGTAATAGGGCTATGGATAACATTCTGTTTGACTAGGATTGAAGAACCTCCAGTGGCCCTGTCACCCGGAGGTGAGAAAGAATGATAAGCATTGAAATAACGTAGGTCAAAAGGATCTGTCTGCTTTAAATAAGTCTCCTGCAAACAGAAAGCTGACGGCATACAATCCTGGACTAATAACAGTAATTCATTATAATTATGCCTTAGTCCTCTGCAATTCCACTGTACAACATTATTGGAATAAACTATCTTTTCGGCGGATTTATTGGGGATCTACCCGGCACTGTTTTGGAGGGCGACAAGCTGTGTGCCCTATATTGGACGTTTTCGGACACGTCCATGTCCTCAAGTGATCCATATTTGTTGTAAAGTTTAATTTTATTTTCAGACCCTTTTGGGCTCTGCCACTTTGTTTTTTTGAATAATCAGGCTTAGGTTTAGTCATGCCTTTAGCAATTTGATGGACATTAGATGGCGATTGAGACTTTGTGGTTGACTGAGAGGATGCGTCAGGATCAGGAACTTGCTCTGATTGAGTTTGAGACATGCCAGAAAGTTGCTCCGCTGTTTGAGTCGATATTGCACTTGAAAAAAATCTGAGGAGAATCGGTTTTTACCCAAGTCAAATTTGTTTGGCAGCTGGAAGATGATTTAGGTATTTTAGGAGTTGCCTCAGATGGTTTTCTGGTTTTTGAAGCATATGTCTCTTGTTGGTCGCATCTTTGTACAAGTTGTTTCGCTTCGGCAAAACTAATATTCTGAGTAAATTTGATTCTGTTTATTTCCATCTGATGTCTCCAAATCGGACACTCTTTAGAGAAAGAGGAATGGTCTCCTGAACAATTGGTGCACTTTTTGTAAGTACTGTCAAAATCTTCTGTTGTGTGTGTTTTCTCACCACAGTGAACACACACAACAGACAATGTGCAGGTATTGACACCATGACCATACTTCTGGCACTTGAAGCATCTCAGTGGATTTGGTATGTATGTATCCACTTTGATGTGACAGTAACCAGCCTTTATTGACTTTGGAGCAGTCGGAGTGGAGAAAGAGAACAGATACGTGTTGGTTAGATGGGTTTCATTATTTTTCCGGGTTGTGAAGCGTTTAACATATATAACACCTTGTTCTTTCATCTCGGAGACAATATCTATTTCCAGCATGTCAGTAAAAGTCTATCCCGTCTCTTACTATGCCCTTGCTGGTGTTAAGCTGCTCGGTGGGCAGAGACTGATACAGGAATGCCGACAAATGAGTCAGTTGACAGGAGGTTGGTAGCCTGTGGTTTTCTACTGCATTCAACTACAAGTGCACCTGTCCGCAAACATTTAATGTTTTTAACATCTCCTGCAATGCCTTGTATGCCTTTTGATACAGCAAAAGGGTTCAGCTTTAAAGGTGATTTGTCAACGGTCTCAATCACAATGAAACGTGGCCAGTAGTCAATGGATGTGGGCAGTCTTTGGTCGTTAACATCAGGATCAGTGTCAAGTGGACGTTTCTTTTTTGAAATGGGGGTTTCGTAAGCCATAGTTATTGTTGAATGGTTCATCATCCGAGCTCCCCACCCTCCACGGAGTATCACAAGGACAATGCTAAAAACAGGCGGGTTTCCAGCCTGCAGCACCAAGGATACCCGGATGATATACGCAAGCAGAATAATACAAAAGTAAATATTCCACCTGATTGGCCCATGAGCCACCGCCTTCTGGGCATACGACTCCAGGCAAAAACACGTATGAAATTGTATAGTTGAAATTCAAAAGCTCTAAAAATTCGCCAAGACTTAAAAATAGAAGTTACAATATTCAAAATTTTGTGCAACATTACATAATGTGTGCTCAGGGCTTGGCGTGACCAGCCGATTGGTTGAACCGGGCCCATTCAACCACCCGTCTAGGTGAAGTAAGGGCCGAAGTGGTGTGTTGGGCAAAGGAACACTGTTCCTGGAACCAGTGCCCTCAACCACCAGAATCCCGTCCTCCACCGACACAGGGACGCAACCCACGGCAAACAGGTTGGTGGACCAAATATGCCCCCGGGTCCACAACGGGGCCTCTGTCTTGGATCATTTAGAACTTCTACAGTTGATAGTCTCTATGTTGAGGCAGATGAGCCTTCTCTTTCCCAACGCCGTATTAAATTACCTTTACAATATATAACCAAACTATATTCTAACGAGTCTAACCCTGCATTTAACTGTGTCTTCACTCCTCTTTATGAGGATTTGTATAACAAAAAGCCTTCTCTTGTTCCGCCTCTTGGGCACAGAATTAAACCATTCCTTTCTGCTGCTGGCATTGAGCTGGAGAGTATTTCTCCTTCTCGTCTTCTTTCTTCTCCTCCTTGGCAGTTGGTGAGGCCAGACGTTGACTTAACATTAACCACATTTAAAAAATCCGAAACTAATGATTTACAGTATAAACAAGACTTTAGTCAATTAAGAAATAAATATAATACCTATAAATCCTTATATACAGATGGATCCAAGGATGGTGGCGCGGTTGCTTGTGCCACTGTCATTGGGTTCAAAACAATATCTTCCAGACTACCCAATGACAGTTCAATTTTCACAGCAGAAGCAAACGCAATACTAACAGCTCTTAAATATATTAATAAACGCCGTAAATATAAACAATATATCATCTTTTCAGATTCCCCTTTGTGTCTTCAGGCTATTAAAAATCTTTCTTGCAAACATCCACTTTTATTAGAAATTATTGAATTGTACAATGAACTTGCTACTGGCCAATGCGACATCGTCTTTTGTTGGTTACCCAGCCATGTTGGCATTTCTGGGAACACAATGGCTGATATTGCTGCTAAGGCAGCACTCAACAAATCTGTGACGTCACTTCTGATCCCATACTCTGATTACAAAGCTGCTATAAGATCTTATATCCGTGATCTGATGCAAAAGAATTGGGACACCCATGTAGGTATCAATAAATTAAATGCAATAAAACCCTATATCGGTTACACTTACTTGGGTTGTCAGTCCAGATTTGAAGAGGTCATCATACGACGATGTCGTATTGGCCACACAAGATATACGCATGAGTACCTATTAAAAGGTGAGGATCCTCCGTTTTGTATCCCTTGTGATGAACGAATCACGGTCAAGCATGTCTTGCTTGACTGTGTTGAGTACTCCATCACAAGGGATATCTATTTCAAATCCCGAACTATGAAGGATCTTTTCACTAATATAAGTCCTCATTTAATTATTGCTTTTTTAAAAGAATTAAATTTGTTAACAGATTTGTAAATAGCTAAATATTTTATGATTGGAAGTTTGCATTAGTAACATAGATTGTTAGTGGCCGTATCCTCGAGGGGGGTTAAAGTACTGTAAAATTATTGTCCTCCTGAGAGGGTACGTAAGTCCCATAACATTCAAAGTAAATTTCAACTTTCCGTTTTTTAATCGTAGAATATGTGTAATTTTAATGTATGGCTAGATATATCTTAATTGCTAACGGCTGAGGGGATGATATAAATCCAGCTAGGGCCCATGCAGGAAGCAAATGTACTGTAAGTCCCCATGGTCCCTAGTATGGTGATCTACCTTCATTTGTTAGCGATCTATAGCCCATTTTTAGATTGTGTTGTCCCCTATGGTTAAAATGTTTTAAATTCAATTACTAGTTTTTCATATATATCTGTGATACTCTAGTTGCTTTACTGTCCTTCGATGACAGGTTTTATAATATATACATATTCCATTACAATGTAAAATGGTCTCGTCACGATATGGGTGAAATATTGCCGATGTGACGTTAAATATTAACTCACTCACTGTAGATGAGCATGATGGTCTCACCATCTTGTTATACTTGTAGCATTATGCCTTGGGGTCACAAACAGGCTGTCAGTGCAGTGTTCTCATCTCATATTTCCCAATAACTAACTACACATTGATCAGAGATTGTTCTGTGGAACTGGTCCCTGAGATGCTTTAGATTGACAAATGAAGCCCATTGCTGTCGTCCATCATGAAATTTTGTTAACAACACACCAAACCCGGGTGTGACAGCTTGTTTGTTGCCTCCCCTATCTGCACCCTCTCCAACCCTATCATATCCCTTGACTTGTGCATCTGGTTCTCTACTTCAGGGATTGAATGAACGTGTAAAGCAGGAGGAGATAGGACGTAACCTGGAGGATGCTTTCCTGCAAGGCGTCAACGATGCTGAAACACGGATGGCAGGTAAAGAGTGCTATTTTTCACAGCTGGCATTTGATAGTGCAGCCTTACCATTCGGTGTGTGTCAGTGACTTGAGTTCAAATATTGCAAGTTGCATAAAACAATCTGCTTCGTCTGATGTTAGTTGGAGATGCGTTGGGACTGGAATAATACCCTAGATACAAGCAGGTTTCACTGCCATCAGGATGTATCACCATTTCATGTCAGAAGACCTTTACAGATGTTGGATCTGTTATTTAGGTAAACAAGATGTCGATCGAATTATTGTCTGTAATGTAATAGTAAATCGGAAAATGCATTTATATGCAAGAAACTTATCTGTTTTCCAATGCAATAGCTATATCTCACAAGATACTGAGGAAGAACAGATTATGTTTGCTGCTATTTATACATGAATAGTTATCGATTATCAGGCTTATCCTGAACAGACTGTTAGTGACCAGTCTAATAACAGTTGTGACTAATGTTACCATGGCGTTTATGGCGTAATTTGGGGCCGTATTTTGTCAGTTACATCCTTGTTAGAATTTCTGTATATTGACGTCAATTCGTTCTTTACAAATACTAGGGCGGTGGGGTAGCCTAGTGGTAAAAGCGTTGGCTCGTCACGCCAAAAACCCGGGTTCGAATCCCCACATGTGTGAAGCCCATTTCTGGTGTCCCCGCCGTGATGTTGCTTGAATATTGCTAAATGCGGCATAAAACCAAACTCATTCAGTCAGTCAGTACAAATACTATCGATCAAAGGACTCTTTCCTCTTTCCTGTTACGGAACTTTTCATAGTTTGCAAATGTCAGTAACAGGAATGAGGAAAGCGTTTACCAACCTTCTGTACACGATTGGAAACAAATGATAATGCGTCGAAGCAATAACAGTTCATTCACAAGTAAAATTTGATTGTTGGGAATAGCCCAACAAGGTGGTTCAGATGAGCTGACGAAGGGTTAAAAACAAATTATGAAAATTTGATGATGTGAAATTTATATTACCAAAGAGATTGGGGGACAAGACTTACTTTGTATATGTATATTATTCCCACTGAACAGTTCTTTGTTAATATTACTTCTTCCTTCATATTATAAAACACAACATGAATTAGGCGGGATATGGTGTTAGCTGTTTGCTAATACACGATGC
The DNA here is from genome assembly GCF_003918875.1 of Haliotis rubra. NCBI lineage: Eukaryota > Metazoa > Mollusca > Gastropoda > Lepetellida > Haliotidae > Haliotis > Haliotis rubra. Next base: position 208,964 of record NW_025764938.1, on the reverse strand, counting down.
TTTTTTTATCATTTTAATGTCGAATTTTACTGGGCGTATTGAATTTGAAAAGAAATAAACACACGTTTTATTGTGATCATCGGTATTTTTGTTGCTGTTGTCTGATCGAATCATCAAAGGTCCCTTTGAAACATCACCACTGAACCGAGAATCGCTGAGAATGTTTTGCTAAACAAGAACTTTCAGCCATATTGCAGAGTGTTTATGAAAACATGTCCCACGTATGTCGGTTCTGTTTCGCCCATTACATCACAACTACTATTCAATGTAACCTTCATTACACGAACCCATGTAGATCCCAGAAAGGATTCTTGATCTTCAGTAAGTAATGTTTGTCGTAAGAGGCGACTTACGGGATCGGGTGGTCTGGCTCGCTGACTTGGTTGACACATGCCATCGTATCCGATTTGCGTAGATTGATGGAATGCTGTTGATATTCAGAGTGGTCCAGACTCAACTATTTATAGAAGGCCGCCATATAGCTGGAATATTTATGAGTGCGGTGTAAAACTAAACTCGTTCACTCCTTTCCCGAATCCCTGAATTCCTCACACAGTTCACAATAGAATGACAAATGGTCTTCATCACCAATACCAAGTATCTCAGTGATATCTAGCCAAAAATACAAGATGTGAAAACGAATGTTTGGAAAGGACCACATGTCTGAAATGTAAACAAAGCCAAGCTCAGATTTTATGCAATTGATAGTATAAGTATAGATTGATCAACAAAGATGATTTTTTTAACTCTTCATTAGTATGATAACAAATGAAAACTGTCAGTGGTAAAAACATTAGGACTGAAAAATAACGAAGTCAAAGTACGTCTTTATATACTGAATCACAAAAGAAACGTCGCTTTTCAAAACCAAGTGCAAAAATTTGTTCAGTGTGTTTTCTGATGAAAAAGCATATCGACCAAATCCACCGAAAAAGGTAGACATGGTAAAAGGTTCCATATGACATTTGTGAGAATGAAAATGCACGTGCATGTCATGGCAGCCCTACCAAATGAGTTGTGTTGAGTTGCGTTGAGTTGGGTTTTGCGTCACATCGGCATTATTCCAGCCATATATTGACGAGAACAAGTTTGCATTAGTAAACATTGTAAGTACATACTCGGAATGAGTTTTATGTCAAAACATATATTCATTACATTGTCATTTAAAAGCAGAAAAAGTCATACCATCAAATTTAAAGGCAGGCAATTTGTTAGTCACATTTCACAGTTACAATTTATGGTTGTTACATTTCACAGTTACAATTTATGATACAGATCAACTTCCCTCAGGTAGTTCACTATCAGATGAGCGCTCACGCGGGAGAACAGATCTTTTAGGTTTGTTGCATCATAATGTGAGTCCCTTGCAGACGATAAGTCCACGCATTCAAGCAGAATATGCTTGATGGTGAAGACCTCATCGCAAGAGACACACTTGGGGGGTCCATCCCCATCCGTTTTCAGCAGATAGTCATGTGTAAATCGACTGTGGCCAATATGACATCGTCGTAAAATTACCTCATCACGTCTTGACTGACAACCCAAGTAGGTGTAACCAATTGTTGGTTTCAATTCATACAGTTTATTTCTTCCTACTTGAGTGTCTCAACGTTTTTGCATGAGGTCCCGAGTATAGCTTTTGATAGTGGGTTTGAAATCACTGTACGGGATCAGCAGTGGAGATAAGGGCTTGTCAAGAGCTGCTTTTGCTGCAGCATCGGCTTTTGTGTTACCTGCTATGCCGTCGTGACCCGGCAACCAGCAGAGGACGATGTCACATTGGCCAGTAGAGAGGTCGTTGTAAAGTTCTAAAATGTCCAGAATGATTGGGTGACTTGAAGTAACATTTTGAAGTGCTTGAAGGCAAGATAATGAACCGTGAAAACGATGACGTTTTGGGAATGATTCTGCTGTTTAATATAGGTCAAAGCTGAAAAGATAGCTTTGGCCTCGGCAGTGAAAATGGAACTGTTGTCGGGGATCCTAGAGGAGACAGTCTTAGATCCAATGACTGTAGCACTGGCAACGTGGCCCTCATCCTCGGATCCATCTGTGAACATAACTGGATGTGTTCCTGTTGAACATCAAGTGATTTGTTTCAGACTTTTTGAATTTAGTGAGGGTAATATCGACCTGTGGTTTCACCATCTGCCAGGGTGGTGAAGACAGGAGTCGGTAAGGTGCTATGCTATTGAGATCAATTTTAACTGCAGATATGTGTGGTTGAATTCTGATTCCAAGTGATGGAACCAGGCTTGGCAGTTTAGGAAACAAGTTTTCATAGAGAGGGTTGAAAACACAATTGTATGCTGGATTGGACTGATTTGAACGTAGTTTAGAGATATATTGCAGTGAAAGTTTAATGCGGCGTCCTACCAAATGAAAGCGAGTGCCAAACTCGCCTGAAATCATTTTTGTTTTGACACAACTACCATGCCAGGTCTTACGAGAGAGATCAGCGGAACCAAGTCATGGGACGATTGCAAGTTGTCCAGACTGCATGGAGGGTAGCCAATCATTTTAATGTTCATGTTAGGACAGCAGGAGTGGTATCAGGTCACTAAGAACATTCAAGACGGTCCACACAGTGGGCGAACTTCAGTAACATCGCAACGTCAAGACCGGCAGATTGTGTGCCACAATCTGCAGGATCGCTTCCCAAGAGCGACAGAAACAGCATGTCTTACTATTAGGACTAACAAAAGACCCATCAATGTCGATACAGTGCGTCGATGTTTGCGCGGAGAAACCTCTGCAGTCACAGGCCCTATTGTAGTCTTGTCCTCACCACTCAAAACCGACTGTAGTTGGCAACTCAGCATCGTAATTGGTGTTATTGACAATGGAGAACTGTGCTGTTATCTCATGAAAGCCGATATTGTGTTTCAACAGTCAATAGCAGAGTGAGAGTATAGCGAGGACGTGGTGAAACGTTTTCCAATGAGTATTGTTGAAAGAGGCTCGTGGGGTAGTCCAAGCATCATAGTGTGGGGTGCAATCGGTCTGAACCAGTTAGCTGACATCATGTCCTTCCAGAATTTATGTCCAGGATGAGGAAATAACATGACAGCTACTCGCTATAATGATTTAGGCATATGACCCCACGTTGTAACACATTTTGGATGTTACAGAAATAACATCTTCCGACAAGACAACGGTCGTGCCCACACTGCCAGAGCAACATTGGACTTCCTAAGACAACAAGGCATCCAAACCCTACAATAGCCTGCACTCAGTCCGAATTAAAGTCCAATAGAACACCTTTGGGACGAGATTCAAAAAGACTGAATGTCCTCCAACCAAGGCTGACAACTGCGACTGGCCTCGATCAGGCATTTCGCAGAGTATGGACCCAAGCGCCCATGGCCTTCATCTACCAGCTAATTCGTTCCTTGTACAGACTACTCACTCATTCATCGATGTCCATAGAGGCCACACACGATACCGACTTTGGGGCATCTTAATGGTACCATTTTTGATGATTGTTTCTGTGAAATCTAAATGTAATTCCCGAAAATGTGTTAACCATAATTGTCAAGTTTGAAGACAGTCCCCCGTTTTTATTGTTAATTAGAGTGAATTAAAGTGTGTGCTTTAAGAAACCCCTATCAGTGCGACATGTCTTTTGTGGTTCAGTATATTTTGTCTTATAATCCTAATTAGTTTATTATCATATTTGTTTGCATTTTGAAACTTAATAAAAAGCACACAATCTGCATATACTCATAGTGAATTTACAACATGACTGTACTATACAGACATTTTAAAGATTGCCAATGTAAATCACATTTCACACACACGCCCTAAGTGCGACCTAGTGTATGTTGTCTGTCTCATTACACTTCACAGCGAAAAAACTGATTCTGTTGCATGCTACAATAAATAAATAGAAACAAAATGCAAATCTGAAAATTAAGACAGACTAAAGTTGCAGCAAAAATAGCATGCTGTTACCTAGTTCGAGGAATGTATTCATCAATATCAACATAAAGGAATGATATGCCATTCATCTGCAGCTGAAAAAGAATCCTGTTCCATGTCAGGTGTCTTTTAACAGTTTAATATGCGAAAAAGTGATTCATCGTTTTAGGTTTTTCACATTTCTGTATAGTCTCATTTGTCATTGGTCACCCATGATAGCACACCTGGCATCTAATTGCATGATGTCCGCCATTCTCTAAAAAGTAATTAAGCTAGCCAATAATGAGCAATCAATCAACGTATTGGCGGTTAACCCTTTGAAGGAAGGACGTTGTTTTTACACAGGTGCTGTACGACAGGGTGTATTCAGTAAAGATTAGTAAGTCTACATACAAAAACACTACCTTTTGACAAAGCCACTGTGCAATATATGAGCAATTAATCAGTCAGCATGTTATCGGTTAAACCTTTGATCAATGTTTGTTTTTGTAACTCAGCTGATATTCCTCTTGCTGCACTTCCATGCGCATATTACATAATATGTAATATATTTACATCAGATTTATTAATTTATGTAGTAGCATGAAATTTGGGGTTTGTTCCACAATGAAAACCACAAGGCTACGGGATGTGAGCTGACGGCATCTTTATTACGTTGGGACGAATCCACCAATGTCCTCCTTATACATAAAACCCCTGGAAATATTACAGATGTGAGCTTATATCCGGATACCTTTCACTTTAATGTGGGGCTGCTTACTGTTCAAATGCTTAAGACTGACTAAATTAGCAGGTCAACCACAAATTGTAACCTGCGTGATAATTACGTAACCTAGACAAAAGACTGAGGCAGGTCAGGGCTATGGCTATTGTAAGATAGGGCAACCACATCTAAGTATGCTAAAATAACCAATATTTACAGGTGTGTATTATGTACATGAAGACAGGTACATCTTCAACTAGCAGGATCAACTTAGATAAAATATAATACTGTAACATAAAAATACTACACTGCCACACACTAAGTCTTCCCCCTCCCCATGAATGACGTCCACGTGATGAAACCGAATATATATCAAGAGACAATATGAAAATTGTCCATCTATTACAGACAAGATTGCATGTGAAACTGTGCCGTAGGTGTGTTCAAAAACACCTTGTGTTGCAAGCTGTTGTCTAATCCGAGATCTTTGCAGCATCACTGTCTCTGGGACTGTGTGGCTCATGACATAGTCTCCTGAGGATATCTTTTTAGGTGTCTTCTTCTCTCGGACCCGATCTTCTTGGTCGGGGTTCTGGTCTGGTAGCTGATTCAGTTGAAGCTATGGAACTTCCTGACTGGTGCTGTTCCAACCCATCCTCATCATCAGGACATACTTTCGTGCTAGACAGTTCTTATTATTGGCGTCAGGTCATCACATGTAGAAGCATCACCCTCTACCACAAGACGTTCATGACTGTCGCCAGGACTGTCTTTTGTAGAATGCCTCATCTCATCATATACTCCAGTATCTGTGCTGACCCGTTTGGGTGTTTGCGACTGATGCCTCTTGGACTGGCTGGTTGATCATTCTACCACTTCTATCCTCTTTAACTCTTCATCTTCTTCATCTGATGGCTGATTGGCTGCTTCAACTCTCTGTTGCTGGATCAGAAGCTACCTCCTTTTAGGAACAGGACGTGTAGATGGTTTTGGATTCATTCGTACCTTATCTGGGACTAACAACGTTCCAATGGGTAGCAGGTGAATTTGATGGAGAGTTTTCATCCTACCCTCGCCATTCTCCTTCTGGACCTTGAACACGAAATTCAGCTCAGCTACAATAATATAATCGTCCTCCTCAAAATGGTCTGCAAGTTTGTGACAAGATTGCGCTCAATCCAAAAAGCCAGATCTATTGGGAGTCTTGGTTCTCGTCCAAAAAGAAGGTAGAAAGGAGACAGCTATATGCATGGACAAGGGGGCCAATATACCTCATCCAGTCTTTCTTCTGGTCAGGCTTGAGGGTACCAAGCATGTCACAAAATGTACAGTTGAATCTTTCACACATCCCATTACCAATGGGATGGTATGGGGTAGTCCTTGATTTCTTGATAGTCAACATTTGACATAACTCTCAAAGAGATTGCTCTCAAAATTAATTGTATCCTTGGTCAGTATTATCCTCTGAGGCATGCTGTAATGATTGACAAAATTGTTGTCAAAGGCTTCCGCTGTGGTCCGGGCAGCCATATTCTTTGTGGGAATGGCCTGAGCATAACATGTGAAGTTACACACTCATATCCTACCTTGCACCTGTCCAACTTCGAAAAGTCCATGCAGACTAATTCTAGCAGTTGTTTTGTAGTGATGTTGACCAAGGGTGCTTTGGAGTTTGTTGGCAAAAAATATTAATAATCACAGTATAAGACAACAAAAGAAATGATACTTCTACAAATTGTTGATTCTCTAAAAGCAAAAATTAAGGTTTGGACTGAAAGAAAGAGAAAATGGGAAAAGAAAAATACATTCTTGAAACTTAAAACAAATGGTGATGGTGAGCATGATGAACGGCCTCCCATGGCAGCCAATGAAAGGTTCTGGAAATCGTTGTGGTCTGTACCCGGCGACTGCAATCTTGAGGCACCATGGATCCGTGATTATGACCAGGCAATGCATGAGACAGTAACTAGCTCGTTTGTCTGTTACATATCACCAGATTGCCTGAAAAGTGTCATCAAAAAACTCCATATCTAATATATCTCCCCGGCCTGATGGCATTCAAAACCTGCACTGGAAACTATTCCCCTGTGTCCAAACACCATTACTTCACTGTTTCAGTTCTCTTGTAGACAGTTTGAATACACAATACAAATTATTCACAGGGTGTTTGACAAACCTTGTGTCATCATACTGCTCTGCTAATGATATCATTTACAGAAAGCAGAAGAGAGCAAGAAAGGGATGTGCGGGGTACAAAGATCAACTTCTTATACAGAACATGATTTTGGAAGAGGCTAAAACATATCACCGCAACCTCTCCCTGTGCTGGATTGACTACAAAAAAAGCATATGACTCTGTGCCTCATGAATAGATTCTGAAGTCTCTTCATTGTATTGACCTCCTGGAGCGACTACTTGATTTACTCAAGTTTTTAATGAGTTGCTGGTCGACTCAATTTGAGATGTACTCGCAAGGGCAGATGCAGACTTGGGAATCTATTCCAATCAGAAGGGGAATATTCCAGGGGGACACCTTCAGTCCTGTTTTTTTGTTTGTTTCTAAATCCTTTGAGCTTTCTGCTCAATAGAGAGGAGGGTTACCATCCCGGACCTCCTCAGCACAGATCCCCAACACCGCTTACTCATCTCCTTTACATGGATGACATCGAGCTCTTTGCCAAAGGAGATACCCATTGGAAAGTGGAGGTTCTCGTTGTCGAGTCCTTTTCTAACGATATTGGCATGACAATTCCACTCGACAAATGTAATACTCTTCATTTTAAATGTGGCAAGGTAGTTAGTGGTGGATCAGTCAAGTTACTTGAGGGAGGAGTTATTGAGCATCTTGTGTAAAATTAAGCCTACACCTATCGTAGAATGCAAGTTTGAGACAAGCTCCAGAGCGCCCAAATTAAAGACAAACTTCGGGCCGAGTACAAATCTTGCTTAAAGAAAATCTGGAGCTGAGCTAAATGCTTGAAACAAAGCCGCCAATACTTTTGCTGTGCCAGTCCTTTCCTATTCCTGTAGAGTAGCTGATTGGACAAAACAAGACATCCAGAGTCTTGACCGTCTGACCAGAAGGATCATGTCTGATTACAGAGCTCACCACCCTCGTTCCTCTCTTAATCGATTATATATGCCAATCTATTTTGGAGGCCGGGGTTTAATTAATGTGGAGGCTCTTCATGATAGAATTTTTGCACATATTTATTTATCAGATGATCTGGTGATGCATGTCAAGACTCATGAATAAAGCAAGGAATTCCACAGCTTTTTAGCGTGCCAAGGTTGTTGGACACAATCTGAAACACAATTTGAGGTTGATTTTGAGTTGAGTTGAGTTGAGTTGGGCTTTACGTCACATCGGCATTATTCCAGCCATATAGTGACGAGAACAAGTTTGCATTAGTAAACATTGTAAGTACATACTCGGAATGAGTTTTATTTCAAAGACATTTATTTATTACATTGTCATTCAAAAGCAGGAAAAGTCATAGCATCAAATCTAAAGGCAGGCGGTTTGTTACATTTCATAGTTACAATTTATGGTTGTTACATTTCACAGTTACAATTTATGATACAGATCAACTTCCCTCAGGTAGTTCAGTATCAGATGGGCGCTCACGCGTGAGAACAGATCTTTGATGGCGATGTACTTCTGGACGGCACAGCAATGGGAGTAAACCAGCTGAAGTCCTTCACCAAGTCTGCCCAGATTCGGTCATTTGTGGAGAAGCTTTCTGAGAAACCATTGCATCGATGTGTACATGCAGAATAGCAATCCCACCGACACCTTTGCCTGGATGAGGTCGGCTGGTCTTAAATGTGAAACTGAGGGGGTGCTTCTTAGAGAAAATATATACATGAAATGCCGACAGTGTAATGGATTTGCAGAGACTGTCCAACGCCTTGTCAGTGGATGCCTTTCCTTTGCACAAACAGCATATCTTAAACGACATGATGACATGGTTCGCTGCTTTTATTATTGTCTGTGGCATGACCCTGAACATGTCAAGGGCGTCAAGGAAAATGATGCTTTCAAACTTCTTTGGAATAGGCCCATTTACAGCCTCAGAAGAATTCCTGCCAACAAACCTGATCTTGGGCTGCTTGGAGAGGGGGCAAGGGCCCCGAGCTGATGATGAGCCTTACCAGCCTGACTGTGCCAGGATCATCCGAACCCTCTCTGCTGCATACTATCTTTAATCTGTAAAACATAATAATAAATAACATCTATTGCAGCCACCAATCCAGGCTTCCACATCCCTTGCCAAACAAATCGATTCCACAAAAGAGATAAAATTCTGTCTCGACCAGGATGTCCCACATCAGTGTGGCAACCAATAAGGCCGTTATGACTAGCTGACATCTTGACTCTTTGATCACAACCTTATGGTGGAGTACCCCTCTGTCCAGAAAAAGGCTGTCAAATACTCTATGAAAGATAGAGTTGCAGCTTGAAAAGGGAATTTCATCACATCTCCGCTTATGCTTCTGCCTCACACAGTCAGTCCAGGGTCGCAGGGTCTCATCCTGTTACTGAACCATCTTCCAGTCTCCCCTTAAGTCTTGTACCTGGTCCGGTTCTATATCTACAATCTCATACACTATGATTCTATGTAGGGTTGTGTTTGTATTGTGTTAGAAACTGCTTTTATTGAGTCTTTTGTTATCACCTCTTGATCCAGGTTTTTGTTGGAATAAAGACCTGGTATTCTTGATAGTCCATCAGCATTAGCATTGTTCTGGCCCGGTCTACAGACAATATCAAGGTTGTAGGCTGCTAATGAAGCAAGCCAACGATGGCATCACGTTTTCTGACGTTAAGACATATGTTAGAGGGTTTATTTTCAGTGAAGACATCGAAAGAATTCCCATAAAGGTAGTCATGGAATTTATCTGTCAAGGCCTCATTTCAAGGCTAGGAATTCAAGGCGATGGGCAGAATAATTCTTTTCTGACTTACTCAATTCTCTGCTGCCATAGCTAATCACCTGCTTCTTCCCATCATTTTCCCGATAAAGGACAGCTCCAAGACCCTGCCTGCTGGCTACAGTGTAAAGTTCAAATGGTCTGGTGTAGTTTGGGTAATCCAAAAGTGGGGGGGAGGAAAAGTTGGCTCTTTAGCACTTGGAATGCTTCCTCTTGCTCATCACCACAACACCAAGGCTGGACTTGGGCTATCTGCCTCTTGGATTTGCTCTTAGTCTTAGTAGTTGGCATCATACAGGAAAAGGGTTTAACTACCTTAGCAAAGTCCCTCACAAAATGATGATAATATCCTGCGAAACCCAGAAACTGTCTCACTTCTACTGGAGTGGTTGGTCTAGGCCAGTTTTTGATTTTCTGCTCTGTACCAGGGTCCGTCTCTATTCCCTTGGATGACACTACATGGTCCAAAAACGTGATGCCCCCTTAAAGTAGGAACACTTGACTGGTGTTTGAGGCCACATTCCCTTATCCAGATACTCCTCATATATGTGTCAAAGTAGTTAGTCCTAGTATTCCTATTTCAACTGGCACTAATCCTGTTGGCACATTTACTGGATGCTTGGATGCTTACCCTGGGCTAGATCTTAACGAGCCTAATTTGAAGTGTTAATTGTAGGTAATGACATGTTTACTTTATCAAAACAGTTTATTAAACCGTCTAGACATAACTTTTGTCTTACTGAAAGGTTTGTCTTTCATGCCTTTTTCAATATTAATGTCTGTGTGTTTTACTACTTTTGACTAAAGTCTTTCTCTAAGCTATTACTGATATATGATGAAACTAATATCATATATTTATGTTTTTCTAATATCTGAATCCTAATATATTGCTTGTAGTGGTAATAATGAATAATTTATTTTGCAGGAATTATTATATGATAGAATACTGATTAGTCTCTGCACATTTCACAATTGCTAGTCTGTTGTGTTGCTTCACTAAATCCTTTTCCCTCAGGGTAATACGCCCGAAAGCTAAGTACCATGGAGTATGTAGATTAGCCTGTTGTAGATATATGGTGCCTTGTTCTTCCCTAGTGAGCTCCATAAATGTACCAAGGATATTAGTGCCTATCAAGACAGGAACACTGGTATTATAGCTACTATCTGGGACTACCAAGAAAAGACAACTCTATTCTATTTTATTTATGCTTGGGACAAGGAGTGGCACCCCAACAGTCCAAAGTAAGGCAACTGTTGACCACCAGCACACACTACTCTAAGAATAGTATCCAGTGGCTCATCCAGTAGGTGGGATGAGTGATGATGGTTGAAGGCTTGGCTGATAGTTGACACATGTACACATATTCCATTTACAAAACCTCAACTTAATTTGTACTCCCAACTAGACTTTAATGTTCTCGCTTGTCTGTTATTTAATCCATATAGTCCCTGGAGTGTGTGTGTGGAAAATGACTGTGGTACATCCTAACTCTACAGGAGAAAGATAAGTGACCCAGCTGCCCACATCTGTAGCAGATTGGTACCTGGATGCCATCTTCATTCGTTATCCACCCTCACCTTATGCTGGGATTTGATTTGCAAACTGGAATGTGTTTCAGTCCCACAGTGTCTATTGTTGACATAATGACCTTGCCTGTGAGAGTTCGACTAAGTGGATTTACCATCATAGTGAGATCCTTTAGGAGTCCATGTAGCTGCGACCTGAAGTTGCTACTTCAACTCCGCCACTTGTTTTGATAGATGGTTGCACATGCCCTTCATCTCCTGCATCTGATGATGGTCCTGACTTGCATTAGTACCGTGTCTCCTAACTTGTGTCTCTTGTGGTCCTGCCTTGGATCCCTCATGTGTATATGCTCCCATCCACTGAACAAATTTGTGTGTTGAATCAAAATTCGGACGCACTTAGAGTGTATTGAATGCGGACACAAGTTTCTCAATTTCATCAGGTGAAAGTGTGTCTCCCATTACGATAATGGATAAAGGATAAATTGACATATGAACAAGAACATAGATATGACAACCTACAACTCATTCGTTCCAGGTTATCCCGTATATATGTCTTAACAGAAATCACAAACACTAGTTGAGGGGTATAGACTGAATAACCAGAGAGAATATTGTATGTTGGTAGGCCTGGGATTAATGAGCATGAAAACGTGCTAGTATGCTGTTCACTGTTCAACATATACCTCAGATCAACACTGAAAGTCCATCCTGATCAAACAGCAGTAAATGGTAATGGTTGTCACCTGTGTCACCTATGTCTAATGACAGGTTTCTGTCTACTTTTTTATTGTTGTGATGGATTGTGTTCATAGAAATGTCATATGTACGTATTTCGACCCATTTCCTAAATACCCCTCGTTCATACTAGCTTCAAAGAAACTAGCACATAGTATTGTCATCAAAATCATGTTCCTACCACAAAATATACTGAGTCAAAAAAGAAACTTCACATCCTTTCTTCCGGGCACTATAAAAGAACAAGAGATGGTAAGATGGTTAAATTGTTATTATTTCATTGCGGAGATCTGTGTGAAGTACTCGATACACTGACAGTGCCATAATCAGTTACATTAGGCTACACCGCCGTTCCAAAACATGGGTATACAGAATGTCAAGTCACAAGAATAAAAATGCGAAATTTCTCAGTTCAATATCGTGTATGGCCGCCCGCGCATTCGCCACTGCCAAACACCGTCTCCTCATCGACTGCCTGATGCTTGTGAACACGTGGTTGGGGATTGTGCGCCATTGCTCTTGCAAGGCAGCGCCAAGTTCCTGCAAATTCTGAGGTTGGTTCCTAAGACCACGAAACCTTCTCCCAAGTGCATCCCAAACGTGCTCTATTGGATTAAGGTCAGGGGACCTCGATGGCCAGTCCATGACGTTGATTCCAGCGTTTTGAAGGAAATTTCGTGTCAACATCGCGGTATGCAGCCGAGCATTATCATGCTGGAACTTTGGACCTGGGCCATGAGCCGCCATGAAAGGAACGAGTTCAGGGGTGAACACCTGGTCGCAGTAAGCAGCAGCTGTTAGGTTTCCACGGATGACCAGAAGTCGGGAACGGTTGTTCCCACAGAAAGCACCCCACACCATGCAACTTCTGCCCCCGAATCTGTCGACTTCCTGTACACAACATTGGGCATACCGTTCACGACGTCGTCTCCAGACTCTATGCCTGCCGTCCGCGAATCTGAGGGTAAACCTGGATTCATCGCTAAAGACGACTCGATTCAAGTCTCTCAGGGTCCATCGGAGGTGAGGTTGGGCCCACAGCAGACGTTGACGTTGATGAAACGGCGTCAATATTGGCCCACGATATACACGTCGAGTATGGATGTTGGCAGCCCGCAACCGATTTTGAATGGTCTGTGAGGACAGTCGACCTCTAAACATCTTAGCCCTGTTTCGTGTAGCTGGCAGAAATCTGTCACGTAGGTGACGTAGGACGATTTGACGGTCTTCTGCTCGTGACGTCACACGTGGATGACCCGACCCTGGGCGATCAGAAGTGGTGCCAGTTTGTTGTAGACGACATAGCAAGTCATACAGAGTATGACGGCTGCATCCCATTGCTTTTGCGACGTCAATAACTGATCTTCCCACTTGCAACATGCCAATGGCACGTTCAGGTTGCACATTTGACAATCGTGGCTTTTCAAGTACCGTTAGAACTCTGGTTTAAAAGTGTTTTTCAATTCTTGAGGCCAATGCAAGCACGTAGCATATGATGAAAACTTCGATGCGAAGATCACGTGATTGACTGCAATGGATGAGTTGAGTGGGTTTTGCTAACGTTTTTCTAGAGTCGAAAGATAGGGATCCCATTTCGGATACATAGATATATCATCAGAGAAAAATTATTCATTATTTTTCAAATTACATTTTGTGAAGTTTCTTTTTTGACTCAGTATATGAATATCACTACATATGTGTATGCATGTGACCAGCCTTCTGATTGGTATCTAAACCAATGTCCTGTATGCAAGGTAACTTATACTCTGGAAGAACAAGCAATCAGCTGGAGGTAACACTGCAATTAAACAATAGCAGTGCCATGTTCTTTTTGAACATTATGCTCCCTACATGTGGAACTTTCTTCCCCAAGGTCTTAAACTTTTTCCAACGTTTGATTCATTCAAAGCGAGTCTCAAAACCTATCTCTTCCGCCAGTTCTATGGATCATACTAACACTGTCATGATCCCTTTCTATGTACTTTTAATTTGTGCACTATTATTATTAGTATTTATTTTTTTTTTTTTTTTTTATTTTGTTATGTTCTAGTTCATCTATAGGCCAGGAGCATTAAACACAAACTATAGGTAATATTGGAAAAAAAATAGTAGAAAGCTGAATTTGTAGGAAAGCTTCAGAACATCATTGCCATGTGCAATTCTACCTTATGGCATTTTCAAAATGGCCGCCAATTTCAAGATGGCCGCCAAAATCATTGAAATGATTATGCAAACAGATATTTTGTTGATAATCATGCCATGTGATATATCAAATGAAAGCTCATCTCACACGAATTCTAAATATATTGATACCATGCCTTGTGGCATTTTGAAAATGAGCGCCATTTTCAAATGGCCACCATTGCCCTTAAAATATTCAAAATGATTTCACGAAAATATTTCTTTTTAATTAACCATACATCGTGATACATTTAAAAAAGCCCTTCTCACAAGGAATCTAAATATATTACTTTTAACACCACACACGCACACACACACATAAGACAATAAATTATGGCATGATAACCACACATTTGATGCTTGTGCTTTTGGTACGAGACGTCAAATTTATATCCACTTACATTACCCGTAAGGGTACGTAAGACCCAAAACTTTCAAAGTAAAATTTAAACGTATCAAGTTTTTTAAACGCAACATTTTTGTTATTTTAATTTTCGGCTAAATTATCCTACAATCGCCAGCGGCTGAAGGAATGGTGTAAATCCAACTAGGGTCCATGCAGGTAGTAAAGGCACTGTAAGTCCCCATGGCCCCTAGTTTCGCCAAGATTGGCGTTTACTTTGTTTGAAAGTATGCCGTGCTTTGGCGTTTAAAATTTTAAACTTATTTAAATTGTGGACCATAGGATGGCAACAGAAATCATGTTCAGCTTTCTTCCGTGCCTTGCGAGCATTCAGCATTAAACCATGGTTTACGTACATGAGGAACTGCAGAGGATTTGGGGATACACTTGTCAGCTATGTGTTTCAGCTCATCTGAAAAACATTTTATGGCATCAGGAAGAGCATGATAAAGTTCAGGTTTGGGTTTGTCACCACAGAAAGTTTCATATAAAAGCCAGTTAGCCTTCTTAAAGTTCCATCTTGATGATGGAGGAACATCAGATGGATTCACCGGTTTTAGTATTGTTTTGAAATGGTCACTTCCACATAGGTCGTCGTGGACTGACCACTCAAATTCATTCAATAGGTCTGAGTCTGTAATGGATAAATCAAGAGCTGAATAAATTCCTGTGCAAGGACGTAAATATGTGTTAGAACCGTCATTATATATGCATAAATCATTATCTGAACAAAAGTCTTCTAATAGTTTACCTTTAGCATTAGTAGTTGTACCACCCCAGAGCGGGTTGTGGCCATTTAAATCTCCCATAATGATACAAGGTTTCGGGAGTTGGTCATATAAATTTTGAAGGTCTGTCTTCTGAAGAGTTGAAGACGGTGAGATGTACAAAGAGCATAATGTGAACGCAACATGCAAAAGTCAGTCGTACGGCAACCGCCTGGAGACAAGTATTAAGTATAACTGGGCTATGGATAACATTTTGTTTGATAAGGATCGAAGATCCTCCAGTGGCCCGATCACCCGGAGGTGAAAAGGAATGGTATGCATTGAAATGGCGTAAAACAAATGTATCCGTCTGTTTTAAATATGTCTCCTGGAGACAAATGGCTGATGGTGAAGTCCTGGACTAATAGCTGCAAATCATTGAAATTATTCCTAAGCCCTCTGCAGTTCCACTGTACAAAAGACATTAAATATTTATATATTATATTATATATTAAAAGACATTATATTTTGGGGGGATTTATTGTGGATCTACCCCACACTTTTTTGGAGGGCGACAAGCTATGTGCCCTAGGATGGACGTTTTCACATACGTCCATGGCCTCAAGAGATCCATATTTGTTGTATAGCTGAATTCTTTTTTCCGACCCTTTTGGGGCTCTGCCACTTTGTTTTTGCTTTGATTTTTGCTTTAACAATTTCTTGAGTATCAGATGAAGATTGAGACTGTGAATGTGACTGAGAGGATGACTTATGATCAGAAGATGACTCTGACTGCTTTTCGGACGTACTAGGAAGTGATTCCGTAGTTTGGGATGATATAGCGGGATAGAAAAAGCTGTGGATTGTAGCCTTTGACCCAAGTGAAGTTTGATAGCTTGTGGATGGTGTATATACTTTAGGGCTCGATTCAGTTGGTGTTTTGGCTATTGAAGCATAACTTTCTACCCGGGCGTTACCATGCTGGAAAATGTTGTTCCGGTGACGTGCGAAATGTGGTATGACGTGGGTTCTGAGAGCTTGGTCGATGTAGCGCACCGCTGTGATGCCGCCTCCTCTCCCTGGACCAAGGTTGGCAAACACCGCAGGATCCACTCTCTGGTTCAGGCCTATTCCACCCTATACCATGATGCTTGCACCTCCCCATGAGTGTCTTTCCATAACACATTGGTCTGAGTAACGCCAGCCACGTCGGCGCTATATTCCTGTTCTGCCATCTGCAGTTGATACGCAGTACCGACTCTCATCTGTGAACAGAACAGTTCTCAATTGCCTGTATCGCCAGTTTTGCTGTTGTAGGGTAAACTGTAGACGTTCACGCTGATGACGAGGGGGTGAGGATGGGTCCACGGTAAGGTCTTCGGCAATGGCGGTTCCTGCTGGTAAGACGTCAGCGTACTGTATCAGTACTGATTGGTCTTCCGTGTGTTCCCACTGTCTGGCATGCTGTTTCGGATGCCTGCATGAAGGGATTCTCTACATGCTGTCGCTCAACATGGCGGTCTTGTCGTCTTGTGGTCACCCTTGGTCTTCCAGTACGCGGGTGATCATTTGTGGTGTTGGTGGCCCGTTAACGTTGCCGACCTAGAAGTGATATGCAACGGCTTGTGCAGTGTGGCCAGCTTCAAGTCTTCCTAGCGCCTGGTTCCTCTCAGCTGTCGTGAGTTGCAGCATCCTGCTGACGTTGTAATGTGAATGTTTCAAAACATGTTTTAGGGTGCATTTTATAGGGCTGGTCATTGTGAACAGCACGTGCAGCATAAGTTGTGTTAAAAACATGGAGAACACCGTCTCATCTCCGAGATCAGGTTGCGTTTTTTGAGTCCATTTCCTGGGTTCCATTCTGAGTTTAGGGAAGGAATGTCTTTGCTCAGGTAAAGTTTAAGATGTTGTAAAAATTATACAATTAAAACATTAAATCGTTTTACTGTTATCCGTTATTCCAAACTGACGTTTCTTTCGCTGCTTAGTATATATCCACAGTATGATTTTGCATGTACAATGGGATTGCGATCCTTAAATAAATCAGAATATGTTCTGTAACAAACAATTAATATTGAAATGAATAGTTCTGATTGTAAGGTCAGTAGTATAGTACAGGTTGTCAGACTCCACCGGATCCACCCGTATCAGCTTGATCAGAGATTAATATGCACGATAACTCATTATTATGGCACTGAATGCATGACGTCACAGGTCATAAAGGTTAATGAACCTGTGTTTGTTTGCGATCTTTAATTAAACCCTTCACTGAACGGAAAAAACAAAAGCTTATTCGGTGAAGGCCTTGACCCTGTTTGCGCGCGCTCGCCGTCCACATGGCCTACTTTTCTCCAGCTCTCTAGTCGAAGCTGAATGGAGTGTGTGTTGGAAAGTATATAAATATCACAATAGAAACTGTTTGTGTTAACACGGTTTGTGAGTGGAGATGTACAATCTTAAGACCATCTTATCTAACAGCATAAAACATTTCCACAGTCATTGTTGGAAAGTACATCATAACACAACGTTGCCTCATATAGTAAACTAAAGGGTGCTCTATATTAGTTCAGGCAGTGAGTGAGTATTGGCAGTTGTGAGCGACGGGTGCTGCCGGAAGAGCAGGACATGTTTACACTTTTCGTGAACACCTGGTGTCATCCTACAGTAGCTGTAATGACTTTGTTGCCTCCACCAGGGATCCAACCCAGGCCTTCTGCGTGATAGGCAGGCGCCTTAACCATTGCAAAATTGCGTTCCACAATTGCTTAATGCAACGCACAGCAATATCCCAGGCATACAATGGCGGTCTTAAATAAATGAGTCTAGCTGAGACATGCTTGTCATAAGAGGCGACTCACTCACTCACTCTTACAACAAGCATGGGTTACTGAAGATAACTTCTAACCCAGATCTTCACGGGTTTATGCAGTTTAGTGAGTGAGTGAGTGAGTGAGTACTGCTTACCGCCTCATCATCAATGTTGCAGCAATTCGAGGCGAGTAAATATCTGTAAATAATAACAATGAAAATATGTTCATTTGTAAAAGTCACATATCACATTCAAGAATAAAGACTGACCTTGTGATAAAATATTTCATCAAACAATTTCATTTAAATATGCTAAAATCAGGTGGTTAGAACCTGTTGTTAAAAAATCAGATATAGTATGAATGTTATCATAAAAACGTTGTTTGATTACCCCAAGCTCAACTCATGCCGGCACCCGTGAAGAGCCACCTCCTCGTGGTGGGCACTGGATAACGCCAAGAGCCTTTTCAACCCCCTGTTGTGGACCCGGGGATATATTTGGTCCACCAACCTGTTTGCCGTGGGTTGCGCCCCTGTGTCGGTGGAGGAAGGGAGTCTGGTGGTTGAGGGCACTGATTCCAGGAACAGTGTTCCTTTGCCCAACTCACCACTTTGCCCCTGACTTCACCTAGACGGGTGGTAGAATTGGCCCGATTCTATCAATCGGCTGGTCATGCCAAGCCCAGTGCATGGTGATTATATTTGCACATTCAAATTATCATTGGGTCTTGGGTATTTTGAACTATTGTGTAAAATTATTGAGTATATTAACTTGCCTAGAGGCCTATGCCAGAAGGCGGAGGCGGTGGCTCATGGGCCAATCTGGTGATGTTCACCTCTGAATAATGTATATCTCCAATTTCTTGTCAAGGGCCGAACCAGTCTGGCATTTAGTTGGTAGATAAATGCAGCTATTCAAGTCATATCCTCTGAAGTATATCACCGCTGTATCCCTTGTGTCAGCATCTTGGATACCCGATGCAAATTGACACCGTCCTTGTTGACACTCCGTGGTGGGTGGGGAGCAGGGGGGACGAATCACTCTCTCTCACTATGTCTCAAAAACACACTGGTTCCAAGAGACGTCATTTAGATGCAAATTCCTCTGATGATAAACATAGCGTTAGTGTAGTTTTCTGGGCTCGATTAATTGTCACTGAAGCTTCGGACCATAATCCAATAAAATTGAACTCAATTGTCATTTCTAAGGCTATTAATGGATGTTGTGGGGAAGTTAAAAATGTTACTCGCCTCCGTTCTGGCTCTTTGCTTGTTGAATGTTCCAGAAAACAACTGTCTGTCAACCTTTTATCCATCAGCCAGTTTGCCAACGTTGAAATGGTAGTTTCTCCACACAAAACACTGAATTCATGTCGTGTAATTGTCCGTGATCACGCACGCTGTCTATCCAACATGAGTGATAAAGAGAATGTGACTGAAATGAAACCTCAAGGTGTTAAGGGCGTGAAACGTTTCACAAGAAAACAAAATGACTATCATCAAGACCCATACTTATCTCTTTACGTTCTCTCTTTCTAAACTTCCTACATGTGTTAAAGCTGGATACTTCAGTATCGGAAGTGGAGGCATATGTACCAAACCCATTCCGATGTTATAACTGCCAAAAGTTTGATCAAGGAGCCGAAACCTGTCATCTCAATATGGTATGCTCTCGTTGCAGTGGAGCTCATGACAGTTAAATGTGCACAAATGAGTCTCTGAAGTGTGCTAACTGCAATGGTGAGCATATGGCGTCTTCAAAATCCTGTCCATGTTTCGAACATGAAGCCCGAATGCTTAAATACAAGTGCACTTACAATGTGTCCTATAATGAATCCAGAAAGTTAGTGTCATCACAGTCTACCTCTTCTTCAACCAGAACATAGTCGGCTACAGTCTCGTCTCCAACTTCAGCTAAGGTCTCTGTCTTATGCCAAACTGACATTTCATGGATAAACAGGAATCCTACCCCTGAGGAAACTGATCTTATTCTTCACAATAAATCACAGACCTCAACATCAGCCTCTCAGACAGAAGTCCATCAGTCACAAGCTTCATCATCCACTTCCCAAAAGGAAAATGATACAGTTATGTGTGAAGCACACACAGGAAAAGTTAAAAAACAATCAAGGAAAAAACCCCAGATCCCTCCAACACTTGGAAGTACCACCCTCCATCAAAACTATTGAGGTTCATAATACATTTGAACCTCTCCAGATGAAAACCACTCCTACATTGCCTAACCTGGCGAGTGGACCTCATTCTCGATCACCAGTTGAGCAGCCATGAGTAGCTCAAATCACATCATTCAGTGGAACTGCAGTGAGTGAGTGAGTTAAAATTTAACGTCACATCGGCAACATTTCAGCCATATCGTGACGAGAACAATCAATTTTCTACATAGTAAGTAATGATAAACTGTAAAACCTGTCAACGAAGGACAGTAAAATACTAGACAATCACAGATATCAATATGAAACTAGCAAACAAAGCTAAAATATACCAATTTAAGAAGACAATACAATGTAAAAAATGGGCTATAGATCGCCAACAACTGAAGGTAGATCACCATACCAGGAACCATGGGGACTTACATTACTTTTGCTACCTGCATGGACCCTAGTTGGATTTACACCATCCCTTCAGCCATTGGCGACAGAAGAGAAATCTAGCCATAAATTAAAAGCACACATATTCTACGATTAAAAACCTGGTACACTTAAATTGACTTTGAAAGTTTTGGGACTTACGTACCCCCTCAGGAGGACAATAATTTTACGCTACGTCAACCCCCTTTGAGGGTACAGCCACTAACAATCTCAGTTACTAATATAAACTACCAACAATAAAATATTTAACTATTTACAAATCAGTCAACAAATCTAATTTTTTTAAAAAATGCAATAATTAAATGAGAACTGACATTATTAAAAAGATCCTTCAGAGTTTTGATTTGAAATAGATATCCCTTTGTGATGGAATATTCAATGCAGTCAAGCAAGACATGCTTGACTGTGATCCTTTCATCACAAGGGATACAAAACGGAGGATCTTCGCCTTTCAATAAATATTCATGAGTATATCTGGTATGGCCAATGCGACATCGTCGCATAATGACCTCCTCAAATCTGGACTGACAACCCAAGTAGGTGTAACCAATGTAGGGTTTTATTGCATGTAATTTATTAATACCTACTTGGGTGTCCTGACTTCTTTGCATTAGATCGCGGATGTATGTTCTAATGCTGGCTTTATAATCAGAGTATGGGATAAGAAGTGGTGTCACAGATTTGTTGAGGGCTGCCTTAGCAGCAATATCAGCCATCGTGTTCCCAGAAATGCCAACGTGGCTGGGTAACCAACAAAAGACGATGTCGCATTGGCCAGTAGCAAGTTCATTGTACAATTCAATAATTTCTAATAAAAGTGGATGTTTGCAAGAAAGATTTTTAATAGCCTGAAGACACGAAAGAGAATCTGAAAAGATGATATATTGTTTATATTTACGGTGTTTATTAATATATTTAAGAGCTGTTAAGATGGCGTTTGCTTCTGCTGTAAATATAGAGCTGTTATCCGGTATTCTAGAAGATATTGTTCGGGATCCAATGACAGTGGCACATGCCACTGCGCCACCATCCTTGGACCCATCTGTAAATAAGGATTTGTATGTAGTATATTTATTTCTTAATTGACTAAATTCTTGTTTATACTGTAATTCATTTGTTTCTGATTTTTTAAATGTAGTTAATGTTAGGTCAACTTGTGGCCTAACCAATTGCCAAGGCGGAGAAGAAAGAAAACGGGAAGGAGCTATATGTTCTAGCTCAATGCCAGCAGCAGAAAGAAAAGGTTTCACTCTTATACCAAGAGGCGGAACAAGAGAAGGCTTCTTGTTATACAGATCTTCATATAGTGGATTAAAGACACAGTTATATGCAGGGTTTGACTCATTGGAATAAAGTTTTGTAATATACTGTAAAGTTAATTTTATACGGCGTTGTGTAAGAGATGGCTCATCAGCCTCGACGTAGAGGCTGTCAACAGGTGAAGTTCTAAAGGAACCAAGACATAGTCTTAGACCTTGGTGGTGGACAGAATCTAAAAGTTTTAGATTACTGTTGCAGGCTCCACCATAAACGATGGAGCCATAATCAAGTTTGGAACGTACCAATGATCGATATAATTGTAGGAGGGTAGCTTGATCCCCTCCCCACTTAGAATTGGAAACGACTTTCAACAAGTCAAGTGCCTTCAAGCATTTAGTCTTTAGGGACTTGATATGGGGAAGAAAAGTTAGATGCGTGTCAAAAATTAAACCCAAGAACTTGGCCTCTTTTACAACTTTGATGGGAGTGCCATTGAGGAACAGTTCCGGGTCTTTATGCGGTTTATATTTTCTACAAAAATGTATACAATTAGTTTTGGATTTAGAAAATTTAAAGCCATTTTCAAGACACCATTTATGTATTTTATTTAAACACAACTGCATTTGCCGTTCAATAGTATGCATATTCTTACCGCGACAAGAAATATTAAAATCATCCACAAAAAGTGATCCATCAATTGAATCATTTAAAACCTTTGATAAACTGTTAATCTTGATGCTAAACAGTGTTACAGACAAAATACTGCCTTGCGGGACTCCCTGATCCTGATTATAATGGTCAGACAGGGTTGAACCCACTCGGACTTGAAATTGCCTGTTATTTAAAAAGTTGGATATAAATTGAGGCAAACGGCCTTGTAATCCAAAGTCATGTAAATCTTTTAAAATCCCATGTTTCCATGTTGTGTCGTATGCCTTTTCTAAATCGAAAAAGATCGACACTGCATGTTGTTTATTAATTATGGCATTTTTCACAAAAGATTCTAAGCGCACTAAATGATCGATGGTACTACAGTTTTTACGGAAACCACATTGAATATTAGTTATAAGGTTATTGGTTTCCAAGTACCAAACAAGTCGATTATTTATCATGCATTCCATGGTCTTGCAAACACAGCTAGTTAATGAAATTGGCCTGTAATTGGAAGGATCAGTATGATCACGTCCAGGTTTAGGGATGGGCACAATTATAGCATCGCGCCACGACGAAGGAAATTGTCCAGATATCCAAATGACATCAAAAATAGATAAGAGCGTCTCTAAACATGATTCAGGTAAGTGTTTCAGGAGTTGATAATGTATACCATCAGCTCCTGAAGCAGTATCGTGAGCTTGGTCAAGAGCAGTATGAAGCTCATGTATCGAAAAGGTTTCATTGTAGTCTTCCCCATTGTCTGAATTGAAATTAATAGATTTCTTTTCCTGCTGTCTTTGATATTTCTGGAATTCAGGTACATAGTTAGATGAGGAAGAATGTTTGGCCAAAGTTTCTCCAAGTTTATTTGCTATATCAGATTTATCAGTTAATAATTCATCTCCAGTTTTTAGATGCTTAATGCTAGATTTAGAGCCCTTACCTTTTATTTTCTGAATCATGTTCCACACCTTTGATATTGGCGTGCGCGAATTGATGTTTGAGACATAGTTTCGCCAAGATTGGCGTTTATTTTGTTTAAAAGTACGCCGTGCTTTGGCGTTTAAAATTCTAAATTTGTTTAAATTGTGGACCATAGGATGGCGACGGAAATAATGTTCAGCTTTCTTTCGTGCCTTGCGAGCTTGTTTGCATTCAACGTTAAACCATGGTTTACGTACATGAGGAACTGCAGAGGATTTGGGGATACACTTGTCAGCTATGTGTCTGAGCTCATCTGAAAAACAGTTGATGGCATCAGGAACATCATGAAAAAGTTCAGGTTTGAGTATGTCAGCACAGAAAGTTTCATAAAAGCCAGTTAGCCTTCTTAAAGTTCCATCTTGATGATGGAGGAACATCAGATGGATTCACGGGTTTTAGAATTGTTTTGAAATGGTCACTTCCACACAGGTCGTCGTGGACTGACCACTGAAATTCACTCAATAAGTCTGAGGTAGTAATCGATAAACCAAGAGCTGAATAAGTTCCTGTGCCAGGATGTAAATATGTGCTAGAACCGTCATTATATATGCATACATCATTATCTGAACAAAAGTCTTCTAATAGTTTACCTTTAGCATTAGTTGTTGTACCACCCCAGAGCGGGTTGTGGCCATTTAAATCTCCCATAATGATACAAGGTTTTGGGAGTTGGTCATATAAATTTTGAAGGTCAGTCTTCCGAAGAGTTGAAGACGAAGAGTTGAAGACGGTGAGATGTACAATGAACATAATGTGAACGCAACATGTAACGTCAGTCGTACTGCAACCGCCTGGAGACCAGTATTAAGTATAACAGGGCTATGGATAATATTCTGTTTGATAAGGATCGAAGATCCTCCAGTGGCCCGATCACCCGGAGGTGAAAAACAATGGTATGCACTGAAATGGCGTAGGTCAAATGTATCCGTCTGTTTTAAATATGTCTCCTGGAGACAAATGGCTGATGGTGTGAAGTCCTGGACTAATAGCTGCAAATCATTGAAATTATGCCTTAGCCCTCTGCAGTTCCACTGTACAAGATTATTAAAAGACATTATCTTTTGGGGGGATTTATTGGGGATCTACCCCGCACTTGTTTGGAGGGCGACAAGCTATGTGCCCTAGAATGGACGTTTTCAGATACGTCCATGGCCTCAAGAGATCCATATTTGTTGTATAATTGAATTTTGTTTTGCGACCCTTTTGGGGCTCTGCCACTTAGCTTTTTAGATAAATCTGGCTTGTTACTTTTGGGTTTAGTGATATCTTGTTGAGACTTTGTTGACGACTGAGAAGATGGTTCATGATCACGGGAGCACGTCTCTGACTGGATTCGAGATGGACCAGGAGGTGAGTTTCCAGTTTGTGTAGTTGTAGCAGTCGAGAAAGGTTTGGGAGATTCTGTATTTACCCAAGTTAAGTTTGTCTGACAACTTGTAGACACTTTAGTTACCCTTGATGGTACCTCAGCCGTTGGTCTGGCAATAGAAGCATAACTTTCTGTTTGTTCTGAGCTGTGGACTAGCTTCTTGGCATCCGCAAACTAATGTTTTGCGTGAATTTTATTCTATTAATTGCCATTTGTTCTTTCAATACGGGGCAGTCCCTAGAGTAAGATGGGTGATTCCCTGCGCAGTTGGTGCACTTTTTGATATTACTGACACAATCTTCAGTTGTGTGTGTCTTTTCACTACAGTGAGCACACACAACAGACAATGTGCAAGTATTCACGCCGTGGCCAAACTTTTGACACTTGAAGCACCTAAGAGGGTTTGGAACATATGTCTCAACATTGAGGTTACAATAACCTGCCTTCAGTGATTTTGGAGCATTTGGTAGAGAAAAGGAAAACAGATACGTGTTGGTTTGAATGGTTGTATCATTTTTACGTGTTGAGAAACGTTTGACATACAGTACACCCTGATCCTTCATCTCTGAGACGATATCAAGTTCTGACATGTCAGCCAGTAATCTATCGCGGTCTCGCACGATTCCCTTGCTCGTGTTAAGTGTTTTGTGGGCTGTGACGGTAACCGGAATGCCAACAAAAGTGTCAGTGTTCAACAGGTTGGTAAACTGTGCTTTTTTGCTGCACTCTATCAACAGCGCACCAGAACGTAATCGTTTAATGTGCTTTACCTCGCCAGCAATGCCTTGAATACCCTTAGACACAGCAAAAGGGTTTAACTTTAAGGATGTGCTATCTTTGGTGTCAATGACAACAAAACGGGGCCAGTAATCAATTTGTTTGGATAGTCTGAGGTCGTTGTCATCAGGATCAGTTTCAAGAGGACGTTTGCTTTTTTTGGGTTGGGGTTTCATAAGCCATGGTAAGTGTTTAGAATTCATCATCCGAGCTCCCCACCCACCACGGAGTATCACAAAGGACAATGCTAAAAACAAGCGGGTCTCCGACTTGCAGCACCAAGGATACTCGGATGATATACTCAAGCAGAAAAACCAAAAAGTAATTTTTCCACCAGATTGGCCCATGAGCCACCGCCTTCTGGCACCAGCATCTAGGCAAATTTTCACAAATTTGAAAATCCATACATCACATAGTAGATATACAAAAACAAAACATGTCAATTTTGTTACCAAATAAAACCAAGCCAAATAATATCAGAGCAATGAAATTTAGTGCTCAGGGCTCGGTGGTTGAACCGGGCCAATTCAACCACCCGTCTAGGTGAAGTCAGGGCCGAAGTGGTGTGTTGGGCAAAGGAACACTGTTCCTGGAACCAGTGCCCTCAACCACCAGAATCCCTTCCTCCACCGACGCAGGGGCGCAACCCACGGCAAACGGGTTGGTGGACCAAATATCCCCCCGGGTCCACAACGGGGGTTTGAAGGGCGCTTAGCGTTACCCAGCACCCACCACGAGGAGGTGGCCCTTCATGGGTGCCAGTGGAACTGCAGAGGACTTAGGCATAATTTCAGTGAACTACAGTTATTAACAAAAGATCTAAATCCATCAGCAATTTGTTTACAAGAAAGTACCTAAAACATACAGATAAATGTGATGTCAGACGTTATAATCCTTTTCATTCATTTTCTCAACCAGGTAATAAAGCTACCGGTGGCGCTTGTGTTCTGCGTCATTCAAGTCCTGCTCAACTTAACACAAACCTGCAAGCTGTAGCAGTTCTTCTTACACTTCAAATTACCTTCACACTCTGTTCCTCATACCTTCCTTCATCTTCTAATATTCAGAAGCTTGAACTTCAAAAATTGTACAACTAGCTCCCTAAGCCCTTTATCATCATGGGCGATCTAAATGGACATAATTCTTTATGGGGAAGTTCAAATACTAATCAGAAAGGAAAAGTGATAGAGGATTTCATATCTGATAATGCCCTGTGCCTCTTTAATGATGACTCTGAAACGTACTTACAGCCTGGGACATGTACATATTCATCATTAGATCTATCTCCTGCAGATTCAACTTTATTGAGTGAATTCACATGGTCAGTCCACGATGATCTCTGTGGAAGTGACCACTTTCCAACTATTTTGAAACCTGTTTCACCATCTGATGTTTCTCCATCATCACGATGGAATTTGACAATCAACAAGTTAAACCTGAAAGTTTCATAGGACTTCCTGATCCCATAAAAGGTTTTTCTGAAAAATTAAATATGATAGCTGATGAATGTATCACTTAGTCCTCTGCTGTTCCTCACATACGCAAACCATGGTTCAACGAAAACTGCAAACAAACGACGAAGGCACGGAAAAAGGCTGAATGCTATTTCAGTCGTCATCCTATGGTCCATAATTTAATTAAGTACAAAATCTTAAATGCAAAAGCGAGGCGTAATTTTAAACAAAGTAAACGGAAATCTTGGCAAAATTATGTGTCAAGAATAACTTCACATACGCCAATGTCCAAGGTATGGAATATGATACAAAAATTGAAAGGTAAGGGCTCTAAAATAAGCATTCACCACCTTAAGAAGGGAAATGAAATATTAACCAATAATTCAGATATTGCATATAAACTAGGCGAAACTTTGGCTAAACATCCTTCTTCGAACCTAAATTTCAAAATTATCAAAAGCAACGGGAAAGAAAACTATTAATTTCAATTCAGATAACGGGGAAGATTATAATGAAATATTTTCGGCAGGAGCTGATAACATACATTATCAGCTCCTGAAGCATTTGCAAGAATCCTGTTTAGAGACTTTTTTATATATTTTTTATGATATTTGGACATCAGGGAATTTTCCTTCGTCATGGCGTGATGCTATAGTAGTCCCAATACCTAAACAAGGACGTGATCATACTGACCCTTCTAATTATAGACCAATTTCACTAACCAGCTGCGTTTGCAAACACAATTAAAAAAAAAGGTGATTTCCAAAAAACTCCAAATTGTAAATATATTTCAAAAAAATTCCAAAGTTGTAAACATGATATTTCCAAGGCTTGGAAATTTAGGAAGGATTTTACTACTTCTTCTTTCAATTTCTCCTTTCCCAAGGATCCCCATGAGTGTATAGACTTACTATACTGAGTCAAAAAAGAAACTTCACATTCTTTCTTCAGGGCACTATAAAAGAACAAGAGATGGTAAGATGGTTAAGTTGTTATTATTTCATTGCTGAGATCTGTGTGATGTACTCGATACACTGACAGTGCCATAATCAGTTCCATTAGGCTACTTGCTGTTCCAAAACAAGGGTATACAGAATGTCAAGTCACAAGAATAAAAATGCGAAATTTCTCAGTTCAATATCGTCTATGGCCGCCCCGCGCATTCACCACTGCCAAACACCGTCTCCTCATCGACTGCCTGATGCTTGTGAACACATGGTTGGGGATTGTGCGCCATTGCTCTTGCAAGGCAGCGCCAAGTTCCTGCAAATTCTGAGGTTGGTTCCTAAGACCATGAAGCCTTCTCCCAAGTGCATCCCAAACGTGCTCTATTGGATTAAGGTCAGGGGACCTCGATGGCCAGTCCATGATGTTGATTCCAGCGTTTTGAAAGAAATTTCGTGTCAACATCGCGGTATGCAGCCGAGCATTATCATGCTGGAACTTTAGACCTGGGCCATGAGCCGCCATGAAAGGAACGAGTTCAGGGGTGAACACCTGGTCGCGGTAAGCAGCAGCTGTTAGGTTTCCACGGATGACTAGAAGTAGGGAAAGGTTGTTCCCACAGAAAGCTTCCCACACCATGCAACTTCCGCCCCCGAATCTGTTGACTTCCTGTACACAACATTGGGCATACCGTTCACGACGTCGTCTCCAGACTCTATGCCTGCCGTCCGCGAATCTGAGGGTAAACCTGGATTCATCGCTAAAGACGACTCGATTCAAGTCTCTCTGGGTCCATCGGAGGTGACGTTGGGCCCACAGCAGACGTTGACGTTGATGAAACGGCGTCAATATTGGCCCACGATATGGACGTCGAGAATGGAGATTGGCAGCCCGCAACCGATTTTGAATGGTCTGTGAGGACAGTCGACCTCTAAACATCTTAACCCTGGTTCGTGTAGCTGGCAGAAATCTGTCACGTAGGTGACGTAGGACGATTTGACGGTCTTCTGCTCGTGACGTCACACGTGGACGACCCGACCCTGGGCTATCAGAAGTGGTGCCAGTTTGTTGTAGACGACCTCGCAAGTCATAGACAGTACGATGGCTGCATCCCATTGCTCTTGCACCGTCAATAGCTGATCTTCCAGCTTGCAACATGCCAACGGCACGTTCACGTTGCACATTTGACAATCGTGGCATTTCAAGTACCGTTAGAACTGTGGTTTAAAAGTGTTTTTCAATTCTTGAGGCCAATGCAAGCACGTGCATATGAAGAAAACTTCGATGCGAAGATCATGTGATTGACTGCACGTGCAAAACCTGATTTGGCACTAACGTCATTTGCACGATGAATGGATGGGTTTGAGTGGGTTTCGCTAATGTTTTTCTAGAGTGGAAAGACAGGGATCCCATTTCGGATACATAGATGTATCATCAGAGAAAAATTATTCATTATTTTTCAAATTACATTTTGTGAAGTTTCTTTTTTGACTCAGTATATTTCACGAACCTTTTGTTCTGTTAGAGTTCTTACTGTTGACATAAATAATGCATCTTGCATGTGACATATGTATTCATGAAATCTGCAGGAATAAGCCATATTTTATATTATCCATTTGTGCTTTCTATTAATGAAACTGCATTTGACGCGTGAAGAGATACATTGTTTAAAATTGGGATCATGTTTAAAGTAAGTGTTTTCTATTCGCCGTCCTATGCATCAACTTGGAACCAATTCTATATATACACCTGGAAAAAAGTATCGCAACACCAGAATCAATTGGCAAAATATTACATATTGTTACACAGACTGATGCACGGTTTATAGATATGATATTGTTGGTGTATATGGCTCACCCTACATGATTACAATGGATGTTCGCGCTGAACATGCTGCTGCTGCAACCTGCTGAATACGTGCACTCTTGTTGTTCTGAAAAGCAAGTTTGCGCCATTCATCATTGCAACGTGTTATCATCACACCAAAGCACTGGAGCAGAAAATAACTGCTGAAATGGGTCCGCCTCAGTTGTCAAATGCTAAAAGATGGCAGATAATTGGCATGATAAATGCTGGAATGTCTCAGGTGTTTTAGAACTATGATCAAACCTACAGCTCGGCAGATTTAAATAACTTACTTCCAAAAGAAAAGCAAGATTTATGGATATCAAATTCTTTATTGTGAATAAGGTTATAGCCCGGGAAAGCCACATTTAAGAAAAACAGTTGAAAATGGTGTGGCTCAACCAGCAATAGGCATGGTTGAGTGATCGTGTGAATGTGGCTCTCCCCGGCAATGCGCTATTAACTAATCCATGTTACCGTAAATAATGTGTAATATTCATTATGTACGATCTAGAAATCCAGTTGAATTGTTCGTGGAGAAAAGTCCAGATCACGCTGCTGCGTCACGTAGGTTCTCAAACACCTTTTACGAATTTATTCATGATTATACAACCAATTACTTCTTTGAAGCATTTGAACTTATGGGGGTGGGGTGGGGTGGGTGGGGGTGTCAATTGAATGTATTGGGAGAGGGGGGTTTGTGTCAATTGAATGCTTCATCTTTTTTTGATAACTGTTTGAGATAAGAGCTATTGTTGCCTCAGTTATTATGCTTGCATTCATACTAATAGCTAAAAAAAAACAATTTAGAAGAATGACCATTTATTGCACAAATGTACTTATAAACAACTACATATGTGACGTTTAACGCTTTCCATTTCATAGCTGTTTTTAGGCAAAATGAATGACTAGATTTCTCAAAATCAATATTTGTGCCGCCTTTGCAGTAATGACACATTGATTAAAAGTTGAAACGTCACAATAGATTTGAATGAAAATTCTTGTCCAAACTTCTCTGCTGCTGCAGTATACCAATCATACAAAGTAGCACAAGAAAAATAATGGTGATTTCCAAAAAATTCCAATTTGGAAATATCATATTTCCAAAAAATTCCAAAATTGGAAAGATGATGTTTCCAAGGCTTGGAAATTTTGGGAAATTTAGGAAGGATTTTACCACTACTTCTTTCAATTTCTCCTTTTTTCCAAGGATCCCCGGCCCATGAGTGTATGGACTGAACTATTTCACGAATATTTTGATCTGTTACAGCTCTTATTGTTGATATACATAATGTATCTTGCATGAGACATATTTATTCATGAAAACTGCAGGAATAAGCCATATTTTCATATTAGTTTAACTTCACTCATCTGCATTCTTCTTGTTCTATGTGTCAAAAATGGTATTTGCTGTTGACGCTAGTATGGCGAGCATTTTCAAAAGTCAGTTTCAAGTGTATGTTTTAGTTGTTATCCACAAAAGCGCAAATATGTTTAATTTTTCCCCCCTATCAATGTTCGTATGAATACAAATTCCATACACCTACGCTATATGGATTATATAACAGTGCACCAGACATACTGACTGACTGAGTATATTACATGCCATAAAAGTGAACCCGTGCCATGTCGTAATGGGGTATTCCTGTGAAGTAGGATTTTGTTATTACAGCATAATCTCGTTCATGTTGCGTCGGTGTTGTTATACGGGATTAAGACACTGGGTGCTATAAAATTCTGAACTTGTTTTGAAATATGATCGAATTTACTGAGTTAATTTACTGAGTTTAGCTCACTGAGATTATAATGATACTGATTCATGTGTTCACTCAACGTCTTCATGGATGAGACGTTCTATGTTTCGTCAAAGTTATGGATTAATCTACTTATCTACTAATATCTAACAAAGTGCTAGAGTTTTGGGTGACCTTCGTAGGGTCAGTAATAAGCTGAAATAGGTCATACATGATTTGAAAATTGTGTATCTTATTATTACTTGGGGTGTTGGCATTGCAGATTCAATAAGATCGTTGAAAAGGCCCTCCAAATGATAGTTGAGATATATTTCACATGATATGTTTCATCTTGTGGTGATTAATTGTGACAATACCAAATATATTAGGTCATGAAAATGTCAAATATCAGTTTAGGCTTATTTCATTTCTTTACCCCTTCAACTTTTCGTATCAACCTTGTGACTGTTAAACCATTAACTTGCCTTTATTCGAGATCACCAGGTCTTGGAGGTAATCACCCTATGTTTTTACAATTCTGCTTCATGGGAACTAACCGTAGTAGAATACATTCTCCAATTAACACCTGTCACAAGGGGGAGGCCATTTGAGTTTGTGCTCAATGACGGAGTTATGCAATTAGCGTATTCACGAAAATCTCATGAACTTGTCAATAGAAAATTGGTTGTGTTGTCCAAACATGTGCGGATTGAAGCAAATACTCAAATGAATTCCCTTTTTACTGAATCATAAGTGTATCTAGATTAATTTGATCATTTACAAGAAGTACGTTACAGAATGTTTTAATAAAACATTCATTATATATAGATCAAGAGAAATCAGCCCACAAGCTCACAGATGATTCCAGAGACAAATATACATTTGAAAGATTCCAGTTTAGACAAGACATTAATTTCATAATAAGCCACCCAATAGACTTTATGTTAATATCCCAGTTACAGTTATTTTGAAGGGTCAAGTCTAGATGCTTGTGATTATCTATGTCTTGAATTATCACACCGCTCATTGTAAGGTCAGGTTGGATGCTTCTGTTAAGTTTTCTACTAAACTGTAAAATAGGTTTGTCTCTGTGGTGACAATTATGTACGTTTGAAAATGTTAAAACCTGCAATGAGAACACGACGACACGCCAAAAGTAACTCCGTGCTTGTTTGATAGGTATTCTTGTCGATGCATAGAGAAGGGTTCCCATATTCATTCTTGTATCATTATCGAGATAAAGGGTAGGTTAGACATTTGGGTCAAGGTAAAAATCGTTTGATGTTTGATGTTTTGACAACGGTGTTGTTTTAAGGGATTCTACAAGATGAAAAAACGTGTTCACTCAAGGAAAGAAATGACATGTATACCAGACTACCAGTATGAGATTGAATCCATGTTAGTGAGTTCACACAGTCACTTTGATATATAAATTAGTTCACTCAATTAATAAGTTGTGAATTATTCATTTTCTAGCAGAAACTTGCTATAAGAATTTTGGAAATGACAGTTTTCACCATTATTTTCACAAATTCATTTATGGTAAATGCACAGTTAGACCAGAAGTTTCTTCCTACTTTTCGTGGTTGA
Organism: Haliotis rubra; assembly: GCF_003918875.1. Taxonomy (NCBI): domain Eukaryota; kingdom Metazoa; phylum Mollusca; class Gastropoda; order Lepetellida; family Haliotidae; genus Haliotis; species Haliotis rubra. Next base: position 175,821 of record NW_025764938.1, on the reverse strand, counting down.
AGATATCTATGTATAAATGGTTACCGGTATATGTTCATTCTGAACAAGAGAGAAGGAGAGAATGGATCTCATGGAGATGCAGTCAGAAAGACTGTAGAGCAACAGTCTCAGCATTGAACGACATAATGTCTAAATTTCCTGGAGACCACAACCACGGATCAGGACACAACGAAGTCAAGGAAAATCAAATCCCAAATAGATTGTAACAAAAATAACGAATATTTTTTAAGAAAAGGTAAGAAGTATTCTTAACGTAATGTTAAAGGTCATATGCAACGTAAAACACAACTTTGCAGATTCTGATACCTTTAGGTATGGACTTACCGAAACAAATCATCAAAAATGCAAATTCAACTTATAAAGTTGAAAAATAACGCGATGAAAAAAAACCGCGCGAAATCGGAGTTCAAACGATTCACCAATTTTCCCCCAGCGCTTGGGGGAAAAGTGGTTTCAACAGCTGGGCTGCGCTCATAGCACATGCGCAGTGAAATAGGTTCGCGCAGCGGGATGTCCGGTGAATACTCGGTGAAGGCTTTGGTGTGAGCTATTTTTTAAAATGTTTTGTTGATATTTCACAGGTGCTAGCATTTTATATGTTATGGCAGTAGATTACCGATTTAACTGTTTATATAATTTCATTTGTCTATTTCAACACACGTTCTTCTTACCGAGTCACTTTCTCAGTTCGATACTTAAAAGCAATGTCATTATTTAGCGTTGACAGAATATCTAACTGTGACACAGATACGTCGTTGTCACAGACAAAACTCAGTGTCTGTTTTATTGACAGCTATGTGTCTGCCTGCCTGCCTGCTAATGACAATATTCAATACACAACTTCGACACCTATCAGGCTATACACCATAAACAAAACGCATTGATTTATGGCCCGAGTTCGGTCTCTGTCACATTATGTAATTACACAGACAGGCAGGTGTGATACTTGTACACATGACATGTTATGATGTCTGTTGATTGCAAATTGTTATAAACAAGAAAATGAGAATGTATTTACGGTTCATTGCCGGGAAGGCTAAAATCGTGACGCTTCTCGGTTCAATGAGCGGAGCCTTTGCGGTACTTGCAATGTAATGTTATTGTTAAATGAAGCCGGGGCGCCTCACTCGGAGGCTCTGACAAATTACAAAGAAAACAGGATTAACGTGGACGCTCTTTAATTTGGGCACATACAAAAATATTCATACAGCTATACGTTTTCATTTTCAGTATACATTTTCTTGAATTCGACATTAAATTGTCATTATCCATAGTAAATCACATTTCTGTCAATCTGCGTCGAGCTTAAGACAATTTGAGAAGTTCAGACACGTTGTCTGTGTAGGCGATGTCCCCGATGATGTTGTTCACAAGGCCCTTCAGGATTAAGTTAACTCTAACCTGCGCACCTGCCGTCACGAATATGTGTATGATAGTTCGGTGTCAGTTTGCAACTTAAATATTATAGCAATGTTTTTCGAATTAAATACATCTGAAATAAAAACGCCACTTAAATACAGGTCTAAACAAGCGAAGAAGATAAAGATGCCTGCTACATATTGAAGTTGGAAGATACCATAGTGTACCTAGGGAAGAAATAATATGTGTCCATTGTTTATCTTTAAATCTTAACCGAATAGAAGACTGGTTCAAGTCTTAATAAAGTCTATGTTCTATTCTGTTCAGATAAATACTCTATTATAACAATGTTTTCAAAAGAAGGGTATCTATTCCCGGCACCGTATCTTTAGCTTTGGCGGTACTCCCCTAATTAGCTCTCCCGGGAAATCTGAAATATACTTTTTAGCCTGAAAAAATCGGGACATCTGAAAAATAAATTTTAGCCTTCTCGGTACGTCACCGTATTTACAAAACCTAACATCTCTCTAAATATATATATATATAGAGAAATTATTTTATTATTGTGTCACGCAGATGTTTACATAATATTTAAAATCTTCTGTATCATATATGAAACATCTGCCCGGCCTTTACAGGCCTACGAGACACATAAAATCCATAAAACAATGCATAGATAAAATATATCCCTATACACACATAGTAAAACTTAGAGATAAGATGGATGGTGTCATATCATATGTTATAATAATTTTCTTCTTTTAAACATAAGTAACACTGAAGCAGCTAAGGAATATACTACGTTATCACATTCCATAATAAAAATAGTCTGGTCGACAGGAGTCATCAAGCTAAACAGAGGATTAAGAGAGCGTGCTTTTTGCCATAAAACTGACCTTATATCGGAATATATATATTTGTTTTCGATAAAAAATGGACCTCGTCTTCAACTGCTCTATATATACACAAAGAATGAGCCGTGAGGGCATCGGTAAATGAACCAGCCATTACACTTGAGTACACACCCACCCGCTCTGACTGGGTTCGGTATCCCGGCTGCTTCGTTTCTAGGGAAGGAAACCCAAGTACAAAATATTGCACTTTTGGTTTGCGATTGTACGCTTTTAATTTTGTTTATATTTTTTTTCATAATCAGCAATGTATATTATATGTCATAAATAACTGATAACTGTGTTTTAATTATGTTTGATTTTTTGGTTGCATGTGACTTTTAAGCACTCCACTGCTTTGATGATTTTCCTCGGTGCATTATCGCGATAATGACATCGCGAGATATCGAATGAGCCTACAGCTCAGCGGGAACAGAAATCGTGACAATTGTTGTGAAAAATGAAAGCTATATGTTCTCACAATCTGCTGTCATCTAATTTCGTCACCTGCTTTGCCTAGCCTCCGAGTGGGCCTAGGACAAAAGCCACCCGGACAAATGCCACCTTGGACAAATGCCACCCAAATAAAAATAAAAACCACCAACACAATAACATTTTTCAAAAGTCAACATTACTATGAAATCAAAATTTTACATGAAAATCAACTTTTTTATCAAAGTGAATATATATTTTTTAAGAAACCAAATTATTCATCAAAGTCTACATAATTTTACAACAAAATCAACATTAAAATCAATATGGGTGGTAATTGTCCTCTCTGTAATGGTAAAATAACTGGGTGGCATTTGTCCGGGTGGCTTTTGTCCTGCTCCCCTTCCGAGTTACAACTTGTTTTCATAGACGATTCTGTCGTAATTGCCTGGTGTCGCTGGGCCTTATTTGTTCGAGCCAGCCGCTAGTGATAGTGAAAACTATGATCAGCCTTGCTCATCTCAGTTACGGTTAATTTCTTCAACCTAAACAGTGCGACATTAGGAAGGGTGGATGCCCTTCAGATGCCGTTATTTGAAAATTTCCCCGGTAGTTCTTGTCTGATTGTATTAAAGTATCAAAGCAGTGTGGGCTTTTGCAGGTTTTCCATTGCCTGGATGGTATAATGACTGATCATAATTGATCCCTTTTCTGTGTGTTTTTTTACCTCGATATTTATTCACGTCATGTAAAAATATGACGTATAATATTAAAAAATGACACATAAACACTACCTTTTGACAAATCCGCTGTATGTAGATTTACTAATCTATACTGAATACACTCTGTCGTGTCTGTGTCTGCGTAAAACAACTTCCTTCTTTCAAAGGATTAACCGCCATTCAAGAGATTGATTGCTCATTATTGGCTAACTAAATTACTTTTTTTGTAAAGAATGGCGGACATTATGCAATTAGTTCCCAGATATGTTATCTTGGGTGACCAATGAGACTATATACCAATGTGAAATACCTGAAACGATATATCACTTTTCGTAAACATGTATTAGACTGTTAAAAGACACAACATTTGGAACAGCTGCAGCTGAATGGCATATCACTCGTTTTTGTGGATATTGATGGATACATTCCTCGAACAAAGTAATAGCCTGATATTGTTCCTATAACTCTAATCTGTTTTAATTTTAATAATTGCATTTTGTTTTTATTCATTTGTCGTAGCATTCCACAGAATCATTGTTTTCGTCGTGAAGTAATGAGACAGACAACATACACTAGGGCGTGTGTGCGAATTATGATTTACATTGGCAAACTATAAAATGTCTAGATATTCATTTTATAAGTATAGGCAGATCGCCTGATTTTTATTTAGTTTCAAGATGCATACAAGTATGATAATAAACTAATTAGGATTATAAGACCAAATATAAAGACGCACGTTGACTAGTATCTACATGTCTAATAGTTTTAACTCCAGGTTTATTGTACATAGTGTTATGCAGAAATTATTTGATACTTATAGACATGAGTGGAAGGAATCGGTAGGGAATACCTGTGGTCCATCTAAACAGGGGGCAAATAAGCTACGCTTTTATGGTACTTTTAAGGATGTTTATACGCCGGAATTTTACGTAACTCATCCCATGCCCCGCCCATACAGAAGTGCATATGCTAAGTTCAGATCCGGCACTGCACCAATTAATATTGAGCTGGGTAGATATAACAATATTCCACTTAACGACAGAAAAAAGTTTTTATTGTAAACACTGTGTTGAAGACGAAGTTCATGTTTTAATTAATTGTCCGGTTTATAGTGATGAACGTTTTAGTCTTTTAAATACTTGTGATAGCCTATGTCAGAATTTTAGTAACTTACTGATATACAAAAAACTGCTTTTATCCTGTCCAATAGCAATATCTGTTTTATAGCTGCCAAAACCTGCCATGTTATTTTAAAAAGGAGAAAATCCGTATTATATAACTTTTAATTATTGTTATTCATAATACATGTACATGCAATTTTTAAAGAATTTTAGTCTCTCATAATTCCGTATGGAATGGCCCTATGTAAATATATGTTTAATTAGTTTGTATATATGTATAACAGGGGTGAGACTTTAATAAATAATCTGTCTGTCTGTCTGGTATCCTCCCATTACCCCTACATTCCATTACCCCTACAGCTTATAACAACAAAGTTCACGGTCCAATGCACTGCTAATCCCCTTCCTGTTTCCTGGACAATGGACTAACCCAAACACATGAACACAAGATTTAATGTTTTAATTTATGGATTTAATTACACAAATAAATGAATATAATACACAGATATCTTCCTGGTCGTGACATGAATATGAGCAGCAGGTCATGTTAACTTTTTAACGTTAATTTTTGTCTTTTAAACAAGTCTCTATCCCAATTTGAGGAGATGGCCCACAGCGTCAAGGAACTACATTGGTGTTTTCAGCCCAAGATTGAGCTGCTCCTTGAGGCGACACAAACGGTGCTCCATCTCTCTGTACACTCTCCTTCTGCTTCTCTGTGCTGCTCCAAAGTCTGTCTGGGAAATTTTCGCTCTCTCAGCGTGTTCAATTTTCCTGATCACCTCCACAAATCGGTAGATGTTGGGGTGTCGATGTGGGAGTGCCCGGTTCAGGCGGTTGTGGAATCCCTCTAGGTTGTTGTTTGTCCTTGGACCTGTTGTTGAGTGATGGTTCCACAGTGGCAGGCGGAATCTTGCGTCGTCGTCGACCCAGGTAGTCACCATGTAATCGTTGAAGGGGGCCGCTCTTGGTACATCGGGAGCGTCGTCCATGGCGTCAACCCACGTGTCCTGGATACTGTTCTGGGGTAAAAGGGGTAGTCCAGCCGCTCTTCTTACCCATCTGGATATTTCCAGATCCTCTCTGTAAGCAACAGCAAGTCCCAGATCCTGGACCTTCCTCCAAATTGCCTGACAGTAGTGGAAGAAGCAACCCTTCACTTCAGCAGTTGGAAACTCTCTCTATATAGCTCTTTAATTGCCGCCAGCCCAAAGTCATTTCATCTTAACAAACTTTCTCTTACCAAGAACACCTTAATCCTTTCTAATTTGTATACACACCATTTAATCGCTCCCATGGGTAAGTTCATTATGCCAGACAGGTAAATGCCGTGTGTTGTTTAAACTAATTGTAGGGGTACTGGGATGTAGGGGTAATGATGTAGGGGTAATGGGATACAACAATCTGCATACTGGTGAGTGGACGTTAACCACGTGAATGTAGCAAGAAATTTATTGCGCAGTATTGTCACTTCGACCCCCACCTCGCTTCCGAGGATGAAATCGTTATGTTACAAGTTGTGTCATGCCAAGTCCTGTTGGCCATGATTCAAATACATATTTAACTACGAGTAGAAAGTAGTTTTGATTTTCTAACTTCATGAAAACAAACCATAATCTCATTAATTCTTTAACAGACTTTAGCCCGTGATGGTACGATTATTAAAAATGGGAACATCCGCCAGTCTGAGAATAAATGCTACTTAGGTTTGTTTTCACCGAGTTACCAAATCAAAACTACTTTCTACTGGTAGTAAAATATGTATTTGATTGATGTCCAATAGGATTTTGCGTGACATATCTTATAACATAACAATTTCTCTCGTGGACGCGAGGTGGGTGTCAATATAACACTACTTACAATATTATTGTCACTTCCACCACAACCTCGCTTCCGAGAAAGAAATCGTTATGCTTCAAGTTGTGTCATGGAAAATCTTTTTGGTCATCAATCATATATATATTGTACTACCACTAGTAAATAGTTTGATTCTTTAACTTCCGCGAAGCGATCTGAACACATTTAAGATATCGTTCCAAGCTTCCACAACGCTCGTTTCTCACTCACAAACATAACCCATTTAGCACGAACTACGGGGTCCGGTGGAAATTAGTGCATGGTGACACCATCACTCGACCCCCTAGGAGGACAACGCAACGATTGACGGCAACGCAACAATTCGTTTTGCTTTGAGTAAGTTTCGTTGTTCAGACCATCCTTTAATGTTAGAATATGGACGAAAAGTAAATATAAAACAACATGAGCGATTCTGCCCTCTGTGTATTGTACTTACCATTGAATCAGAGTACCAATTCTTTATTGAATGTTCATTTTACTGTGATCTGAGAAACTGCCTGCTCCCACAATACTACATAAATAATCCATGTGAAACTAAATTTATCAACTTATTATTGTTTTGCAATTCTACAACTGTTAACAATCTTGCTAAGTTTATATTTCTTGCATTGACAAAAGAGCGAAGTTTTTGAATATACAGTATAAGATTAAATGAGACATTGTACATATTAGCATACAGCTTAATATTATATATGGCGCTGGATTGTAATGTCATCTTTATAATTGTATAACGGGTCGGTGGCCCTTGTACAAAATTAACTCTCACTCACTAGATATAAGCTTACGATGACACATACATGTACTTAAACTAAACGTGACAAAATTCACTTTTCACCCAAAACATTGAACATTTAAAATGTGTTCACCACTGCAATTTCGACTAGTCAAGTCGATAATCATTTCGTTAATCCCTTAAACAATCATTACTAAAACAACACCAAACATCAAAGACTACCACCAGTCGCCTTAACGTCCCCATGAAACACTCATGCCGCCCCCATGCCTCTATAGCAATTAGCCCATACAGAACAATCATTTACCATCACCCACCAGTTATCTCCCCTTGCGGATATTTCCAAAATTGGAAATTTCTGGAAACATCATCTTTCCAAAATTGGAAATGTCTTGGAAACATCATCTTTCCAAAATTGGAAATGTCTTGGAAACATCATCTTTCCAAGACATTTCCAAGCTTGTAAATGTGGATTTGTTTCCAGTGTAGTCTACACGAGGGCATAGAAAATATAAATAAAAGTTTCCTAAGAGCTTAAATTGCCCTTTTCCATAGAATGACCCATTACCATGTATCATTTTATATCAAAGCATACGTTATCATATGTTAACTAAAAACTTCAATGAGAATATAGAAGCCGCCCATCATGTGTTAAAAGTTGACATCCATAAATTTTGCTTTTCTTATGCATTTCACTTCTCAATTCCCTTCAAAGATTTAACTTACTCCCAGGGGCTCCTTTGAGAGCATTAGAAAATTGGAACTCAGTTTTCCTTCTAGTGGCTGTCTTAACTCAGTTGACTCACCCAGCAATTAACAAGGCAGTAGGCCCTGTTAATTTGTGAATCTTAACTGACTGGACTCACTCATTAATTGACAAGGGATTAGGTCTTGGGATGTACAAAGAATAATTTACCATCACCCACCAGTTATCTCCCCTTGTGGACATTTCCAAAATTGTAAATCTTTGGAAATCTCATCTTTACGAGACATTTACAAGCTTGTAAACGTGGACTTTTTTTCCAGTGAAAACCATTGTCTTGTTTGGTACTTGGAAACCAAGAACCTAATAACAGATATTCAATGTGTTTTCCGTAAAAACTGAAGTACGATTGATCATTTAGTGCGTTTACAATCATTTGTCAAAAACGCTGTTGTTAATAAACAGCATGCAGTGTCTATCTTCTTCGATCTAGAAAAAGCGTACGACACTACATGGAAATACGACATTTTAAAAGATTTACATGACTTTGGATTACCATTTACCTCAGTTTATATCCAAGTTTTCAAATGACAGGCAGTTTCAAGTCCGTGTGGGTTCTACCCTGTCTGATCATTATAATCAGGATCAGGGTGTTCCACAAGGCAGCATTTTGTCTGTCACATTGTTTAGTATAAATATTAATAGTTTATCAAAAGTTTTAAACACTTCAATAGATGGATCATTATTTGTGGATGATTTTGATATTTCCTGTCGAGGACAAAACATGAATATTATTGAAAGACAACTTCCATTATGTTTAAATAGAATCGATAAATCGTGTTTAGAAAATGGATTCAAATTTTCAAAAACAAATTGTATCCATTTCTGCAGAAAATATAAGCCACACAGGGACAGAATTATTTTTTGATGGCACACCTATTAAAATTGTAAAAGAGGACAAATTCCTGGGTCTGATATTTGATCAATATTTGACCTTTTGGACACATATAAAGTATTTGAAAAATAAATGCCTGAAGGCACTAGACATATTGAGAGTTGTTTCCAGCTCGAAGTGGGGAGGGGATCAGAAGACCTTCCTTCAACTGCACAGAGCACTGATACGTTTAAAACTCGATTATGGCTTTATCATCTATGGCGTTGCCTGTAAAAGCAACCTTAAACTTCTTGATTCTATCCACCACCAAGGTCTGAGACTTTGTCTTGGATCCTTCAGAACTTCTCCTTTTAACAGTCTCTACATTGAAGCAGACGAGCCTTCTTTAAAACAACGCCGTATCAAACTATCTTTGCAGTATATGACAAACCTTTTCCAAATGATTCCAGCCCTGCATACAAATGTGTGTTTGATCCCCAATATGAGGTTATATATTCACAAAAATCTTCACTCATTCCACCTCTCTGAATACGTATAAAACCTTTCCTTTCTGATGCTGGCATTGAGCTAGAAAATCTCCTTCTCGTGTTCTCTCTTCCCCTCCTTGGCAATTGGTGAGGCCACAAGTTGACCTGTCACTGACAACATTTAAAAAATCAGAGACAAATAAATTACAATATAGACAAGAAGTTCATCAATTAAAAACTAAAGTAAATATTATACATACAAATCCATATTTAGGATGGATCCAAGGATGGTGGCGCAGTTGCTTTTGCCACTGTCATTGGATCCAGAACAATATCTTCTAGATTACCAAATAACAGCTCTATATTTACAGTAGAAGCTAACGCCGTATAAACGTCTCTTAAATATATTAATAAACACCGTAAATATAAACAATACATAATCTTTTCCCATTCTCTTTTGCGTCTTCAGCCCATGAAAAATCTTTCTTGTAAACATCCACTTTTAATAGAATTTATTGATTTTTATAATGATCTTGCTACTGGCCAAGTCATGTTGGCATTTCTGGGGACACAATAGCCGATCTTGCTGCTAAGCCAGCATTAAACAAATCTGTGACACTACTCCGATTACAAAGCAACCATTCGATTATACATTCATGATATAATGCAGAAGAAGTGGGAAGAAGTAAGCATAAATAAGTTACATGAAATTAAACCAACTATCGGTTACACTTACTTGGGTTGTCAGTCCAGATTTGAAGAGGTCATCATGCAACGATGTCGTATTGGCCACTCAAGATACACCCACAAATATTTGTTAAGGTGTCCTCCCAAAAGTTAGACGTCCCAAAAGTTAGACGCGTTAAAACAACAAAGGTTATGGTTGGTTGCACTGAGGTTCACTACACTGTTACCTTCGTTATTTAATGGACTAGTCCAAATGTACTAATCCAAACACAAAGAGAAGAGATTGTTGATAATGACAATGACTTTATTTGACATAAAACAAAATAAGTTATTTCAACAAGATAATTATAAATGATCTATGGATAACTTTGTAATTACTTTATTTGGCCTTAAAAAAATGAGTTAATTTAACAAGATAACTTAAATGGTCATTCAAATCATTCAAGATTTAAGATTTCACATCATTCACTATACAGCCAAGAATGTCAACAAGTCTGAGCAAATGCCCATCTGCATCGAGGAACTCCATGTTTGTCATCCCTCCTGCACGCAGTCTCTCTTGCAGACGCATCAGCCTGTTCTCAGTTTCCCTGTAGACCCTCTTCCTCTTCCACATCGCCAGTGATCAAACTCTCCCCTGACTCTGTTCTTGGTGTATGTGTGACCTTGAAGGAATACCTGAGGAGTACCCTTCTGTGACTTCACGTATTCTGCTCAACCATCGTTTGTTCTTAACCCTTAGTTAGATATTTGCTTTATTTATCGTCGTACGCATAACTAAGGTAAAAAAGGGAAAACAATATGAAATAGGTATAGAGTAATAGAGATTTGGAATATAATCTATATGTAGTGTAATAAATGGTTACGTTTTTGATTGAGGACAGAAACCTGTTTAATTTGATTGCATTTTGTTAATATGTTGATCTACAACCAACCCATGTTTAAAAACATATTTATTAAGTAAATAATGATGAACATATAAATGGTTAAAAAATGAAGTTGATAAAAAGAGGGAACTCATTTGAAAAGTTAAAAGAACATATATACATATTTAAACAATTTTAAAATGGTAAAAAAGTGGAATTATTGTATTATTGTTTTTGTTGCTAGATTGTTTAGTATAATTTTGTATGAATAAGATATTTAGTGAGTGGTTTGATTAATTTGGGGTTTGTTAGAATGTGCTTGAGATCAGAAGAGTTAGCATTATTGAATTTGGCAAGTGATACATTTGTCGTTTGAACATTGTGAAAACACATTTGGAGAACCCAGTGATTGAGTAAGCCAGTCAACATTACCATTCTGATCAAAGTATTTCTGCACAAATGTGAAAATTATCTCGTTTGTGTATTGGAAAGGTTCATTATATCAGTGGGTAAGACTAGGTTGTAATCACAGTCACGCCTGATTGATTTGTCTGACAACTGGGACGTCTAACTTTTGGGCATAAACCTTTGTTAAAAGGCGAGGATCCTCCGTTTTCCATCCCTTGTTCTGAGAGAATCACAGTCAAGCATGTCCTGCTTGACTGCATTGATTTTTCCACCACAAGGGATCAATATTTCAATGTTAAAACTGTGAAGGATCTTTTTAGTAGAATTAACTAGCATTTAATCATTGAGTTTTTAAAAGGAATAGAATTGATTGATAAATTTTGATTTATATGTTTTGTGAATAGATAAATGACATTTTATGATCGGTAGAATATATTAGCAACTAAGATAGTTAGTGGCTGTATCCGAAGGGGGTTAAGGTACTGTAAAATTATTGTCCTCTTGAGAGGGTATGTAAGTCCCAAAACTTCCCAAGTCAATTTAGGTCTACACACCCTTTTTAATCGTAGAATATTTGTTGTTTTATTATGGCTAAATATCAGTACAATCGCCAGTGGCTGAAGGGATGGTATAAATCCAGCTAGGGTCCATGAAGGTAGCCAAAGTACTGCTAGTCCCCATGGTCCTTAAAGTGGTGATCTACCTTCAGTTGTTGGCGATCCTCAGCCCTATTTTATAGCCACATAAAGAAACTGTGCATTGTCAAAATATTATCCCAGTTGATAAGTACGATAACAATGTCAAAGGTACATATAAACTTTAATGGAGGGATCATGAGACCATAACAAGTCGGGAGAATTTCAATTGAAAAGTCAATCACAATGACGTCACGAGTCCACAAGCGGGACAGGGGTCAAACGACCATGTCACAAGCTCAATAATGGGTATGTCCACCATCGGCATTGAGAACAGCAGTGCATCGACGACGCATAGAGCCTATCAAACGTGCAAGGAAGGCTTGTGGGATGTCACGCCAGATTCTCTCAAGTTCTGTTGCAAGGTCAAGGACGTTATCTGGCGGATGAGGAAGACGGCGTAGACGTCGATCCATCTCGTCCCAAACATGCTCTATCGGGGAGAGATCCGGTGAATTTGCAGGCCAAGGCAGTAAGTCAACGTTGTGGTGTTGCAAGAAATCCATAGCAACCCTTGCCGTATGAGGGCGGGCATTTTCCTGTTGGAATGTTAACCCAGGGCCATGACGTTGCAGAAAAGGAATTGCCACAGGTCGAAGAATCTGATCCCTGTAGCCCACACCAGTTAAGTTGCCCTGAACAATCACCACAGGAGTTCTTTCGCGTGCTGTTATTCCACCCCAAATCATCACGGAACTACCACCAAAGCGATTCCTCTCCAAGTTACAGGCCTGTGCATAATGTTCTCCCACGTGTCTATAGGCATGTTGACGTCCATCACTATGGTAAATGTTAAACCTGGACTCATCTGTAAAAACAACATTTCTCCACCAAAACAAGGTTCTGTGGACATGATTTCGGCACCACATTCGGCGAGCTTGTCGATGACGTTGTGTGAGGATAGGCCGTGTTGCGGGACATCGTGGTCTGATCCCGTGATGACGTAAACATTGTCTAACTGTGTTGGGGTGGATACGGCGAAGTCCTGGGATGGTTCGGGCAGTCATCACTGCAGTCTGAAACCTGTGGCGAAGATGGGTCACCCTTATCCATCTGTCCTGTCTTGGCGTTGTTACACGTGGACGTCCAGAACGTGGCCGATCGGTGACGTCATTTGTGTTCTGTGTTCACCAGTGCAGAAATGGTGTTCCGGTGGCAGTGGAAATGTGCAGCCACTTGTCGTTGAGACATTCCCCCACGGACCATCCCAATGGCCTCATGACGTTGTGCAGACGTGAGCCTTGGCATGCTATGCGTTTCAATAGCCGTTTATTTTTTTGAACGATCGCAAGGGCAGGGGTTGAGCTTTCCAAAGTGACAGTATTGTGTGGCATTCATTTGCTCTGTTTCTCTTTCCCGGAATGCACGTGCAACAACGTATTGCACGTCTCAACGACGAACCACTGACGTCACGGAACGTGGCACGTGCATGCATGTTGGATACATGTCACTAATCTCTGAGTTTAAATCCTTATGTGTCTACACAGGTTTGATAAATTTTAGGAAATTAGCTTCAATTGGTCCGCCGTCAATATTCGATGAATGTACTTTAAGCTGATGAGGTGCATGTGCTCGGATAAATGAATGTAGTCGAGCAATTGGAAGGCTCTAGGAAATCCATGACCCCCTCGAGGCTTGTGGTGGGGCTCTTCCTGGTTGTATATAAATACGACAATGTTTATAATGATGGCGATCATACCAGTGTACTTTTACCCCATTTAGAATTGGTACCTCTTTTGCGGGGTCATCTCTGACGTCACGGAACGTGGCACGTGCATGCATGTTGGATACATGTCACTAATCTCTGAGTTTAAATCCTTATGTGTCTACACAGGTTTGATAAATTTAGATTTTAAATTTTTGTATGCACAGTTTTTTTATGTGCCTAGTATATATATAGCTTGAATGCACAACCACTGGCAGAGTGTAACTGCCGGTCTGATGGGAACGTGCCGGACTTCGGAGCTAGAGATTTATCATTCGATTCCCAGACAAATCATTTTTTATTTGTTGTACTCTGAATGGAACGTACCGGACCTAGAGTTTTAGAGTTCTAATCGCTGGCAGAACATTTTTTTGTTTTTTGGGGGGATGTTTTTTGTACTCAAACTAGTATTTCGGCTAGGCCATAATGATATCTACAAAGCAGTTTAACGTTAATCTTTGATGGTATCTTTGTTCTGGGTCAGTGTTTTAAGGCCTTCCGTTGCAGCCGACGCGAAATGAATTTCAGGGTTACTCCTGCCACCTCCGATACCCCGGCGGCTATTTCTAACCCGAGGACAATGGGTGGGGCCACGATGGTGGATAATAAGCCGATGCCGGCACCCCGAGTCCCATGCCAGCGACCACGAGGGATGTGTCAATCCAGTCAATGGCATTGACGGCTCGATGGTACTGTTTGTGCAATCCGAGTCGCATGTTGGTGTTTAATTTCGCTGATTTATCGCAAACGAAATCCATCCACGGTTTCGAGCGATTGAGACACGTCGTCCATGGCTGGATAAAATACACATCTCGAGTATATGACGAGTTTAGGAAATTAGCTTCAATTGGTCCGCCGTCAATATTCGATGAATGTACTTTAAGCTGGTGAGGTGCATGTGCTCGGATAAATGAATGTAGTCGAGCAATTGGAAGGCTCTAGGAAATCCATGACCCCCTCGAGGCTTGTGGTGGGGCTCTTCCTGGTTGTATATAAATACGACAATGTTTATAATGATGGCGATCATACCAGTGTACTTTTACCCCATTTAGAATTGGTACCTCTTTTGCGGGGTCATCTCTTAGGTAAACTTGAATAATAACTGTCGAACCTTGTAACACTCTGATCCAAGTTTCGGAGATTTCATAATTATGATTTTTTTTCAATTGCATCAGTTTATATTCGGGTTCCGGACGGGTGATTACCTGTTTGATCTGGTAACGTTGATACGTACACCGTCTTTTCGTTGATGGGCTAAAACTATTCAGTAGAGCCCAATTACTTTTCAGTTCGATGACATCACCATCCGCATCTAGGATGAGATAGGGTAGGTGAGGACGATATTTATGATCCAGTTCAATTTGAAGATCACTTCTAGACGTTGATTATTTTGCAAGTGTAGGATGTACAAGGCGTCTTCCGTCCTTGGTTCGTCGAATCCTCGCCTGTCTCCGAGATCGGATAATGCGATGGTGATGCTATGACTTGGGGTTGACACGTCGCCCATGGTTATGCTCGTATTATGGAAGAGTCTTCAATTGTTTCTCCGACAATTTTTCGAGCGTAAACTTTAAGCTGATGAGATGGATTTTTGGAGGTAAAAAAATCTTTGTGAGCGTGATTTTATTATCCAAGATAATCATGACGTCTTCGAGACTCGCGTAAGAGTTGCCGTCTTTCTGTATATAAATGCAGCACACATGATTTTGATGTTTTCGAGGCCAACGGAGGAATACTCCCAGTATAATATCCATATTTTGTTTGGGTGATGCCTCCCCGAGAAAGACTTTGATATAGAGCATTGAATTGGTTGGAATCTCTTCTAGGACATCGGACGCCCCTTCGAATTCAAGCACCAACTGTAAACTCGTATTTCGACTATCCGGTCGACTCGCTAGCAAATGACCTGCTTTTCCTGGCTCACGAGCACACTCCTTTGTTGCGAGTGGACGTAAGATCGATGAGAATCCCCTTATTTAGGACTTTCGTTACATAATGATCCTTCGTCTTCGTAGGGAGAAACGAGGGTAATATCGAGTATCCAGTCGATTTGGGAGGAGATCAACGTCCATTGGTTATCATCGGTGAGGACGAACTGGTACAACATGTTTTTTAAGAGACCTCAGGTCTTGACATTGTCTAAATCGCCAAGATTGCCATCAAATGCCGGGACCATCACCCATATCTTATTGTCATTGAGGACGACATTGTAATGAGTGTTTTCCCTCCGGTGACGACATCGTCTAAATCTCCTAGTTTACCACCACCACTGCGGACTTCCGCTCGCCTGTAAACGTTGTTTCTTAATTCTAAGACGTATACCTTGCCTTCGACCCGGGTTCGTCGAAGCCGCGCGTGTCCCCGAGGTCGGAGATCGATGCGGTAGGACATTTTCTAATTCGCATGGCCATTCCTGGACCCGAAGCTGGAGTAATGGTTGTTTGATGTGCAGCGTGGCGCTGAGTTAGCCGATATGCATGGGTTTATGTCTTATATCTAAAACGGATAGTTTGAGTTCAGTGATATTGCCCAGCATTCTGTACTGCAAGGTCAAAAACGATTCCATTCTATCGTCGTTGCACTTTTCCACTCTCAGCAGCTTGGAAGGATGTTCGCCTTGAATATTATCGGTTGTGCTTACCCGGTAGAGATGAACGAACACCTCGTGATAGACCACGAGGCTCGGTAATTTCGTACCCGTGACGGTCTCTCGAGTGGTATGTTGCCCGACGGCAACCCAAGCATTCTCTCCAAGGCTTTACCGAATCGGATGGGTTTTTCCCCATTCGTGAACGTCAGCGTGCCATTTGACTCATTGAGTTTGAGGCTGGCTCCCATGGGTTTGAAAATTTCATCCTTCAGCATGCACACGCTGTAATAACCGTCGGACAAATTGTGGCGTTTGCCATCAATGAATAGCCTGGTGTTCCCTTGATGTTGACCGATGTTCGTCCATCGCGGGTAGTAGGTGAGATTGCAGAGAGCGACTTCGAGGTCCCCAGACGTGTTTTCGATCGCGTGCTGCAGTAGAATGGGCTCGCTGTTAGTGATTTCCGGGAGCGTGATGAACATGTTACACATATACGAGACACTGCGGTATACTTTCAATATGGCTACGCCAAAGTACACGCCGGGAGTATTTTATCCTAAAAGCGATACGAAGGTCAACGCAACCGATCTCACGCATGGATGTGAAGGAGGGTTCCCACTTCAAGCTCGATTTATCAATATATTTGAAAAGTATAGGCTGACGGTCATGAACATCAAGGCAGTGCACTCATGGTTTCACAACCCGATGCAATTCTGGCAGAATCAATTCAATTTCACCATGTGGTGTGTGACGACGTGATGTGGTGTGTCGTTGAACGACACGCGTCATGATGAACTGAGTCGATCCGTGTTTTTATCCCACCGGCATGTAATGCGGTGGGATATAGTCGTCGCCTCGTCCGTCTGTCCGTCCGTCCGTCCGTAATCATTTTGTTTCCGGAGCATAACTCAAAGACCGTTAGATATTTTTCATCCAAAATTGGTAGATATGTCAAACATAACCTAAAGTGGTGCCTTTTGCTATTTACAGATTATTGTCATTTTTATTTTTCTCGGTTTCCATGGAAACGTTTTGGACTTAGTCTTAAAGAAGGGTGGGCTTCGTTTCCGGAGCATAACTCAAGAACCGTTTAATATTTTTCAACAAAACTTGGTAGATATATCAAACAGATCCTTAAGTGGTGCCTTTTGCTATTTACAGATTTTTGGCATTTTTATTTTTCCCGGTTTCCATGGAAACGATTCAGACTTAGTCCCAAAAGTGAGGGGTGGGCTTCGTTTCCGGAGCATAACTCAAGAACCGTTCAATATTTTTCAACAAAACTTGGTAGATATATCAAACAGATCCTAAAGTGGTGCCTTTTGCTATTTACAGATTTTTGGCATTTTTATTTTTCCTGGTTTCCATGGAAACGATTCAGACTTAGTCCCAAAAGTGAGGGGTGGGCTTCGTTTCCGGAGCATAACTCAAGAACCGTTCAATATTTTTCAACAAAACTTGGTAGATATATCAAACAGATCCTAAAGTGGTGCCGTTTGCTATTTACAGATTTTTGGCATTTTTATTTTTCCTGGTTTCCATGGAAACATTTTGGACTTAGTCTCAAAAAGTAAGGATTGCTTTCGTTTCCGGAGCATAACTCAAGAACCGTTTGATATTTTTCAACAAAACTTGGTAGATATATCAAACAGATCCTAAAGTTGTGCCTTTTGCTATTTGCAGATTTTTGGCATTTTTATTTTTCCTTGTTTCCATGGAAACGATTTGGACTTAGTCTCAAAAAGTAAGGATTGCTTTCGTTTCCGGAGCATAACTCGAAAACTTCTCTATATCTTTCAGCAAAACTTGGCAGATATGTGAGGCAGATCCCAAAGTGGTGCCTTTTGCTATTTGCAGATATTTGTGATGTATTATTTTCTCTGTTTCCATGGAAATGATTCAGACTTATTCTCAAAAGGAAGGGGTGGGTTTCGTTTCCGGAGCATAACTCAAGAACCGTTTAATATTTTTCAACAAGACTTGGTAGATATATCAATCAGATCCTAAAGTGGTGCCTTTTGCTATTTACAGATTTTTAGCATTTTTACTTTTCCCGGTTTCCATGGAAACGATTCGGACTTAGTCTCAAAAGTGAGGGGTGGGCTTCGTTTCCGGAGCATAACTCAAGAACCGTTTAATATTTTTCAACAGAACTTAGTAGATGTATGAAACAGAACCTTAAGTGGTGCCTTTTGCTATTTGCCGATTTTTGACATTTTTATTTTTCCCGGTTTCCATGGAAACATTTTGGACTTAGTCTCAAAAAGTAATCATTGCTTTCGTTTCCGGAGCACAACTCAAAAACCGTATAATATTTTTCAACAAAACTTGGTAGATATATCAAATAGATCCTAAAGTGGTGCCTTTTGCTATTTGCAGATATTTGTGATTTATTATTTTCTCAGTTTCCATGGAAACAATTTGGACTTAGTCTCAAAAGGGAGGGGTAGGTTTTGTTTCCGGAGCACAACTCAAAAACTTCTTAATATCTTTCAGCAAAACTTGCCAGATATGTGAGTCAGATCTTGAAGTGGTGCCTTTTGCTATTTGCAGATTTTTGTCATTTATTTTTTTCATGATTTCCATGGAAACGATTTGCACTTAGTCTAAAATCAAGCTGGACTTTAAGTAACTGTCAGATGATTTGTTCTTTCAAAGATGTGGGGGCCGGGGGGATATGTCATCTTCTGATGACTCTTGTATTTTCACTCGTACTACCAGATGAGACGCATCCTGAAAGAAATCAGCGCCCCGCTTCTGCAGGACAGGATCGCCGGGCTTACGAACGTAGGAGTGAACCACAGGTTGGGCATTCTGTACAGTGGATGGCGATCCGTGAGAAAATTCAGAGAAGATTTACTGAATAACGCCATAGTTCAACATAAGTTAGTTGTTATTAAGGGTAATGAAATTGTATTGCCAGGAGTTAGAGATCTTCCGGAAATGCCAAGTGGGGTACGCACTGTGAAAGAAATCAGCGATGCTTTAGTGAAACGAGAGATATACTTCGACCAGGATTTGCTCTGTTGAATAATGAATGGCGAGATGATAGTGGGCTACAACAACAAAATAGTCATCGCAACCGCCGATCAAAAGTAAAGCATCAATCCCGATGCCAACGTGAGTCGAGTCCCACCAACCACGCATACCTGTGAACCGGGGATCGTGACGCCGCCACCAGAACCAGAGCCCAGCGTTCAACCTGCACCACCACGACTATCGGCATGCGAGGAGGTCGAACATCAGCAACACTTCGATCATAAAACGGCGGTCGTGGTCGCTGGAATCGCCGTGGGGTTGTGTCTCATTTGGTTAAAAATTCTTTAGCGGCAACGTACACCAGTCCGACCACCCCGACAATGACCACCCACAGGTTCTGACTGGGCCGTTTTCGACAACAAACCCAGCAACCAGGACACGATGCTGCCCAAGATGCCGGGCAGGGCCTTGGCGGCTTTGTCCGCCAGTCTCCCCAAGGCTTGGAAATTATACTGTTTCTTAATCCAGTCTCTGACGTCGCCGCCTTTTTTGGGTGGTGGGCTTTGTGGTGAGCTTAGAATTAGCCGCCACCGTAATGATTGCCAAGCAATTAGACTAGAATGTATCTAAGTGCATATAGCGAAGATGAGACCCGCTTCGTATCGTTGTCAATACGTGCTTCTGGGAAAAACCGAGACTAGCGACGAGAAATGCAAGACCGAGGGGTACTGCGTCATACACATGATGTCCATCCAAAAGGGTTTTGAGAACTACACGTGCCAAATGTGCGAGATTGGTGTGAAATGTCACTATTGGCGATGTAAAGCCCACGGAACAGATGTGGTCCGAAACCAACTGAATTACGACAAAAAGAAAGATTATCTCAATGAGCGTAACCGACTCCTCAGAATAAAAATGTAAAAAAAATAAAATTATGAGCGCTTCAGTTCAAAAGAGAGAAGGCTGATGCAGTTATCTCCCTTTGAAAACAACAAACAATTAGACATTTAACTTTGCATGTGGATATAGTAAATCAATTAGACATTTGACTTAGCATAGGGATATAGCAATCATGACTACCATCCGCGAACTTAAAGCTCTTGCTAAAAGTCGTGGATTGGTGGGTTATTCTCGCATGAGGAAACCCCAACTTCTCACCTTGCTCGACATGAAATATGTCAAACACCCTACCGTGCGAGACCTCAAACTCTGAGCTAAAGCACGGGGATTGAAGGGTTATTCTCGCATGAGGAAAGCCCAACTGCTCACCTTGCTGGAAGACACTGAGCTGGTCGAGTTGAGATTCGTGCCAACAGACCATGCCGTGGGTAGGTATCTGAGAGGCTAGAAAATCTAGTCTAGTCTAACATCGACGGCAACAGCTCCAAACCCCTGATTGCCGACAAAGTCGAAGAAGAGTTGGATGATTTAAAACGTATTAAATACCAGTTGACCATCCACATGTCGCTCTACAAAAAGCAGATGGATGGCAATACCGAGTCCATCAAGCCATATTTCAGAGGCAAGCAGGAAGTCGTACTTCAATCTGACTCGATCCCTTCGACCCTCAATACCTCGCTACAATAAATACAAGAATCCATGGAACGATGGACGCACAGGGGCTCCGGGTGGGTGGTGGGAAGTGTCAACACCATCTATTTGGACGTAGCGAACTACGTACCGTTCAAAGGCAGATCGTACCTACACTTGCCACCTTACTACAGAAATAAAAAAGCCATTACTAACATTAAACAATAAAGACGATGCTTGTGCAGTATATTTGGTGAGAGCTGGCTTATTTCCAGTAACTATTGATAAGAACAGACCTTCGAGCTACCCCGAAGACAATGGGCTTAACTGGGATGGCTTAGTTAAACCCACACCCATTTCCTACTGAGCCTGATTTGAAAAACTAAACCATTTAGCCATCAACATCTTTGGCCATGAAGGCAATACGACCATCGTACACCGATCGACGCACAGAGAAAAGAAACATTTCTGCGAACGATGTCTGCACGGCTTCACGCGAGCGGACCTACTGCAAGCGCACCGGGAGGATTGCCGTGATGGCGATCCGAATCGACATGCCTCGAGAACATGGAAACATCTTAAAATTCATCAACCACAAACATCAAATGCCCGTGCCTTACGTCATTTACGCCGACTTCGAAGCGCTCATCAAACGGGTCGACCACATCGCGCCATTACCCGGCAAAAAGTTTTACATACAAAACACAAGAACACCAAGCCTGCGGGTTCGGTTACGTTGTCGTTCGATGCAATGGTGAAATGGAGACTCCAGTGATCAACCGAGGTCCCGACGCAGCCGAAACGTTTCTCACGTTCTTACAAAGTGAAGAGAAAAACATCAGGGAAGCGTTGTCGGATCCTGCTCCCATGAATATGACGCCGGAGGATGAACTCGCTCACAAGCATTCTAAGTATTGCCACGTGTGCAACCAACCCCTGAACGGGGATGTCATGAGAGATCATTGTCACATCACCGGCAGCTACTGAGGTGCTGCTCACGACGCGTGCAACTTAAAACTCGAATCGATCCACACAAAATCAACATCCCCGTGGTCTTCCACAATTTGAGAGGGTACGATGCTCACTTGATCATGCAGGCCATCTCGAGCATCGATGGCAATATCAAGTGGATTCCCAACAACATGGAGAAATACATTTCGTTCTCGCTCAACGGTCTGAGATTTATCGATAATGGTCAGTTCCTCCTGTCATCGCTCGATAGTTTAGTCAAGGCCAACGATACCTGGGTTGCGAGAATCTGGGCGACTACCACAACCTGTACTTGAAAACGGCCATGCTCCTGCTGGCTGACGTGTTCGAGACGTTAGAACGACGTGTTTGAAACAGTATCAACTCGACCCCACCTGGTACTACACCAGCCCCGGTCTCTCTTGGGATGCGCTCTTGAAGAAAACCGTAATCAAACTTGAATTGCTCACGGATTACGACATGCACCTGTTCATGGAAAAAGGCATGCACGGTGGGATTTCCATGGTCTCCAAACGGTAGGCGAAAGCCAACAACAAATATGTGGAAGGCTACAACTCGAGCAAGCCCACCAACCATCTCCTGTATCTCGACGCCCACAACCTGCACGATAGCCAGTCTCTGCCTACAACCTGCACGAGTGGTTGGACGATGAGATCGATATCACGAGCATCGCACCGGATTCGAACAAAGGCTACATCCTCGAAGTGGATCTGGAGTATCCCACGGCATTGCAGCTATCCTCTGGCTCCGAATGGTTGATGCTGCACTGAGACTGGTTGTCGGACTATCAGCTAACGTTGCTTGGGAAAAATAAGCTGGCCAAAGTGGAAAAACTCATTCCAAACTTGATGCACAAGACCAAGTACGGAATCTGCAACTGTACCTGTCACTTGGCATGAAGCTGACAAAAGTACACCGAGTGCTACAATTCGATCAAAGTCCCTGGATGGAACATTACATTCAATTGAACACTGTGCTGCGAAAACAGGCCACCAGCAACTTCGAGAAAAACCTCTACAAACTGATGAACAACTAGGTTTTCGGCAACCATGGAAAACTTGAGAAAACAGGTGACGGTCAAACTCGTGCGATCTCACGAGAAAGACAAATTCTGGAAACTCATTGCCAGCCCGGCATTCAACCAAGGCAAGCTATTAGACAACGACTTGGCAGCGCTGCACATGAACAAAAGCCACATCAAGCTCAACCGGCCCGTCTACGTTGGGATGAGCATTCTCGACCTCTCCAAACATCTCATGTATGATTTCTACTACAACCGACTCAAGAAGCAATATGGCGATCGATGCGAGCTGCTCTACACAGACACGGATTCCTTGTTGTTGAATAAACGTACCGAGGACGTGTACGAGGACATGGCAAAACACAGCCACCTGTACGACACCAGCGATTACCCCTCAGACCACGGCCTACACAGCACGACCAATACAAAGGTCCTCGGCAAGATGAAGGACGAATGCACGGGAACACCTATCACAGAATACGTCGGATTGAGACCCAAGATGTATTCCATCCTGAAAGCCGACAACGGCGAGATCCGATAGGCAAAAGGGGTCAAGAAATACGTGGTGAAATAACTCATCAGACACATCTCTTCAAACAGGCTCTGTTCGAAAAACGCACGTTCAAAGACCCCAACTGAACGCGTTGAGAAGCGACAAACACACCATCTACGGCATCACTCTCAACAAGATATTGCTGTCGCCACTGGATACCAAACGGTGGATTGCGAACGATGGTATCCACACTTATGGCTATGGATACCAACAGTCTGTCTAGACCTCGACGAGTTGGGTGTTTCTGAGACCCCAAATAAAAAAACTCCACTCTAGACAGACTATTGAATGGATAATAGCGTGTATACATCATGGAGAAGGTTTACTACAGTCCCCGGGGTTACTGGAAAGGTGTGGGCGCCATCCCGAAGCTAGCCAAAGCCTCTCGCATCTCCGAGGATACCGCCAAAGCTTGGCTTAAAAGGCAAGCCATCTGGCAACTATACCTGCCGGCTCCCTGATACATCCCGAGAAGAAAGTTTGACATTTCCATACCCAATTGTACCCATCAAGCCGACCTCCTGTTTCTCCCGCAGGACAGGGTGAGAAACAAAATGTACAAGTACACCCTGACCATCGTGGATGTTGCAAGCCGCTACAAGGAAGCGGAACAGTTAACGACCAAAGATTCGAATGTCGCTAAGGCCTTGGAACGTATCAACAAATGCAGTCACTTGACCTGGCCGAGCGAATTAGAAGTCGTTCACGGACGCGAGTTCATGGCTGTTATGGAAGCATAAAGTCCAGGTGAGACGGGGCATGGCCGGAACTCACCGAAGCCAAGCCATCGTCGAAAGATTCAACAGGACTTTAGCCGACCGTTTGTTCAGACATCAGTATTCCCGAGAGATGGTCAGCCCAGAAAAACGATCGATGGAATGGGTCGTACGCTTACCGCAAGAGGTGTCGGCGATCAACAATGAAGTCACTTGACTCCTCGATAAAAGACCCATCGAAGCCATTCGAATGAAATCCGTGACGACCGACTCGGCTGCACCATCACATCATGGGAAAGAAAAGAAACTACCGGATCGAGTCGTCGTGACGTATCTGTACCAGCCCGGTGAACTCGAAGCCGGGGACAAACGTCGTGCCACAGACCCCGTATGGTCAATGAAAACAAACCACATCGACCGAGTGGACAACGAACCGAATCTGTATCACTTGCAAGACGGGCCAGGTACGGGATTCGTCTGATAGGAATTACAAATCGTCCCTCACGACACGGTATTGCCCCCTTATTAAAGATTCGTTTTATGTTTCTCCTACATGTGGAGATTGATCGAGAAACCGTTGTTCAGACGCGTCGGGGTGGACGTCCAGGGCCTTGATATTTTCGCTGCCCTGCGTCAAGTGATCAGTCGAGGGAAATTCACCAGCCTGTATGATAGTTTAGGTCTCGTGGGTACCGAACGGTTACAACGCCTCATCGATACGTTAATCGATTATACTTTCGAGACCCGAGAATGCGATGTCCCGTACTCCTTAATCCACTTCAATGAGTTCATGGCAGACCCACTCCATAAAGTAGTCACCGAATATTACGGCTACATTTAAATCGAATCTAAACCCCATTGTTAAGCTCGGTCTAACCTGAAGGCACATCGAAGGATGGCTTGCGCTACACCCTCACCTTTTTTAAAGGGGGGGCTGGGGGGCTTTAGTCCCATAAATAAGCCTCTAAGCCGCATGTGATGCAGAACCCACATTGTACTCCTACTTAAAGGTTACGCATGCTCCTGGGTTCCTTGGGGTAAACGTCTTCGTTTTACCACAGCAAGCTAATATGATGTGATATGACTGTTGGAATGGAGTTAATCCCATTGCCTGTAAACACAACATACAAGGAAAAGTTGCCAGCAGTGTCTTACTCAGTATAACATCAAATCCAATTACAAGAATTCAGGAGTATCATTGATCATTTGAAGATGTTATGCAATGACTATTACATGTTTGCGTGTTGGAAGTAAAATGAAAATATCGAGTGTATCCTTTGGCTCATGTTGTTCAGTAACATGGAACAGTTTTTTCATTTAATGTGTCATAGTTCAAACAACCAGAATCACCCTTGTTTGTGACAGTCATTTTATGTTTTATGATATTTGTTCTGACTCAAATAGTCTAAAACCTTCAAGTGATGTTAGCTGCAAAAGAAGACAGCAATAGCCTATACAGTGGAAACTGACAAAGAATCAAACAAATATTTCAATGAATCATCACTCCATCATCATAAACTTGCTTTCTCTCTGTTGACTTTTAGACAGACTGTCATCCATTATACCATACAGGATGAGAGCAATTCCGGAAACAGATGTTAACCTTGACTGTCGGAACTTTGAAGAGAACTTAGAGTTCAAGTTTTCCTCCAGCCTCCCTACGTGGCTTCAAAATGGAGTATCAGGGAGTGCTGCAAGCGCCGCAGGCATGGTAAGTTGTCACTGAAATAACTGCAACGTACGTGTATTTTCCAGCTTCATAGAGAGTTAATGATTTGACAGCTGTTGACATTGTAGGGTGTTGAAACCTAAGTGGCTAATATCCAAACAAAGTCAAGATCAAAATTCTATAAGTACAATAACTAGCCCAAATCCATACTCACTCGCTCACCACATCTTAGAACCTTATATTCCATTGTATGAAGCGTCATTCATGAAAGTTAAAATGTAGAAGTTCGGCATAACTTAGTGCCTCTCTTTCTTTGTAACAGTTTATACCAAAGTCATGACTCCCATTTAGCTAGGTCAACTTATTGGTAGTTAATTTATTTCAGACATTTGGAGAATGTTGAAACATTTGTTAAAACACAAAAGAAGATTTTGAGTCTGTCCATTTCAACCATTGTATTACATCTCTGACCATAGTTGGGTCAGGCAACCAGTTCCAATGAAGCACGCCGATCGTGGGAACCACATTTATGTCCTTGTCATTTCAGGCATTGCGGAGGTTTGGAGTTGCCGCAGTGGGAACTGTGAGTCCTTGGTTCTAGTGAGATAATATAAGATGTAGTAGACTGGGGTATACTTTCCTCACTCATATACTTTCTCCTTTCACCTAATGGTTAAAGGACTGAGGAACAGATGTCTGCTATTGTCCCTCCACAGATGTGTCTTGAGATTGCTTTAGGGATTTCCACTTCCTCACTCTTTCATCAACATGATAAACTTGGCTGAAATGATAGTGAGCATATATATTTATGCTCTGATTTAAATTAAAAACGAAATATTCTTATAATGATCCTAATACCTTCAGAATGGCACAGGCTTATTGAGTTTTTGTACTGGTTTTTTTTCGTACATTTGTACGATTATTGTCTGTTGAAGGCTTGTTTGATCGTTGGAGGTGTAGCAGTACCAGTAGCGGAACAGGTGTGCAAAATGGTGACCTGGACGAACGAGGCAAAAATGAAGGCTTTCAAGCAGCAGTATGAGAATTATGGCTTGAGGCAACTGAACCACATCAAATCTGACTATAGAAAAAAGGTTCAGCCGTGAGTAGCTTCTTTGCCTTCACTACCAACTGTCCCTCATTAATGAGTATCATTTGTTTTCACAACCCATTGTTCCTGTTCAGCTATTATAGTTTGTAACTTCGTAAGAGTACTATCAACACATTGCACCTCCTTAGTAAGTAATCTATATCTCCACTCATTGTTCATCTTAAATACGTTGTCCTAGTCTCAACATGTCAGTCCATGCAGGTAGCAAAGGGACTGTAAGTCCCCATGGTCCCTGGTATGGTGATCTGCCTTCGGTTGTTGGTGATCTTTAGGCTGTTATTATATCGTATCGTCCTCTATAGTTAAGTATTTTAGATTTAATTACTAGTTTTAAATATATCTGTCTGTGATAGTCTAGTTAGTTTTACTGTCCTTTGTCGACAGATATTTTAAAATGATAACCTTGTTTTCATCGCTATATGGCTCACTCACTCACTCACTCAACATGTCACTATACAAGGAACTGGAAGGTACTGAATAGATGACTGTGGCATGAGTATTTTCTGAACTCTTCCATTTGACTGGAATAGTTTTGTCATTTGATTCCAAATAATATCATCAACATTATGGTATTAGTAGGAATATGACAACCCTTGAACTACCACTCTATCTTGCTGTTTGGCATGTAAACAGCCACATAGGTTGATACATAGTTGGCTTTCTGGGACATTCGTTATGATGGTGCTTGTGTGTTGCAGGGTGCTGTCGTCTACCTTTGACCAACTGTGTCAACAGGTAGAGAGAACCAAGGACCAGCTGCAGAAGGACCTCGACGAGCTGAATGTCACCATATCACAGCTGGAGAAGATCTCTGACAAGTCAAAATCTCTGAGGTTAGTGTTGACATTGAAGGATGGCAAAGCCTTAGCTGTTGCAATATTGGATAGAATAGAATAGACTATCTTACAGCTGAATGATGTCTCTAGTAGGTGGAAGTCTCTGAGGTATGTCTAGTGAAAATCCCACAGCAGAAGGACATCTGTAGTGAGTTACAATCTGAAGAATGTATTGATTTTGAGGCAGTAATTGTTATATTCCATTCCTCCAATTGTGCTACGCCCCTACAGATTGACGGTAAAGGGGTACTGATCTACAGCAATTCCCTGGAACTGGTTGATGCTTTTTTATTTTTCACGCGACTACCCGTATCACTGAATTGTTAACTGGGTTGCGATCTTTGCTGCTCCAACCTCAAGTGCAATTGGTCGTACAAGAAGTATCTTTGGATTGATCAACAAAGACGAAATACAGTTTCGTCTTGGAATTAATTGAAAAATATAGTCAACTTTTTACACATTAATATTTCCGTCTGGACTATTATAATAACAAATCAAAACATTTTGAACTTCCACATAATTTTGCTTTATAGTCCTGGCATAATTATTTTATTATAATATTTTTATACACTTCATGAAAACGTATACGATCGTTTTTGGTGAATTGACAAAAGGAATCTAGACATTTCATATGTTGCTTAAAGGTCACATGCAACGTAAAACACAACTTTGCAGATTCTGATACCTTTCGGTATGGACATACCGAAACAAATAGTCAAAAATGCAAATTCAACTTATAAAGTTGAAAAATAACGCGATGAAAAAAGACGCGCGAAATCGGAGTTCAAACGTTTCACTAATTTTCCCCAGAGATTTCTGGGGAAACGGGTTTCAACAGCTGGGCTGCGCCCATAGCACGTGCGCAAGTAAATAGGTTCGCGCAGCTTGGAAGCGGGTTGTCGGGTGAATACTCGGTGAAGGCCTTGGTGTGAGCTATTTTTCTAATGTTTTGTTGATATGTCACAGGCGCGAGCTTTTTATATGTTATTACAGTAAATTAACTGTTTATATAATTTCATTTGTCTATTTCACCACACGTTCTTCTTACCGAGACGCTTTCTCAGTTCGATACTTAAAAGCAATGTCATTATTTAGCGTTGACACAGTTTCTAACTGTGATATAGATATGTCGTTGTCACAGACAAAACTCAATGTCTTGTTTTATTGGCACCTATGTGTCTGCCTGCCTGTCTGCTAATGACAATATTCAATACACAACTGCAATCACTGACCACATGCAATTTGAACTTAACACCAATCAGGCTATACACCATAAACAAAACGCATTGATTTATGGCCCGAGTTCGGTCTCTGTCACATTATGTAATTACACAGACAGGCAGGTGTGATACTTGAACACATGACATGTTATGATGTCTGTTGATTGCAAAATGTTATACACAAAAAATGAGCATGTATTTACAAAACCCAACATCTCTATATACACACACAATATGAGGCCTGAAGGCGGCATCTGCTAATGAACCAGCCGTTACACTTGAGTGCACACCCACCCGCTCTGACTGGGTTCGGTATCCCGGCTGCTTCGTTTCGAGGGAGGTAAACCCAAGTACAAAATATTGCACTTTTGATTTGCGATTATACGCTTATAATTTTGTTTATTTGTTTTTTCATAATCAGCTATGCATATTATATGTCATGAAGAAGTGATAATTGTGTTTTAATTATGTTTGATTTTTTGGTTGCATGTGACCTTTAAGTGAATCACATTCGCGTAGTGCGACCTAAGTGCGACCTAGTGCAAGTTGTCTGTTGCACATTGAAGAACTTCATGGCGACAAATTAAATTAAGTGGAATGATTCTGTTGAATGCAACAAAAAATAAATAAAAGCAAAATACAAATGTTAAAATAAAAACCGACTAAAGTTATAGCAATAATATCAGGCTGTTACCTTGTTCGTGAAAAATATCCATCACTATCCAGATAAAGGAACATGCTGAGGTACACAATATATAGATATAATATGTAGTTACACAAAAACAGCACCAGGCCTTGCTGGCATACGAGACACTAATACTTGATGATACATAATATAAAAGTGAATAATAGTTATAACTATGTTTACATGCATGCATGCATGCGTTCGTCTGGGCCCCACCGTTGACTTGAGAGGTATTCTATGTATATTGAGAGAATGGCTCAGATGAACTCATAGCATTAAGAGTTCATACAAACAAGAGCATACAAGAATCCAACAAGTTCTTCCAGGAAATTTGTGAATCAGTGTTGTGTGTAGACCAGGAAAACTAAGCAATATCTGAGGACCTTTGTGTGAGAATTCTTGCCAACAATGAAAAGGACTTGAACACCATACTGGACTTGTCTTTGAATATCCATCTTAGCTACATCATCCCGAGAACAAAACTGGATAGACAGATTGCCTAGGGAGAAGGGGATAACACCCAGACACCCTCAGGTAACATTACATCAAGGGAGTAGCTGTATGATTGTACTGCATGCAAGGTATCAACGGTGCTTTGGGGATATGAACAGAAGTTAAGAGTTGTACATATTTACACTATATACAGTGTTCACGAATAGCGTCTGACCCTCTGACAAATCCGGTAGATTCACCAACGGTCCGATAGAAGTCTACAACCCACCGGCCTCAGTGTCTGACTGTATATTTCACAATGACTTTGACTGAAGTTGTCATATGTGACATGTGACACTTGATGCTGTTTATTGCTGTTTATAAATCTTATGTTTGTTAATAATTTTAATGCCAATTATAAGAGATGTTAAATCTGAAATGTGAGTTTAATTTTATTCTATGGGTCCTGTGAATTTTCAACGGGTCAGACAGACATCTGAAACTTACAGGACCCAATGTCCTGTTACTTTGAAACACCATTCGTGAACACTGTATATACCATGCATTTACCTGAGGAAATTTGTCAATTTTCCTAGCAATGGCCAAATTGGGCTGATTAAGTTCACGGACGTTTAGTTTTAAAAACCTCTTTGAGTGGCAATTTAGAGGTTGAGAAATAAAATAGACTCATTTTATGGATGACAACTTTTATTTCATAAGTGATTGTTGAGTACATGTTCTTCGTTCTTGTGGCCAATGTAGAGATGATGTCGGTTCTTAACTTTGGGAGGATGGTTGTAGTTGTAGTGGATGTACTGATCCGTATGGGTAGGTTTTCTGTGCATGGTGGTCTGAAGTTGGTTGCAGGAGGTTCGGGACACAAGGATGTCAAGGAAAGATAGTAGGTCGTTCTGCTGAGTCTCCATGGTGAATTTTATGCGGGGTGTTGAGATTAGTGAGGTACTGAAAAGGATCATGGATAAGTTGGAGAATGACGAAAGTATCATCCACTTCCAGGTACCAGCAAGTAGGTTTGAACTGTTGAAGGGTGCACTTTGTAGAGCTTTCTCTTCTAGATTAGTCATGCCAATTTCTGTGCGAATCGGGGATAGGCTTGAGGGAGTAAAAGAACATCAGTTTTCCTTACTTATTTCGACAGCAAATCAGCCATCTCTGACAACATCAAATCAAGCCCCAATTACCTTAATAACTGGGCTGACATCACCATTCTTGCAAGTAACCAAACAGGCCAAATCACTCCAGATCAGTGGCCATTTAACCATTTGCTCTCCTAGATGATGATGTGTAAGGAGTACAAACCCTGAAAAGCCTAAAATTCTGCTAGCTCTGAGGACAATTACCACATTCAGAAAAAATGACCAGGGCTAAAAGTGCTAGTGCTACTCCTGCTGCCATGGCATATATGATTGTCAGTGAAATGGTCTCTCGTGTCATGCTCTCACATATTTTTTTTCATTCTCAGGAAGAAGGCTGACTGGTTGGATAGAGAACTGAAGACATTTGTTGAAACTTACTTGAAGGAGTAGAGTGTAGGAATCTAACCAGCGGAACCCTGACAGTGAAGATCCTGATACCCAGCCTAGTGTAGCAGGGTGACTCTCTCAACATTGGACAGTACAACTGAGCACGGGGTGAACTCATGCTGCAAATACAACTCCGATACAATACAAGAGTAGATATTAAGCTATCGAAACATTAACATGGAATTTTGATTCGTAACTGTGTACTTTTATTTCAGATAACCCCAATCAAAGTCAGAGAGTGGGGGTGGTGGTGTTTAAAACATTTAAACAGCTTTGATACCAAAAGGTAACAGAGTGGTATGGTGCCACCAGATTTCCGAGGTGAAATTACATCACCTCGGAAATCCGCTGGCGAGGTGTTTGTTAAGCAACAAAGAGGTTCTCTTCCCCCCACACCCAAGCTTGCACGAGGACGATATTCTTCAAACTAATGTCTGATCCACCCCCAATATATACCCCTCGAGGTAGACAATGACACCATGTTATAAAACACAACAGAGGTATGAGGAAACACATTTTCAAACATGTTATTCACAATTACGTGTATACGCGTTGAACACATTATTTTATTGAACATCGATACATTCCTACCACATTACCAAATGTAATAATCAAATATAATTTGTCAGACGGTTGTGTACATCCTTGTGTCACCGTCGAATCTAATGGGACACTTAATGTTTCAGGAATGAGCACGAGGGTCTAAACCTGTTGCGTTCAAAGTCTATTTCATCTTCAGCACACCAGTTTTATAACCTCAAACCACACCAAGCACGCGGCCTTGTCCTCTCCTGGCCAGCTGTGTACCCTTCTCAATCAACTGTTCAGGCCAAGCTTTACACGTAGCCATCTTCTCGTAGCCGTATATCATTGCTTCGTCTCACCAGTTCTGGCCTAAATCGGGCAGCAGCTTCCTATGTTCCCCCGAGGGTCTCCAGGAGTTCCCGCAGGTGTCCAACGTCATCGGCTCTCGCCTACTTTGCCGGTAATCAACGTTAGGTGTCAACTTCCAGTGCGGCATAGAATCCATTACGACATTGTCACTCGTGAAAGTCGTAAAACGGCCGTACACGTCTACTGACACGCTGTCTTCGTTTGCAGAACCAGAGTCCGATAATGACACTACTTCCCCAGTGTCTGTATTATTACTGCAAACCACCTGTCTACTCCTTACTTCACATCTCTTGTGTTAAAGGGCATCGGGAACATAACAGGGCATCGTTGAAACGTATCGAGGGAGAGACACTTACAATCGACGTCACTCTCCGGCTGTGATATTTAGAGGGACGGGGCCTAAGGACAGGTCAAGTGGTATTTGGATGGTGGTACGGTGAGCGGGGACAGGGTGTCGGAAAGGTGACAGTAAAATTTCTACTCGATAATTCAAGCATAAACTGGCGTGAGAGGCGTCAGCGCAATAGTGCATGGCACTAATTCCCCTCTCTATTCTTGTCAAGCCGCGGGCGCGTGTAAACTCCGTATACAAACGTAAGCAAACAATTACCCAAGGGTCTTTGTCCAAACTAGACCAAACTCTAATCAAGTATGAAAACAGACCCGGCTAACGATGCAACACGATGTTCGGACTCAAACAGAACCAGCTAACGATGCAGACAGATACCTTATTTACGTCTAACAGCATGTACAACATAAAACATAGACAACATAACCAGGGATCAATAAAAGCACATGCACCATTCCTTATGGAATTATGATAGACTAAATCTAAAATATCTACAGGCAACTACAAATCACAGAAAAACGTTTGCGTTAGTGCACAATTGTAATTTAACTATTATACAACTAACAGTCGTCTTCTATATAAAATAAGGAATAAGGTTTTGGCAATACTACTAACAACTTCATAATTTGATATTTAAAAGCAAAATTTCTGCTCTTCGGTAATGTTAAAAAAGTCACCATAAATAGTACAAACATTGGTAAACAATTCTGATCGCAGGTCGTCGTACATCGAGCACTTAAGTAAAACAGCACTTAAGTTTTGTTGCCAAAACAACAGATTCATACAATTTTCTAAAAGCATTATGTGGCATACCTCCCAGGGCTTTGCACTTGGCAGTAACAAGATCCAGTACCCTGTTGGCAGAGTGGGCAACAGCCTTAGTGGTAACATTAAAATCTAGATGTTCCTGTAACACAAGGTATGTATACTTATCTATCACATTCAGTAAAAGATAACCACATGTAAAATGTGTACGAGTCCTTGTCACGGAGGGTTGTCTGAAGTGAACAACCTGTGGTTATTGCCATACTGTTTCTAGAGCACCATCTGCTCAAACAATCCAGCATTACTTGTAGATCTCTCTCATTCTCGGCCAATAGCACCAGATCATCTGCATAAATAAAATACAGATAATATAATTCCCAACTTTCACCCCTTTCTCTCAGCCTTTCAGAGCAACAGCTAGGCCATTAATATATGTATTGAACAAAAGGGGAGATAATAAACTGCCTTGCTTCACACCACAGCTAACTGTAAACCAGTCCGTCCTGAACCCGTTAACTCTCACAACTGGAGACACCCGTGTATATCGCTATTGCTCCTAACTCGGCTAGTCGTCTACATAGTATGTCTCTGTTAATCGAGCCATAGGCCTTCCTGAAGTCTATGAACGCTGCAAATGTGGATAGCTTCTTTTTCTTCCTCGTATCGACGACAGACGTTAACATTGAGAGGTGATCCACCGTACTCCTGCCCTTCATGAAGCCGTTCTGCTCCTCCACGAATATGTCATTTCTCTCCGCCCATGTTGTTAGTCTGTTGTTTAGTATGTTGCAGTAGAGCTTGTAGACAACCGATGACAGTGTAATTCCTCTGTAAGATAGTGGGTCTCTAGGATCTGCACCGTTACCTTTAGGAATAGGAACACGATGCAACACCCTCTTCGGACACGCTGGGCAGTAAGCGTTAAACGTTCCAAATCCTGTATATGAACTTATCAAGTTTCAAAACAGACCAGGCTAACGATCGAACACGATGTTCGGCCTCAAAACAAAACCAGCTAATGATGCAACAGCCTGTTCGGCCGCGCTGACCGGTAAGAGTTCAACGTTCTAAATCCTGTTTATGAGGTAATCGAGTGTCAAAACAGAACTGGCTAACAATGCACCACCATGCTCGGACGCGCTGACTGTTACTCTGTTTGGTAAGATGTTACCAGATATGAAAAGGTATATTGTGTCACTAATATTAATAGAGAGTAAAATTAATCCACGAAGCAATATAAGCATGTACCGTTCTAGTAAACGGAATCTCTGTCGGTCACTTTTCCGCTAAAGTTTTCAGAATTTTTCGAGTAAGGGTTTCAATGTATTATCATACCATCTGAAAACCACGGAATCATTTTTAAGCATATTCTTTTTACTGTAATGTTTCACTATTTTGTCGTTAGGAATGCAGGGAGATCGTTAACTACCGAAATATAGACACTGGTGTCTGAAAGTTACCGACAATAGACTTTGTATTAGACTATATTGTAGGAATATTGCAAACGTCCTATTTGGACACAAAATCGTGAAAGTCAGGCCAAATTTGCGTGTAAAAATCTATATTGTATGAGTCGTGTATATGCAATTTACCGGGTGCCTCTGTACTTAAGGCAAACCAGTGACTGCCTGGCTGCTCCTTGTCCGTGTAACAAATAAACAGAAGAGGATATTTTAATCCTTTCACCCCACCAAGCGTAAAGCTATTTTAGTACATATCTCTTCCAAAGTATCCCTGCTACTGATACTGCGATAGATGTTTTTAATAAAAGGGTCAACAACCGCAAATCTCGCCCCTACAGCATTTTAGTACGAGAGGTAACGTGTGTCCATGATCTGCATCAGTGTATAGTAGCATTTCTAAAGTGGTCAAATTCTATGATACTGTCCGCCAATGCAGGTAGCAAAAGTATAGTAAGTCTCCATGGTCCCCTTGACAGGGTTTTAGAGATTATATGTATTTATCATGAATTTAGAACTGATTTTAGTCACGATGTGGCTGAAATATTGCCGATGTGACTTAACATCTTAACTCACTCACTAGAATACTGTCCAGCTCTCTCTAACAGACTAGTGTCTGAGCTCCGGGCGTTGGCTGCGCAAATTTCATCTCCATGTCGACCTGACCAGAGTTTTTTTGTTACACGTGTGACATGTCAGCACCCAAATTGTACGTTAAATCGAAGACAAATAGGGTGGTACCGTCTAAAATGTCCAGAGTCATGGTGTCTGTGGAATTTCTCCCTAGACACCCGTATTTCTAAATAGCTCCAGGTATGTCTTATACATCCGGGTCGAGTCGGGTTCGAAATTCCACAACTCATATCTACCTCCTGACCATTTACTTTAACTGTAATTTCGGTCAATCCAAAAGGTTGGAAATGTAAAGGAGTTTTGTTTGATAGCCCCGCAAAGGATTCGTTCTATTCTTTTACGGATATGTCCCATAATCAAATGTTCAGAATTATATTCTCTCAAGAATTCTGGAATATCGTATGCCGTGGTTTTCACTTAGACTATAGGATATTTTACCGTGCTAGCACATGTCAGACCTCTTATATGACTAATACGACATCTCTAACGACGAGTGCCACGTTTTGTCTGACATGAAATTCGTCCAAAAGTGACAAACATTACCGGGTATGCGTTTGTTTGGTGTTGTTTGAGAGAGGAAAGGTGATGGAATATTACGTCACCTCGGAAATCCGCTGGCACCATACTGCTAGCAGTTGATTTTTGTTTGTGCACAGCTTCATGAAAGAATACATAATACTCTTCCGAGTTACGGTCCAACAAACATAACACTACGAACAGAGACACATATAATAAGTCTTAACAACCCAAGTAGCGCAGGGCACCGCATACAAAATCCGCATTATATGGAGAAGACAAAAGGAATTAAGGGTGATGATAAAAATGAGTACAGATATATTGGGAAGTAGAGAAAAAAACATAACCATTGTTATTGAAGTTGTCTTAACTAATTCTGTGCCCGAATATCCAAAGAGAAGCAAAAATTTAAAATTTGCAATCGCTTCTCATTAGTTAAGACCTTCTTAATCTGAACATTATTATCTAGATATTCAAATTTTCTTTTGAACAATTTATCATTGCAGGTAATGTGCTTATTATGTTAACATGGTCAAGATGACCTTTACAAATATTCTGGATTGCTGAAGATACAACCAATAGGCAACGAACTTCCAAGTTAATTGTAGACATCAGTTAATGAGCTCTTGAAGAAAGATCTAAAGATGTACATATGCCTTGCCTTTATGACAAGTTTGCACAGGAATCAATTTAGGATTTCAAACTGAGTGACTTCGACAAGCAGATTTTGAACAAATTGTTATTCCATTCAAATTTGACTTTTGTTTAGTTCTCATTTGCTTCTGTTGTCAGTGGAATCCAACTGAAAACATGAAATAGAAAATTATTAATTCCAATGTGTTAACATTTGCAGTCAATTGCACCCGACCCTGGGATAAATATCGATCTGGCAGTAGATGTAGTTGAAACGCTTTCTGTTAATTTCATGTTAATTTGAGTTCCGCAAGGCTTCCTGAAGGTATTGTTGAGATATGTACATCAGGACCCACAGAGAGATTGCCATGTGACTGTTCTTATTGATAATACTGTGAGAGTTTTGATGGTGGCTATTGTAAGATCGCCCCAAGCAGCTTGAAAATGGTCTTGATGCTGACAGACACAGGAGATACTGTTGAAGGTTTTCAGGAGTGAAGAGTTTTTGTATGGCAACAAACATTTGTTGGTTTCCCATTACCTTTCAACTCGCTGTGCTCATGCGCAGAGCGTGTGGAAAAATATCCACTGGTCAACTTCCGGTTTGGTCTATGTTTACCGATGATGTAAATACACTCTAAATAAAAGCTGCTATGAAAATTATTGTTGTCACAACTGTTCATAGCTGTCTACATACTTCCATTTGCCTATGCTTTACAATAATTGATGTCACATTTTGGTTGCAATTCCATCAGAGATGTGGGTTTTTTAAGTTGTGAGAAGGGGATGTGCGGGAAGGACGGTGGTAGTGAGATGTCTATATACAAGAGCTTAAATTAAGCTATTTATATAACTAATGCCGGCCTTTGTTTCATAAATCAAATGGGATTTGTTGCATTCGACTTAAAACTACTATATATTTGTTTTAATTATTGTTTTCTTTAGAGTGTATTTACACTCGGTAAAGCATACAACCAGACCGGAAGTTGGCCAGTTGATATTTTTACACGCTCCGCGCATGCGCACAGCGAGTCGAAAAATTAATGTGAAACCAACGAATGCTGGCCCTCTGACAGATGATAGGTAACAATGATTAGGAATTAGGAATGAATTTTGTTATCTAAGATTAGATTAGATATTTGTGATGTGTCATTAAGAATACTAACATTTATTATGTAAGCATATTTTCCCGGCTACTTGATTGGTCTAGAGGCGGTCACGTGACTGTCGAACGAAAAGCATATAGACTCCAACCCAGGTCCAACCAAAAGTCATACTGACTTGAGTTACTAAAAATACATTTTGAGAGCCCATGAAAAGGACTTCCCTATGATTCAACCAATCAGATTGCTTTATTTGACGGCATCCCCGTTACGCTTCATTAAAATTACCTTTCTTGCCTAATAGACATGTTTTGGTTTTTAGAAGCTTTTTTCGGTAATTACATTATAAAAGAATTATGGACTGGTGAATTCGGTAAATACCTGTTTTTAACGGACCCGCGAAAAGCAATATTAGATGTTTTTAGCTGCCTAACAAATCTTCAAAGGGGCAAGTGTCATTGTCTGTGTATCTGCCATGATGCCAACCAGAGAAAGACATGCAGAAGACTTTTGAATTGAATAACGCTTGAATCTATTTTAATTCTATATCTTGTACTGCCGATGTGACTAAAACTCTTAACTCACTAATATCTTGAATATAAGGCTTTAATCTGTAGTATGGTGTCATAAAGATACTGACACCTTCATAGAGATTATGGGCGGCGATGTAGCCTTGTGGTTAAAGTGTTTGCTCGTCACGCCTAAGACCGGGGTTTGATTTACCACATGGGTACAATGTATGAAGCCGATTTCTAGGCCGTGATATTGCTAAAATATACTCACTCACTCATAGAGATTATAAGCAGACATTTGGTGATAACATGATGTAATTTTTGTTGATCATAATGCATGCAACATTTAATATGCCTAGAATTTATTGTGAGAAGTTTTGCCCTGTGTAAAAATATAGTCGTTCCAACTAATATAGTAAGAAAGAGAGAGAGAGAGAGAACAATGTCATGTGCAACAAGTGAAACATAAAAATAGTTAATTTGGGGGTTTACCATGAATCTACTTACTTCACACATCAGAACTTAGCCCAAATCGAGGTTGCAGACAAATTATTTTATCAGACTGGATGTTTTGCCTAAAGGCTGCAATAGTATTTTCTTTCACTAACTTACTTAACTAATTTACAGTTTCAGCAAGACTTGAGATTTCAGTAAGAAATAAGGTCAAG
The DNA here is from genome assembly GCF_003918875.1 of Haliotis rubra. Lineage (NCBI taxonomy): Eukaryota > Metazoa > Mollusca > Gastropoda > Lepetellida > Haliotidae > Haliotis > Haliotis rubra. The sequence goes on along the minus strand of NW_025764938.1, from coordinate 136,872 downwards.
GTTTTGGATGCAATTCTCCTGTCTGTCAGTTGAAACTAGGAGTCAATAGAAAACACACTGTCTGAGGATGATAGATAGGGTTAAAGAAATGTTATGTGTACAGCCCGTATTTGTGCAAAGCTTTGGTTAATGATTGTAACTTGTTTCATTGCAAAGGAGTCATGGTAAGCATAAATCTCAATATTTATGATTCGAACCCGGGTCTTTGGCGTGACGAGCCAAGACTGAAAGCTGAGAAGACCGAGGTATTATCAACAATGATAATAATTCTTAGAATTCTACCTTTAGCACTTGATTGCCAATTTTCCTTAAACGTGTTTCTGATAGTTTTGCTTGAATAAAAAAAAATTAAAACATCCGTATGTTGTGCTGTCTTACTCCCTGGTGGTCATCCGAAGAATTTTCCGAAGGTGTTGTCTCCCCTGACTACATACATTTTCCCATGGATACTCTGTGTGAAAAGTACTCTGGGATTCCGGGGTGCGAGCCATAGAAATTGCCCATCAACGAGCAAGTTACGCTGCCATTGCTACAAACTTCCATTGCAGCCGTGTAACAGTCTACAACTAATGGCACGTTTTAGACAGACAGGTACGACGTCAGCCAGCCCTCGCAGCGGCCGACACCGAGTGACCACGCCCATCGAAACCACATTATTCATCTCCGCGACTGCACCATCTACGGCAGCGACGGCACTGGGACATCGCATCAGCAGGCAGACAGTGTACAGAAATCTACAGGCCTGTCTAAGCCTATCGACCCTACCGTGGAATTGTTCTGAGGCCGCAACATCGACGTGACAGACTGACGTGGGTACAAAGTGTTCAACGTTGGCAAGTACAAAACTGGCAGCGAGTATTCTTTTGGGATGAAAGCAGGTTCTCCCTGATGTATGCTGAAGGTAGAGCACGAGTGTACAGGCGAGAAGGGGAACGGCTAAGGCCAAACTGTATTCAAGAATATCAGGGAGTTTGCAAACGTTGTAAACTTTCTTTTGGACATCAGTATAGAGAAATAGACCTGCATTTAGTTGTGACAACACTCGGTAATGTCTCTTACTGCTCGAGTATGGCCTAAAGCTTGGAAGTGATAACGCTTCCACTATCTGAACTGCCCTATAACTGGAATATTGCTGATGGCAGCGTTAAACAAACCAACCAAATCCATTATCTGAACATTTGACATCACTTCCAGTTAATGGTACTGCAGATAAGGTCATGAATTTTAGTTTTAGTCGAGGTCAGGGGGGATTCTTCATTGTGATACATCTGACATCCAGTGCATGTAGTTCTGACATCCTTGAGGTTGTAGACAGAGCCATAAGGAATTCACTCTTTCAAGCAAGATTGAATAATTTTGCTTTGTCCATGGGTTCGAACCACTGACAAATCCTATTTCGTAGATATTCGCCAATTTGGTATATCCTCCAGTTCAAACGAGCATAACAGGCTGGTAAGAATATGTGCTGTGATACATACATATAGTTTCAAGCTGAAAATGCAAGTCGTTCTAAGGCGTGTCAGAAATTCCACAGTCTAAAGGGTTGGTTATGGATCCACTGGCAGTTCTCGATTCTCAAATGCAAGAATTGCTCTCAGTTGTAGTGGGAGAGAACACGCGTCAAAGCTCTTGGTGATTGCGTAATAGCTGAGGAAACTCCCGCTGACGAGAGATGTCGTTGGATAGTTTCCATTAGTGTAGGTCGAGCTGTTGTGAATTGCGATTGAATGTGTTTGACTGGTGATTTTCTAAGTGTTGGCCAATGAGTAAGACATAATGGTAGATCTATCAGTAGAGACAGTAGGTCTGGAAACCATGATCATGGTGACCAGGTAGTGTCATGATGGTTCCTGGTCTTGGATAGGACTTGAGGGACAAGAGCCATTTTTGGAAACACATAGGCACTCATTCCCTCCCAAAATGTTGATGAGGCATCCACTACATAAGTGTGAGGATCTGAACCCAGTCTTATACGGGTCGGCAACAGGTGGTTGAGAGATCTATGTGTGGTTGTTCCTACTCGGTCACTATCTGCCTGAAGGCACCTGGATGAAGCATCCACTCTGTTGTCAAAATCTTGTCCAGGAGTGATAACGCGTCTGCAGGCATGTTGACCTTCCCTGGGATATGTCTGGCCACTAAGTTGTACTGCAGACTGTAGACTGTCTTCGAAGTGAGGAGTTTTCGAGTAGTGTTTCCCAGTGCCTGAAACCTCCTTTCCTCTTCCCGCCTTCAGGACTACCAGTGCTTCCTCACACTTGCCATTGAAAGCTGATTCTCAAAATGGTTTTGACTTACCTCTGGCTATACCACCGAGCATAGCTGATGGAGGTGGTGATCCAATCGAAAGAGAGTTAAGAGAACAAAGCTTGAGAGTCGAACACCACTTTCGCAGCTTCTTCAAGAAAAGTGGGGCGGTGGGGTAGCCTAGTGGTTAAAGCGTTGGCTCGTCACGCCGAAGACCCGGGTTCGAATCCCCACATGGGTACAATGTGTGAAGCCCATTTCTGGTGTCCCCCGCCGTGATGTTGCTGGAATATTGCTAAAAGCGGCGTAAAACCAAAACTCAGTCAGTCAGTCAAGAAAAGTAGACGAGATAGAGTGGTAGAGCTCATGGATGGTGGTTCTTGGTGTGTTGATACCGTAGCATTGCTGTCGCCCTTGCTGTCATTCGTGGCACGAGAGATTAAGACTTGAGAAATATACAAAGCGATTCTGGCCTTCTCATTGATTCAAATTGATGCATGCGTCACTTTTGATTGACAAGACTGCATCTAGGTGTGATGTACTGCACACCTTTTATGCAAATATTGGTTACATGGACTACTGGAATGTTCTCACCACAGCACAGGAAACAAAAGCCGTCACTTCATATTTACATGGCAGTTTTACTAACAGGCAAATGTACAGCCAATATAAATCGATAAAGTACAGAGTATAAAAAGAAAGAAAACAGACACCTTATCTGATCTGAAAACGTGTCCTAGAGGACAACAATAGCTTAATTAGATAAATACATCATGAACTGTTTCACAGTGATTACACAGTTTCACACATAACTTGCCAATTTTAGATGTGCAATGGGATTGCTCTATGTCTCTTTAAGCAGTGAACAGTGATGGGTTATCAATCCAACACAAAAGTATTCTCATCAGACCCCTATATTGCCACACTGCCCTGTACATTTGTGTTGTTGTGCTCAAGGTTTTGGATGCAGTTCTCCTGTCTCTCAGTTGAAACTAGGAGTCAATAGAAAACACACTGTCTGAGGAGGATAGATAGGGTTTAAGATATGTTATGTGTACAGCCCGTATTTGTGCAAAGCTATAGTTAATGATTGTAACTTGTTTCAATGTAAAGGAGTCATGGTAAGCATAAATCTCAATATTTTGACGAACAGCAGCATATTATCCATGGTTTTGGTAAATACATACCGGTAAATTTATAAGGTTCATGCTCAGGTCTCCAGATAACTTTTGGGGGTGTGAGTGTACTTACACATCATATTGCAAGTGGAGGTGTACTGAGAATTTTGAAGGAGTACTGACATGTTTTTGTGTGAGCGAGTTGATGTGGTTTGTCTGGACGATTCATCGATCACTATTTCCAACCATGTATTTGTATTTGAAGACGCGTGAGAAATAACTGAGTAACTGTGTCATGCGCGAAATGTCAGGTCCGACTGGATATAAATAGGAACAGTGTAGTGTGTAGCCAATCGAAACATAGTGACGCATATCGTTGCATGGCAACGCAAGGGATTCCTACTTTCGGGGTTTCCTTGTGTCAAATCGTCTTTCGCAAAATTATTTATCCGAAATAAGATTTCCATTTGCACAATACGCACGGAAATTAAATGCTAGATGTACGAAGGCATTTATGTACGTACACGATACGCTTGAAATCTTATATTATGTCGTACTTAATTGATTTTGAGGCGTACATTACGCCTGTACACCCCTTATCTGTAGCCCTTATGCTCATAACAATCTAAACGATAAAACAAAATTTGTTTTGGCCCAACCACTTGTTGAGTATTTTAGTCGAAATGCGTATCAAAAACAATGCTTATTGGTTTGTTTCCTGTAAATCCTATACACTGGCAAAGTCAGTCCCAGTTACTGACATTCTCATCCATGCATGTTCTCATTAGTCATGCACATTGGCATCCTCGTCAGTTCTTTTTTTGTGTTCTCATCAGTCCTCCTGAAATGACAACACCAATGAGTTCTAAATATCGGCATTTTTAAAATCTTACATATTGGAGTTCTCATCTGTCTCATAGTTGGCTTCTGCTGCAGCCACTGACTTCTTCTTGTTCGGCCTGGCTCCCCTCTTCCTGCTGGGCTCCTCCTTGTTGGCTGTGAGCTGTCTGTGGAGCGAGTTGATGTGTTCCAGCTGGGGACAACACACACCTGACACCTTAACACTTGTTGGTGAGTGAGTGAGTATAGTTTTACGCCACACTCAGCAATATTCCAGCTATATGGCGGCGGACTGTAAATAAATGGACCAGACAATCCAGGCAGCGTGAACATCAATCTACACAATTGGGATATGATGACATGTGTCAACCCAGCCAGCGAGTCTGACCACCTGATCCCATTAGTTGCCTCTTACAACAAGCATGGGCTACTGAAGATCAATTCTAACCCGGATCTTCACTGGCTAACACTTCTTGGCAAACAGAGAGGTATTAACCAGCCTACACAACCATATGTCTTATCCATCACCCTAACATTTGTAGGGTAACTGAGAGGTATGAACCAGCCCCAACACAATTTGTCTTATCTGAGAGCCAAAAACCACCCTTTGGTCTTCCATGAATTATGTTTTGTGTAAAGCTTGTTATCTTGTTTATTAAACATGCTACTGATTGTTTTGGACTGATTTCGGTGCAAACAGAAAAGCAACAATGATCAATATTTGATCGGCTTGGTGTTCGCCTGATATGGAATGACATCAGCCAGAATTGATGCCTACTGCAATGTAATACTTATTAGTAATACATGGTTTCTTGAACATAATTGTGAATTAAGGGTATTTGGAATCATGCATTTCTATTTTAAATTTTCTGACACTGAATGATCACAGCAACAACTGTAGCAGTTTTTACAGACTGCTTAGGGCTGGCACACTCATGGGGGAAGACCTTGTTAACTGGAAATGCCTCCTACTTAACTGTCAAGGACTACACATTAATACAAAGCAGTCAGTTTTGCTGGTGATGGAATATTAACAAAATGTGTGAAATGGGTTCAGCTTTAGGTTTGCATTTATGGGGTATGACTGACTGACTGACTGACTGAGTTTAGTTTTACGCCGCTTTTAGCAATATTCCAGCAATATCACGGCGGGGGACACCAGAAATGGGCTTAACACATTGTGCCCATGTGGGGAATCGAACCCGGGCCTTCGGCGTGACGAGCCAACGCTTTAGCCACTAGGCTACCCCACCGCCCCCTATGGGGTATGACAACAACTTTTACAATAGTAGTTTTGTTTGTTGCTTAACACCGCACTCAACAATATTCTAACTATGTAATGGCAGTCTAGTAAATAATCATGTCTGGACCAGACAATCCAATGATTGACATCATGAGCACTGATCTTGGGATATGACACCACGTGTCAACCAAGGCAGTGAGCCTGAGGAAATGATCCAGTTAATCGCTTCTTACGACAAGCATGGCGTGCTGAAGACCCATTCTGACCCAGATCTTCAAGGGTCGTTTTCGATAATAACATACCAATTTTGGACTTTTCCTCACAAGCAGCTTCACATCTTCAGGTAACACTGTGCTGCGCTTGGCATGCCTGGAAGAATAGTGAAGGTAACAGGAGTTCAGTGAGTGAGTAAAACTGTTTTGAACAGTACAATTACATCACGACTTGAAAGCTTTATCATTTAAGTAGGAGGAAAGCCATACGTAAGGTGTTGACAACCCTGATAATTTAACTACAGTCACTCTGGGATTCTAACTCAATATCATTTCTGGTATGCACAGCAAGTTTGGGCGTCTCCCTGATTACGGCTCCTTCATTCTCAGCTGCAAGGGCAGCACACAACCATTGAACCAACACTGCCTTTTAGTGGACAAAATGACAGGTGGTCATTTTACCATCTGATACTGTCAGGTACTCCAACCTTGTGTAAATTTAATCGACTGATGAGTAATGCTACTCCTCTTGTTTTAAGAAATCTTGCCATGTTCATCTTCTATGCTAGCAATCCGTCGTCGCTGCAGCTTGAAGGCTGCCAATGTATAACGTTGTACCATGGGCCGATGGCCTACATTCACATGAATAAAGACTATAAGACTTCATTCACTGTTGAGCGAAAATAAGGCATATTTCAGGAGTCCTTTGCCTGAACAGACACCACAGCTAAAATGTGCTTCGGTGTAAAGTTGGACCATAGCCATAAACTTTTTGTCAGGAGTCAGGTCTCTGAACACGGTTTCCTATCCATCTTCTCATTGAAACTATACTGCCTTATTTCTCATATGAAAATGTAGTTTTCTGAATAAAATTGATATTTTATACTTATCCTGACTCATGCTTATTGCTTATTGTCTCCCTTTCCTTCCGAATGCTAGTGGAACACTTGAATCCCCCTTTTGAAGCTCCCTTCAAAAAAGCGGACGTAAAATCCCTTACCAGGAGTCATCTCCCTTACCAAGGTTTTGGCGGGAAACAGCGCCACCTGTCATCCATGCTCCCCACTCTCTCCGTATTTTATAGCCCGACACACGGATTTACCGGGAAATCCAGAGTGCCTTGAGGGGAGGGTGGGAGGGCTCACCTCATGAGTCAGGATAAGTATAAAATATCAATTTTATTCAGAAAATTACATATTTTTCCTTATCCTGACTCATGCTTATTGCTTGTAGAATAGAACAGAGTTGGTGGTGGGTCAGGCCACTTCTGGATTCCTACTGATGAATTTACGTCCTATTTACCCCTCATGGGAACTTCTGATGGCACTGCTGCTGCTGCTGATCCATATCCAGCCTTCTCTGATGAATTTGGGGGGACCACAACTTATCAGATCTGTCTTCTGTTGACATATGTGTGGATTTAGGCGACTCCAACTCTTGATGGTCGTATCAAGTGGAGAGGCTACCCTTACTTGTACGAGTAATCCTTACAAGTACAGGGTCTATACTCATACTAGTCTGTTCTAGATGTGTACATGGACTCTAGGCTCTCTCTCTTCAGAGAATGAGCTTGCAAGACATATGCTAAAAGGGTGAGATCCATCTCAGCATCTTAGCGGAACTGTCAGTTGTTGTGCTACAACAAGAGGCCCAAACTGGTGGATGCCGGAGACGTCCTCGGTAGCGATATCTCTGAGGTAGTGGTTCATAAACATCGACTCCGATTTCCAAAAGCATCCTTCCATTATAGTAGATATTGAGCAGTTTCCATGTAAGGCGAGCGTAGATGCCAACGCTCTAACTTCATGAGGATTGGAGGCTCGTGGAGGCTCAAGTCCTGCTGCCTTGTAGGCTCTTAGGATGATTGCTCTCATCCAGATTGATATCGTAGTGCGTGAGATCTCTGTGGGTGTCTCCGCCGATATAGGGATGAAAAGGCATTTGAATTTTTCGTCTCCTGTTTCTAGATCTTTGTAATTAGATTTTCAGTGCTCTGACTGGGCATAAGTATAGGTCCTGGATATCCTGTCGCCCAAGGATTGATGATAATGCTGGGACGTGGAATTGTCTGTCGGGTTGACCTGGCAGTTGATTCTTAGTCCCATCTCAATCCCAGAGTAACGATGTTGTGATGTGCATCAAAAGCGTATATGTTCAAAGTCCAGAGCATGTATTTCTGACATCCGTGCTGCTGTTGCGAATGCGATCAGGAAGAGAGTTTTCTGTGTCAGAAACTCGTAGGATGTCCTTTCTAGTGGTTCGTAAGCGTCACTGGTGAGATGCTGCCACACTGCGTTGAGATCCCAAGCAGGCGCTCTAACTTCTGTTGTTGGTTTTCCAACTTGAAGGAGCGTAGTAGGGCCAGTATCTCTGATACTTAGTCAACTTAACACCAGTCTTCATGGTGATAATTGTGCTGAGGGCTGCTAGGTATGTAGAGAGTGTTGAACCTTTTAACCGCCTTGTTTGTGGATGTGTTGCCTTCATTGCTGTGAAGCCCTTCCTCAGTGCGTGTTTCTCAAACTCTGCCACTTGTCGTCGTACAAGTTGCAGGTAAATCTGCATAGAGCTAGTGTAACTGCTTTCGCTACTCTGGCAGAGTATTCTCTTTTGTCAAGCAAATCTTGATACGCTCCATGCGTGTAGTTGGCATACTGTGGGGTTCCCGTGTGCTTGCTTGGTGTGCGGATATATCAGCAGGTTCTGCCACTCTGGGAGTTGCAGTTTTGGACTTCCAAATTCCTGTGTGAGAATAGGAAACCACATTCTTGCTGGCCAGAAAGGCCCGACCAAATCAGTGGCAGCTTCCTTGTCTGCTTGATTTTCTGCAACACCTGTGGTATTAGTGCTGGAGGTGGAAACGCCTAAGCGTTTAGTCCTACCCCTCAGATGCTTAGAGCATCTGTTGCCCATGCTTGTGGATCGAGAATCGGAGAGACGAATGTTGGTAGCTGTTTGTTGAATTTTGTTGCAAACAGGTCTATTAGCGGAAATCTATCGTCTGTATGATGTATCTAAAGGCTTCTGGATGTAGCATCCATTCCGTCGGGGATGGTTGTGTTGGACGAGATAGGGCGTCTGCTATCACATTCTTGGCTCCAAGAATGTGGTATGCTCTTATGTAGATGTTCAAGTCATCTATTATGCTGAACAGATGAAAGCTGAGGTCTAGTAGATATCTTGACCTTGTTGATCCTTGTTTGTTGATGTAGAACGCCACTGTGTCCGTGTGGATCATCAGTTGTGCATTCCTTAGTATGCTGGACCAGTGTAGTAAGGTCCTACTGCTTTCATCTCAAGCATGTTGATATGCAGACTGCTCCTGACTCGACCATTTCCCCTGCTGCCACTTCGTTGTCGAGGTGAGCTCCCCAGCCTTGAAGTGATACATGTACGTAGAGATGAGTGTTGCACTCCGCTCTGATAAGTAGATTCCTCCGCAAATATTCGACTTCCGAGTCCACCATAGAAATTATGGTTTCAATCCGTCCGGTAGTCCGAAAGAATCCAGACTATTGAAACAGGCGTTCACGCATCTAAAGTGGGCGCAATTGTAGTCTTCCTCTGTGAGTCATGTCTTGTGCTGACGTGAGAGGACTGAGTAGGCTCTGCCAACTTCGTAGTGGTAACGGAGAGAGTAGTGCTTGAGATACGATGGCTTGTATCTAGACACAACGATCCTCAGAGGCGACCTTGTCATTCTGTGGTGAGATGAAACATCTTTCCAGAATCTGCTCATGTTCTATGTTGTAAGAAAGTAGACAGTGGAATCCTTGCCATGTCCGTAAAGGAAGCAATCTCCGGATCTGGGACTGCCATCATTGTGAAGTCTATATATAGTAGACTGGCTGCCGCGTAGAAAATTCGTCAACATGTGGCTGCAATTAGCCGGATAAACAGTCTTCAATCTGCTGACAGGGAAGGTCTCTAAATCCCGTGAATACAGTCAAATCACGCTGTACCCTGCTAACTGGACTGTAAACGGAATGTTAATGGAGCCCTCCTCCAATGTTGAAATGTTGTTTACAATCTGTAGACAACTTCCTGACATGTGAGCGATGTCCGACTTCTGCGCAGGGCGTTGTCTCTCATGGACCAATCAAAATGCAGCATTTTGATTCCTTTCAGATTCCCACGATGTGACGTCACCGGTGTTGCAGGAAAAAGATCCTTGTAGAATCTTGTGCAGTCGTTGATTTCTTCATCAACACTCGGCCTTGTCCGTAACCTCCCGAAGTTACACGAGTGACCACGTGTATAGAGGGCTGAATGGTAACGCGCGAAAGATTTCGCCGAGTAATACCGATGTAGGTAGACTGTCTCCCTGGCTGCTGTGACTGTTCCTTCATTCCTGAAGATAATGCAGTCATCATCTTATACAGATGATCAGCTGAAATTCCATACTTGCTTAACGCTGTTACTTGTAGACTGTATTTATCGGTCTCGATGAAGCGTTGTAAAATACCCCCTTTGTGTTGAATACACAAAGGTGTTTGTAGAGTTGATACTTGCAACTTCAGTGTAAGATCTACAACGGGAGTCGTTGATCTTGCAGTTCACATCAATCTCTGGAGCCTTCATGAAGGGTTCCATGTGAAGTAGTGGGAAATCCCTGGCTTGGACGTCAGGGATATGATGACTGTGGAACTTCATAGCCTTACCAAGGCTGCGCTGAAATTCTCCGGTATTATCTATCAAGTCGTTAGCTCTGAACCGCGACGACGTGACTGCCTGAAGATCTGCCTGTAGGTGAATGATCTGTATATGGACATGAGTCCCTCCTGGATTCTTAAGAAACATTTTAACCTTCGTGAAAGTGTAGGTTCTCAGCGCCGAGGAGTGTTTGTGTGCAGTTAATCCCGCTACCATCTTCTGGTGTAGATATATATTTTTGCAGATGCTGAATCCTTTTCTGGAGATCAGCCTGAAGATCTGCCTGACAACCTGCCTGAAGATCTGCATGACGATCTGTGCGCAGGTGATGAATCCAGATAAGAGGGTGAGGGTGAAGTGGGATGTTCCGAAGGATGTCTATTTTATTCCTTCGCGAAGGCTCTTTGGGATGATCATCCGATCTTCCTCTGAAGTTGAACTTCTAAACTTCGCTATGAGGGTCTCGTTGACAGCTCTTGATCTGGCTAAGCCGAAAAAGGTTCGTCTGGTCATTGTGTCGAATTGTCTGGAACTTGGTTGCCTTCTTAAAGGCTGTTCTGAGGTTGTCTGGTACGTCTGAGACCGGATCAATGGGTGGCAGCGTTAAAGTGTCTAAATCATCATTGAACATCAGATACGAGTGTGCTTCATTGTTCTCCTTGGAGGGTGATGCAAGTTCCAGGCTGTTGGCCATCCAGGACTTGATCTCTGAGTCGGAGAAGATAATGCCGTCGTCTTCCGATTTAGCAGTCTCATGCTCTCAGGATTGACGTTGTATAGAGTCGTCCGTACGCGGCGATCTGTAAGGAGATCTGTGAGGAGATCTACGTGGCAACCTGTGTGGAGATCTGTATGGAGACCTGCGTGGTGACCTTCGTGGCGATCCATACGTTCGCAAATGCGTTCGCGAAAGCCTTCGTGGGGATCTGCAGGGAAATGGAGACGTTCACGAATGCCTTCGCGCGAACCTGCGTGTATGTGAACGGCTCTGGCGAGGGTTGGAGTCTTGCGACGAATGTCTGTGCCTTCGCACAGGTGTAGATTCTCTTCTCCTTGATAACGAACCCTTGCGTGCAGGTTTGTGACGACTGTCCGCATCTGAGGTAGATGACGATCTGCGTGGGTTCGGCCAACGTCTTGTCCTTGAGGGTTAGCTGAACGTAACTGGTGTAGGCTCTACATTGGTAGGACTGCCAGTAGGGGTGTCGCGATACGCGAATGTATCGATACATCGATACATTTTTACTGACGATACGATACGCGATACATGCTTGCGTGTATCGATTCCTATTTTAAAACTTTATCGATTCAAATTTTTATGCTGTATCCATCTCCGTCAAAGTCTTGATAGTAAAATTATACCAGACCGCTCCGATAAATAGATGTAGCTAGCTTTACTTAAAAAATAGGTTGGAAACTAACAGCTTTTGTGATTGGCTAGGCTATTTTGATGGACCAGTCAGCGAACGCGTACGTTGCCGGTAAGGTAATGCTATGAAAAGGCGCGATAGTTATGTATCGCGATACGTATCGTATCGTGACCTTAAAATCGTGATACGTATCGTATCGTGAGATTGGTGTATCGTGACACCCCTAACTGCCAGACCTTTGTGCGGACGTCGTAGTCATGCTGGAATCTTCGTGTAAGCTTCGCAGATTGTTGGTTCCCACAGGACGTGATGTGCAGGTCGGTTGTCCTTCACGCAGGTCGGTTGTCCTTCACGCAGGTTCGTAGACAATGGAGTCTTCGTCGCAGCTCTCTCTTGTGCGAACCGTTGTTCCATCAAGTCCAACATCTGTTGGGTGAATTGCTGCATAAAGGAGCCCAGGTTGAAGCTCTGCGTTGTCTGATGCTGCAGTGATGACACATTTGAGAGGGACGAGGCTTCCTCCAAAGGGCGCTGTACCTCTCTGGAGCCTGGTGTCTGCGTTGATAGGTTGTCCTGCGTGATCACGGTAGAAGATGCCCTCGTCTTCTTCTTAGTCATGATCTCAGGGATGAGGATGGGAGGCTCATCGTAGACATCTACTTCCTCAGGAGGGACGATCTCAGCTGAAAAGGGCCTCGTTTTCTGCGTTGCCACTTCGACGAAGTCTTAGATACAGCTGACTTCTTCCTCTGGGAAGACGATGCCTTAGTCTTCTTGGACTGCGATGAGGAATTATCAGATGTAGATGATCTCTTCCTCGAGCCAGAGCTGTTGTCTATGACTGCAACATCCTCCGCTGACGACCCTGGTAGACCACTGGGATGGTGAATCTGTGCAGACACCAACTGCCGGTCCTCTGCAAGCTTAGCCGGTTTAGACATGTCATGTAAATCTTGTCTGGACTTGTCCCTTGCACGTCTAAACAGATAATATGCATATTTATACAATTCAATTTCAGACAGGCGAAAACAACTGACAATGAGAGCCCAGGGATAAATCTACCCCCGCGTCCCGCGTCTCTGACGCAATAAATTCTGACGGGACTCATATATTTTTTACATGTGCGTCCTCCTGGACGCAAGCTTTTGATGAAACAGTAATGTTTATTTTTGTGGACAGGCAATATCAAAGTACACATGACTAAATCTTCGTAGATTAACTTCCATTCTCAAATAATTGACGTGAGCTAATAAGTACACATTATTTTTAAAACGATCGCAGCTTTCATTCGTCATGATATAAAGTTCATTTCCGCGATTCCAAAAATAGACATCTAGGTCACACCAAGGGAGGTAAGCGGTATGCAAATGAGATCCCAAGATTCATTGCTCGAGCATGTGCAAAACTACTAACCTAGTTTTTACACACTATAAATAGACACAAACATGCTAAGGGAGGTAAGTGATATGCAAATGAGGTTTTTCAAGACAAACTGATTGGTCAATGAACATTGTGACTCGGAATCCACAGTGTGAAGACAAAATCTGAGCTCTCAGTACCAGTTAGAGAAAAGCAGGAAGCTTTAGTCAGTCTGCATGTAATTTAAAAGTGAAGTGACATTTGACAGGGTTAAAGTTCTGCTGAAATAGAATGTCATTCTGAATCTCAAGTCCTTGAAAAGTAATAATATAAATGAATCATTTCATTTATAATTATGATGACATTTATGATATAATTCATTCAATGTTAATAGTTAAAGGTCACATGCAACGTAAAACACAACTTTGCAGATTCTGATACCTTTCGGTATGGACTTACCGAAACAAAGCGTCAAAAATGCAAATTCAACTTATAAAGTTGAAAAATAACGCGATGAAAAAAAACGCGCGAAATCGGAGTTCAAACGTTTCACTTATCTTCCCCAGACTTTTCTGGGGAATACGGGTTTCAACAGCTGGGCTGCGCTCATAGCACGTGCGCAGTGAAAAAGGTTCGCGCAACTTGGAAGCGGGCTGTCTGGTGAATACCCGGTGAAGGCTTTGGTGTGAGCTATTTTCATAATGTTTTGTTGATATCTCACAGGCGCGAGCTTTTTATATGTTATGACGGTAAATAAACTGTTTATATAATTTCATTTGTCTATTTCACCACACGTTCTTCTTACCGAGTCACTTTCTCAGTTCGATACTTAAAAGCAATGTCATTATTTAGCGTTGACACAATTTCTAACTGTGATATAGATATGTCGCTGTCACAGACAAAACTCAATATCTTGTTTTATTGACACCTGTGTGTCTGCCTGCCTGTCTGCTAATGACAATATTCAATACACAACTGCGATCACTGACCACATGCAATTTGAACTTAACACCAATCAGGCTATACACCATAAACAAAACGCATTGATTTATGGCCCGAGTTCGGTCTCTGTCACATTATGTAATTACACAGACAGGAAGGTGTGATACTTGAATACATGACATGTTGTGATGTCTGTTGATTGCAAAATGTTATACACAAAATATGAGCATGTATTTACAAAACCAAACATCTCTATATATACACACACAATGAGCCGTGTAGACGGCATCTGCTAATGAACCAGCCGTTACACTTGAGTGCACACCCACCCGCTCTGACTGGGTTCGGTATCCCGGCTGCTTCGTTTCGAGGGAGGTAAACCCAAGTACAAAATATTGCACTTTTGATTTGCGATTATACGCTTATAATTTTGTTTATTTGTTTTTTCATAATCAGCAATGCATATTATATGTCATGAAGAAGTGATAATTGTGTTTTAATTATGTTTGATTTTTTTGGTTGCATGTGACCTTTAAAGTAAGACAGTTACTATTTGTGTTCATACTTGTTAAAGTGGCTTCCAGTTGGCATATTTCTTTTGATGTAATTTGTTTTTGAATCACTGAACAGAGTGAAAAAAAACAACCAAACTTTGTTTGGAATTGAAGAACTTCATTCACCAAATATTACAGTGAAGTTACATGGGTCTGGCTAGTAACTCTTTTATTTTTCTAGTAAAAGAAAACTTTTGCTTGTCAAAGGTCATGTAGAGCCCTGCTGTTATTTTTAAAATATAGCAGTCGACATGCCGCCCAGATAGATACTGTCAGAAAACAAAAATTTAGGATATTTCAGTCAGGTTAGCTGAATACTCATCGGTTATGGCTGACTTATGACAGGGAAGGTGATTTCATATTTTGTAAACTTTGCACTGACAATGGTATCATACAAGATGCTAAATGCAGAATTTTTTTAAAATATAACTTTGACCAGACATCTCATCATAATGATAATAAACTGCTCCAAAACTTTGTGATGATTTCCAGGTTGCAACTGCACGTATGTATGAAAAACAAGACAAAGCAGCTGTCCCCTTGATGAAATCTGTTCATTGGTTAGCTTGTAAAAACATCCCACTGACAAAGTTTAAACGTTTTGTTGACTTTTTATATGAATTTGAAAACGAAGACGTTGGAATTCTCAAGGAGGGTAAAATCAACTATGATTCTCCAACCACTGCCAGTGATCTGTTAACATCTGTGTCTGATGTGATAGAGTATGAACTACAAGTTAAAATGGAAGAGTCTCCATTTGTTACGACTTAGGTACTACCGGCTCTGTTCTGTGAAATATTCCAGACCGGTCAGACTCACCTGTGCAACCTATAGTAACAATAAACCAGTTTGAATAATATTTGTGGCATTAATTTTTGTTAGGGACTCATAAAAGTTCTGAGGGACTCATAGTTATTCAGCTCAGTGAGTCCCGGGACTCAGGCAGTTGAATTTGTAGATTTATCACTGGAGCCAGATGAACATGCGGGCTTGCAATTAGGACATAGTTTATGTGGATCAACAGCAGACAATCTGTACCTGCAACGAGTGCAAGATTTCATCAATTGAAACCAATCTGAACAATCACGTAAAAAAGTGACAAAACAGAGAAAATTGAGAAATAATTTCAAACATATTGTTGGTAAATGTTTCCTAAAGCCTTATACAGCTAATTTAGAAGTACAGCCTAAATAGGAAAAGGATATAATGCCGTATAGGGGACCCAGGCGCTCTCACAACTGTCCACTCGGGCGAATCAGGAGAGAGTGGGGAGCATGGGTGACAGGTGGCGCTGTTTCCCGCCAAAACTTTTGGAAGGGAGATGACTCCTGGTAAGGGATTTTATGTCCGCTTTTTTGAAGGGAGCTTCAAAAGGGGGATTCAAGTGTTCCACTAGCATTCGGAAGGAAAGGGAGACAAGCAATTAGCATGAGTCAGGATAAGGAAAAATATAATACTTTCAAACATGAGCGTGCCAAAACAACAGAGATATTTATCACAATAAAGATGCTTATCATCTTTTAAAAAATATGCTCAAATGTTTGATAAACACAGTGAATGTACCCTGTTTCTCCCTACCTTGCAAACGACCGCCTTCGTGGTGTAGTGGTAAGAGCGTCCGCCCGGAGAGCGGAAGGTCACGGGTTCAATCCCCGACCGCGTCATACCAAAAGACGTTACAATATGGTACTTGTTGGTCCCTGCCTGGCGCTCTGCATGAATGAGTACAACAAGGACTGGTCGGCTCGGAGTCAGTATAATGTGTCTGAGTTGGGTACCCATACTTCACTGCGGCATGGTGTCTCAGTGGGCTAGCACTATAAAACCAGCTTAAGTCTGGGCTAGTACAAGCAGCCGCACATACACACACACGCATGCACACGTTGTCATATGAGCGAAATATCCTCAAGCACGACGTTAAATCCAATTTCACCCCACCTACCTTGCAAACATCTCCAGATCGTGTGAATAGGTATCAAACTGTCTCCACGTTGTCTCTGCAATGCAGGCCATCACTTGCTTGTTGATGGAGACATCCAGGTCATCACCAACCTCCCGACATATCCTCACCACAGTATAATGTACTGCCGCTTTCAGCCTCTGAAATAACAGCAGGAATTAACAGAGAATCTTGACACAGTAGAAAGCAGTGACATTCAGTGTACCTGAACTTTGCTCGTAATATTTTGCTGTACCTGATCATAACTGAGGTCATCCACATTTTCATCTCGTACATTCATTTTCAGTAAATATTATCGAACTCTCCCTGGATTCTCTTCTCTCAGCTTGAAACGTCAATCAAAAGTGCCCGCCATTAGTGTAGATGGTTGATATGAAATTGTGGACTTGATTCAATTACGAATTAAGATTCTCTTGCAATAAACCTTTATTCTACAAATGTGCTAAATGTGTTTCTCGTCAGAATAAGTTCTGTATCTAGACAAAGGCGGCTCATCTCTCTGCTTGCACTGTGGATTATCATCGAGTTAACGTTAGATTTACGTATGTTGAATTCAAGAACGGATACAATGTTCCGGGTTTACTTTCAGAAATGATCATACAAAATAACATAAATTAAAATTAAAACATAAATAAAATACTTCACAGTTAATAAGAACGAACACTCAGCAATGTCCCATCGATATGTCAGCGGTCTGTTAGTAGTCGAGTCTGGGCCAGAAAATCAAGTGCTTGACAGCAAGTGCACCAATCTTGGCACGCAATGAAATGCATCAACCAGGTCAATTCCGTTAGTCGCCCCTCAGGGGGTCAGAACAGGCATGAGTTGCTGTTTTCACCGGTTGCAACGAGCCGAATTAACAGTACATAACTACATTTAAATACGACCGCCTCCGTGGTGTAGTGGTTAGAGCGTCCGCCCGGAGAGCGGAAGGTCGCGGGTTCAATCCCCGACCGCGTCATACCAAAAAGACGTGAAAATATGGTACTTGTTGGTCCCTGTCTGGCGCTCGGCATTAATGGGTACAACAAGGTCTGGTAAGCTCGGAGTCAGTATAATGTGTCTGAGTGGGGTATTCATGCTTCACTGCGGCATGGTGTCTCAGTGGGCTAGTACTATAAAACCAGCTTAAGTCTGGGGTAGTACAAGCAGCCGCACATACACAGTCACACATACACAGGCATGCACGTCGTCATATGAGCGAAATATTCTAAAGCACGACGTAAAAAAACCAATTTCACCTCACCTCACATTTAAATACTGTATGCCTGTTGTCTGTTGAAAGCGTTGTCTCAGGAAGGTACCGCAACCTTACTTATCAATCTTACCTTAGACACTTAGTCTCTGGAATAAAATTATCTTCTGACATTAATAAAAGTATGTAGGATAACTAGATTTAGCTGTTGGATTTAGAGCTGGAAGCTACAGGCGTCGCCAACCTCTTTAACTAACATGAAGTAGTAGTCTGTGATACTTTATCGGAATAAACGATCTGATATAAATGATATTGAATGTCACCATTGCCATGTGAATTCTATACTTTACTTCTCGCAGATGATAGACATGTTGAGATTGTTCGGGGCATTTTGTAGCTGGGACAATTCGACTGGTACCCGTTTCGATAGCACAAGAAAATAAACACACACTAACAAATACCCTGGAAATGACATCTTTTCGAGATGGTGGTCAGAAACTACAGGATGTATTAGGCAATCACAACAATACTGACTGACTGACTGAGTTTGGTTTTACGCCGCTTTTAGCAATATTCCAGCTACATCAAGGCGGGGGAACACTAGAAATTGGCTTCACACATTGTACCCATGTGGGGATTCGAACCCGGGTCTTCGGCATGACGAGCCAACGCTTTAACCACTAGGCTACCCCACCGCCCCAAATCACAACAATATAATAGTGGGGCTTTATTCTTTTGTATCCGGAACTTGCGTTCGATTTCGAGACACAGAATGATTGTCTGAACGTTTTGTTCAGTTGGAAATTTATCAGCCTAGCTGATTACGAAATTCGACTGACGCAAGATCCTATGAGATGTCGTCAGATTCATCCTTACGGAGTAAAATACATTCATTTTATTAGACTGAACCAATCAGATCAACGAATAATAACACTAAAACCATGTGAATATCCTGACACATACACATGACAGGTATACACCACCCTTGTAGGGCTGGGACGGGTACTCGGGTATTCGAATCCGGGTCGGGTATAGCTGGAGTCGAGTCCTATTTCTAGGAATCGAATATCCGGAAAGGGAGAGAGCACTCTGTAATGACAAGGGCAGACAATAGCTTGTCTTTTTCATGATTGACGTAGCACTCATTTGCATCATTGGTATTGTCTGATTAATAGAGGTTATTATTAACGACTATAATATATCTGCGCATGAGCAGTGAGTAGTCAAGTTACAGTAACAGCAGGAGCGAAAAGTTCAATCTGTGTTTTAAGGAGGAATGTAAATAATGGTGTTACTCTCTATATTGTTTAAACAAACGCAAATTACATAGCTTAATTTCAGTTTCAGTGTCCTTTTGCTATCATTTCAAGTTTTCTTGAAAAATGTCTGTCAACTCGTGATTGAATATTCAGAAAGTTGACAGAAGCGCTTTATTCCTTACATTTCCGGGTACTCGATTCCGATTCGGGTAAGTACATGCGGGTATTCGATTCCAATTTTTTCCTACCCGTCCCAGCCCTAGACCCTTGAGTTCAATCATCTGGTGATTATACACTCGTTTTGGAAACATAGAGAAATTAGAGGTCTTAACAGATTCCTCTTTGGTCCTGGAAAAATAGGTACGATAGAAGTTTTATACATTCATAACACCATTCCCCGTGATCATTATAAAGGCTTGAATCCATATGCCCATAAAAGATATTTCATTATGCACAGCGACCTAAGTAATGTGTTATCATGGCAAGCATGACGAGCCAATTTTTTCAATTAGAATTGTATCAATTTGCCCACTTTTATCCAGTTCATGTTTATAATACTTATTCGGGCCATTTATTCTCTTACATTCGAGAGCATTAACCCGAAACAACATGCCATTATCAATATATCTACAGAGGACAGTGGATTTACTTCATTCTTCCTGTTAATGAACCGGTGTTTCAGCTACAGCTAGTCTGCTCTTTGTTCGTTTCCTTTATGAGTTCACTTTTCGAAACATTGCCTCAATCTCGCGTGTACTTTCGAGAGTTCATTACATCATGGATGCTTACAAGGTATATACAGCATGTGTTTTGCATCATTTTAATGATTTCCATGTTTATTCACAATGCTATGTCAACGAAGGACCCATGCCACGGTCACACTTTCAGTCGGTCACATCTGTGATAGCCTTTACTTTACTTTTTTTCCACTGTAATCAAGGAATAACCGCATGTCCTTTACGCCTAGTGAATGTCATTCTACGAATCAGATTCGGTTTGTGTCTGAACGTTTTGTTGTTGGGGATTTAAAGGATCTGCGATATGTAGTTTTAGAATCACACTGTCTCTCACTATTCAATGGCATCGATTTTGTGTCATGAATGATTGTTAAGGACTATTCACTATTTTTGTTTCTGAAACGGTGAAAGACGGGGAAAGGCACCATCAGAACGAGATCATTTAAATAAACTCGCAACCATCCAAGTATTTTAAAACAAAATTAAATCATAATACATTCTGAAGATTGGTTTAGTTGCATGCCAAGTATAAACCCGTTTATGTTATTGATCATTAATTATATTACATAACACGGAGGAATCAGCTATTATCATTGGACCTGTATGCATGATGGATATGATTTACTGGTCTCGAAAAAGTTGATTTGGTCAGTACAGACAAGCAGATTTGATATCTTTTTTTTTAATCAAGTACTCCTTTGTGGTCCTTAGGCCAAGCCACCTTATGGTAAAGCAATAGCAAGTTTCTTGCTGAAAACGGCTACAGGGCAGGTGAAATAGTCATTGGGCGCAGATCACTTTGTAAACAGGAACTAAATGTTTGTGATAGCTCTGGAGGTAAAGTGTTGGCTCATAAGATTAAGCCACTGGAAACATGTACTAGGTAAAGATCACTACTTTTACACACCAGTGGTTAGGTTCCTTTTGATTGGTCATGAATATCATAAGATGTTTGTATTAAAAATACTGAGACTTCAGAACAATATGATGTATGGGCTGATTTGGAGATACTTATACTATAAAACAGTTACTTTCCATTGTGATATACTGTTCCTGTCTGCGGAATTGTGTCTCTTTGATATGCCCAAACCTGGTGATCACTACTTTGAATCTGAGCCCAGATGGTTTTTAAGTACAATATTTAGGTGTTTTAACCAAACATAAATATTCAAGACCTTACTTTTGCTCCAAGATAATTCTGACACTCAGATATATCTGAAAGACTGTTGAAAGTGGCTTTAAACCACACCACTCACTCTTGCAACTGACTCTTAGTCTTAAGCTAACTACAGTATTCTGATATAACTGAATTACTATTCAAAGTGAATCATTGTGCTGCCAGTGAGTTCATGGCATTAATGATAAAATTGGCCGTCTGTGAAGTTATTTTTTGACTTATTTGTATGTCATGTTTATAGGAATTAACTTCACTACTATGTATTTATTGAGGTATAAACATTCTTATTGCCCTCTGTGCAGAATCACAATCTGTATCACGCCTAATGTTTACACATTCATAAATGCAAGAAGTATTGAAGTCATATCTCAATAAGTCCACTCATTACATTTAACCACTAGTTTAGTTTATGACATAGCCTTGAAGGTTGTCCTTTTCTTTCACAGGTTGAAACCTGACGGACCATTTAAACAGACCACAAAGATTTGTTGGACGCAATCTGTAACTGTGTCAATGGTTGCCGGAGAGTAGAAATGTCTGGAGTAGTACGTAGAATGGAAGAAGTCGATCAGAGGGGGCAGGGGGATATTGGGGGGAGTGCTAGGAACATGGGAAATGGAGGACACAACCAGCGCTCACATTTACAGTTTTTTGGTCAAGCCAAGAAACAGATCAATGACATCTTCAAAGAGATTGGAGAATATGTTCAAGAGACAGACAAGTTTGTTGATGGTGAGTGAATAACGAACAATTCTTAAGAAAATTAATCATAATCATCTAACTAACATGATGAATATGATTGAATAAGTTTGAAAATATGCATGTTTGTCTTACTCATGTAAACCCCAGTATGCCCCTGTTATGTTGATGTCAAGATCCATTTGTAATGATTGAGGGTGAAACAGTATCTGAAACTCTCCAACACAGTGTTACTTAGCTTTTGATGTGATATGTGGGTAACTATGACTCCAGAGCTACAGATAACTTTTGGGGTCATTGAGTTATGTACTCGCTTGTGTTAAAATATAACAAAGTATAAATGGTATTTATATTGCATCTGTAATATGAGAAACGATAAGAAAGACTGCATGTTACCATGTTCATGTGTTGAAATAGAACCTCTCAATTTACCTCAGTTATTTTATCTATGCACCGGTACGCAAGCTAAGATTTGACATCTTTGTGTGTACGCACGTAAGGTCAAACGTATTGAGTATTTACAAAACTTCAAGCGTACTTGTACGCAACTGACTTAATGAGAATTGAGTTTTCACATAAATATTTGCGTAATTTAAGCAGATACGCAGCTTATCTGTACCTCTGGACTCAGTTAACATGGTTAAAGATCACATATACTCTAGAGGGGGTACATACATAAATCATTTATTGGAATTATAATAAATGAAACCCCGTCATTTAAACTACTCATTTCGACATTTAATTAACTTTTATTGCCTTTTTTGACAACAGTGCACAATACTCGCCCGCGAACGAAATTTCGACCGATCAGAGGGGCCCGTCTGTTAGGTAATGTTAGGTATACATATCAGGGGCAATGTAGGATTCATGTACATTTCCGAGGGTAGATTACCTTGTTTACAGTTTTGTCTAAACCTGAAATCGTGACAATTGTTGTGAATAATGAAAGCTTTATGTTTTCACAATATACTGTCAGTTAATCTTGTCACCTGCTTTGCCTAGCTTCTGAGTTACAACTTGTTTTCATAGACGGTTCTGTCAAAATCACAGTAGGACATTAGGAAGGCTGGATGCCCATCAGATGCCGTTATTTGAAAATATCCCTGGTACTTGGCTGATTGTAATAAACATGATAAAGTATCCCAACATTGTAGGATTTTCAGATTTTCTAATGCTTGGATGATATAATGACTGATCCAATTTGATCTTATTTCTTTGTTTTTACCTCGATATTTAATCATGTTATGTAAAAATATGATGTCTATTTCCTGCTATGATATTAAAAACACACATTTGATGTATTTGAATCTGTAAACTAAAGACCGCCTCCGTGGTGTAGTGGTTAGGGCGTCCGCCCGGAGAGCGTCATACCAAAAGACGTTAAAATATGGTACTTGTTGGTCCCTGTCTGGTGCTCGCCATTAATGGGTACAACAAGGACTGGTCGGCACGGAGTCAGTATAATGTTGTCTGAGTGGGGTATTCATGCTTCACTGCGGCATGGTATCTCAGTGGGCTAGCACTATAAAACCAGCTTAAGCCTGGGCTAGTAGAAGCAGCCGCACATACACACACATGCACGTTGTCATATGAACGAAATATTCTAAAGCACGACGTAGAACCCAATTTCACCTCACCTCACCTGTAAACTAAACAACCCCATTTTGCCATTGTTAGAAAAATCTGAAAATTTACTTGGGTAAATAGGTAATAATAATTTTTAAATAACTACATAGCAAATGCTTATGCAATAAGGATGTTCTGTTCGTATCCTCAAAACAGTCTCGGCCCATGATTTTTTCTCAGGCAATCAAACTTGCAATACAGCGATTACTACTCTCTTGCTGTAACCCTTGTTTGGAGGTAAACCTACACATGTTATTTGTAATCATTCACTTGATGGTCAGTTAATAATGAATTTATAACAGGTGTGATTAGTGGCAACACCACTCAGATTACCCGACAATGATTCCCATTTGTCATTTCTCGTGTCTAGAATAAATACTCATCATTATAAATTGAGGTCTGATGTGGCAAATGTATTACATCTTATGTAATATGCACATTGAAGTGCAGCAAGAGGAATTATCGGCTGAGTTACAAAAACAAACATCGATCAAAGGATTAACCGATAACATGCGGTTGATTAATTGCTTTTATCTTGCACAGCGGATTTGTTAATAGGTAGTGTTTATGTATGTGTATTTACTAATCTATTTGAATACACCCTGTCGTAAAGTGTCTGTGTAAAAACGTTAACATCCTTCTTTCAAAGGATTAACAGCCAATAGATTGATTGATTGCTCATTATTGGCTAACTAAATTACTTTTTATAAGAATGGCGGACATCATGCAAGTGGTTGCCAGGTGTGCTATCTTTGGTGACCAATGGGTGACCAATGGGACTATACACCAATGTGAAAAACCTGAAACGATAGATCACTTTTTCATATATTAGACTGTTAAAAGACACATGACATGAAATAAGATTATTTGTCAGCTGCAGATGAATGACATATTATTCTTTTATGTGGATATTGATGGATATTGTCACTTCGACCCACACCTTGCTTCCGTGGAAGAAATCGTTATGTTACAAGTTCTGTCATGCAAAATCCTTTTGGTCATGATTCATACAGATATCTAACTACGAGTATAAAGTACTTTTGATTTTCTAACTTGATGAAAACAAACCATTTTCTCATTGATTCTCAAGCAGACTTTAGCCGTGACGTCACAATTTTTAAAAATGGCGGCGTCCTGTCGCGAACATCCGCCAGTCTGAGAATAAATGCTATTTAGGTTCTTTTTTTTACACCGATCAAAACTACTTTCTACTGGTAGTGAAATATGTATCTGATTGATGACCAATAGGACTTCGCATGACATACCTTATAACATTACAATTTCTCTCTTGGAAGGGAGGTGGGTGTCAATATAATACTACTAACAATATTATTGGGACGTCGACCACAACCTCGCTTCTGAGGAAGAAATCGTTATGATACAAGTTGTGTCATGCAAAATCCTTTTGGTCATCAGTCATATACATATTTTACTACAACTAGTAGTAAGTACGTAGTTTTGATTTGTAACTTCCGTGAAGTGATGATCAGATCTGAAAACACCAGTAAGATATCGTTCCAGGCTTCCAGAACGCTCGCTTCACACTCACAAACATAACCCATTTAGTGTATCTTTAACATGTTTAAAATGACAGTTCATGTCCGCCTTAGTATGCCAAGTAGTGTCTACACCAGCAGCCCTCCAATCCGGCATGCTCTCAATATCGGCACTAGAATTTGGTCCCGGTAGAAGCTAATTTATGTTCATAAACCGCCCTCTATACCGACATTGTGTGCCGGCCCCAACAAATGTCCGTTTAGAAGGCTTCCACTGTATTTATATTTTATTTAATCTTCATCTACCTTGAACTACTTGACACTGGAAAATAGTTGTGTTCAAAAAGGGTTGGAATAGGGTGGTATGATTTCACAACCTGAGCATAGTTTGAACTTAACACTATTCTGTACATAACATCTTCAGAGATTAGAACCAGCTCTCAAGAGATCCTGCCAGCAGATGTTAGTGCAAAGGTCAAGGGCTATAAGGAGAAAGTTCAGGGCATCCGAGAAGTTATACAGAGGAAACACATGAAAGTTGCATTTTTTGGAAGGTGGGTGTTGTTCCCAAGGAAGTACTATGTATTCTCTGAAGCACCTGTGATAACAGTTTTAAACTTAAAGTGATTTGTTGTGTCTCAGGAAGCTTTCTACTCTTTTATGTAACAGTTTTTTCATCAAGATAAGAAGACAGTTAAAACAAGTGAACATTTCATCAAGATAAGATTAAACTAGAGAGAATGTTGTTTTTATATTGAGTCTGTGATATACATGATATTTGCTATATTAGCTACATCATGTACATCACACCAATGTGTAATTGGGAGTGATCAAGGGAGATAACCCCTTATTTGTTTTCCTGGTGATTTCAGAGTTAACATGGTTCATGTGCCATTACTGACTGCTGGGACAAAGGCCCCAACTTTTATCTTTCAGTCATTTTGTGTTAATTATACAATGTATCATTTATTAAGGTACTCTTGCACATACATGAGTTATCTAGATTGGCTCAGAAGCTGGCACAGAGTCTGCAGTTAATGACGGGAACCAGTGTATGAAATAAGCCAAAAACCCAGCCAGACATCAGGGCGGGTAACTTCAAAATGTTACTAGCCCCAAATGGGTTCAACGAGACCAGACACCAAGATATGGTGAATTTATTCAGATGTATGGAATATCTAAAAAAAAATTACCAGACCATCAGGCTGGCTAGCTGTAAATTTAGACCGTCCGTGACAAATCTAGCCCGTCTCGGGCGGTCGGACAGGCCTTATTTCATACACTGCAGGAACTGCAGCAAATTTCATTTGATTGATTGACCTAAGTCACAAGTTGTCTGTGGTATTTGAATTTAACATGTTGAAGAAATAAAGAACTTCAAATGAAATACCAATTTGAATCAATCACAATTGTTCCCAATTTGCCTGATAGGGCACTTTGTCTGGAATTCCAAATAAACAAAAGATCAGTGAAAACTTTCAGGTTTTCAGTTCTGCTATGTACAGTTTTCTTTTGTGCTCTGTATATGGACATGGCCACTGATCCTTTAGTGAGAGACTGTTGAACATCCTGAAGGACTAGCTATTTTGTCTACCTCAGTCTGGCTTGATGCTTTAGTGAGAGACTGTTGAACATTCTGAAGGACTATGTGTTTTGTCAACCTCAGTCTGGCTTGATGCTTTAGTGAGAGACTGTTGAACATCCTGAAGGACTATGTGTTTTGTCTACCTCAGTCTGGCTTGATCCTTTAGTGAGGAACTGTTGAACATCCTGAAGGACTATGTGTTTTGTCTACCTCAGTCTGGCTTGATCCTTTAGTGAGAGACTGTTGAACATCCTGAAGGACTATGTGTTTTGTCTACCTCAGTCTGGCTTGATGCTTTAGTGAGAGACTGTTGAACATCCTGAAGGACTATGTGTTTTGTCTACCTCAGTCTGGCTTGATCCTTTAGTGATAGACTGTTGAACATCCTGAAGGACTATGTGTTTTGTCTACCTCAGTCTGGCTTGATCCTTTAGTGAGAGACTGTTGAACATCCAGAATGTAATATGTGTTTTGTCTACCTCAGTCTGGCTTGATCCTTTAGTGAGAGACTGTTGAACATCCTGAAGAACTATGTGTTTTGTCTACCTCAGTCTGGCTTGATCCTTTAGTGAGAGAATGTTGAACATCCTGAAGGACTATGTGTTTTGTCTACCTCAATCTGGCTTGATCCTTTAGTGAGAGACGAACATCCTGAAGGACTATGTGTTTTGTCTACGTCAGTCTGGCTTGATCCTTTAGTGAGAGACTGTTGAACATCCTGAAGGACTATGTGTTTTGTCTTCCTCAGTCTGGCATGATCCTTTAGTGAGAGACTGTTGAACATCCTGAAGGACTATGTGTTTTGTCTACCTCAGTCTGGCTTGATCCTTTAGTGAGAGACTGTTGAACATCCTGAAGGACTATGTGTTTTGTCTACCTCAGTCTGGCTTGATGCTTTAGTGATAGACTGTTGAACATCCTGAAGGACTATGTGTTTTGTCTACCTCAGTCTGGCTTGATCCTTTAGTGAGAGACTGTTGAACATCCTGAAGGACTATGCGTTTTGTCTACCTCAGTCTGGCTTGATCCTTTAGTGAGAGGCTGTTGAACATCCTGAAGGACTATGTGTTTTGTCTACCTCAGTCTGGCTTGATGCTTTAGTGAGAGACTGTTGAACATCCTGAAGGACTATGTGTTTTGTCTTCCTCAGTCTGGCTTGATGCTTTAGTGAGAGACTGTTGAACATCCTGAAGGACTATGTGTTTTGTCAACCTCAGTCTGGCTTGATCCTTTAGTGAGAGACTGTTGAACATCCTGAAGGACTATGTGTTTTGTCAACCTCAGTCTGGCTTGATCCTTTAGTGATAGACTGTTGAACATCCTGAAGGACTATGTGTTTTGTCTACCTCAGTCTGGCTTGATGCTTTAGTGAGAGACTGTTGAACATCCTGAAGGACTATGTGTTTTGTCTACCTCAGTCTGGCTTGATCCTTTAGTGAGAGACTGTTGAACATCCTGAAGGACTATGTGTTTTGTCTACCTCAGTCTGGCTTGATCCTTTAGTGAGAGACTGTTGAACATCCTGAAGGACTATGTGTTTTGTCTACCTCAGTCTGGCTTGATCCTTTAGTGAGAGACTGTTGAACATCCTGAAGGACTATGTGTTTTGTCTACCTCAGTCTGGCTTGATCCTTTAGTGAGAGACTGTTGAAAATCCTGAAGGACTATGTGTTTTGTCTACCTCAGTCTGGCTTGATCCTTTAGTGAGAGACCGTTGAACATCCTGAAGGACTATGTGTTTTGTCTTCCTCAGTCTGGCTTGATCCTTTAGTGAGACACTGTTGAACATCCTGAAGGACTATGTGTTTTGTCTACCTCAGTCTGGCTTGATGCTTTAGTGAGAGACTTTTGAACATCCTGAAGGACTAGCTGTTTTGTGTACCTCAGTCTGGCTTGATCCTTTAGTGAGAGACTGTTGAACATCCTGAAGGACTATGTGTTTTGTCTACCTCAGTCTGGCTTGATCCTTTAGTGAGAGACCGTTGAACATCCTGAAGGACTATGTGTTTTGTCTACCTCAGTCTGGCTTGATCCTTTAGTGAGAGACCGTTGAACATCCTGAAGGGCTATGTGTTTTGTCTACCTCAGTCTGGCTTGATCCTTTAGTGAGAGACTGTTGAACATCCTGAAGGACTATGTGTTTTGTCTACCTCAGTCTGACTTGATCCTTTAGTGAGAGACCGTTGAACATCCTGAAGGACTATGTGTTTTGTCTACCTCAGTCAGGCTTGTTTTTCAAAATAGGAATAACTATCAGGACTCAGAACAATTAGACATAAAATAGGAGTTGGTGATGTATGTTCTGAGTTTGGCTGTAAATGGTGTTTGAAATAGACGTCGAAGATGTGAGACTGCAGAGTGTATTTTAAGTATTGTTTGTATTGAAGTTAAGATAGAGGGAACTGACTCCTAATTCTGAATACTTTATTGTATTCTATTAATGTCCTCCACACCTAAGGATGTGTAACAACTTGACTGGTGCTGGTAATGTTGGTGTAACACATTTTATGTTCAAAGGTGAAGTTTGATGTGGGTTTTGTCTGCAGAACTTCCAATGGAAAGAGCACCGTCATCAACGCCATGTTGCGAGACAAGATTATGCCGAGTGGGATTGGCCACACCACTCACTGCTTCATCCAGGTGGAAGGGTCTGACTCCACAGAAGCCTGTCTTCTCACTGAGGAGTCCGACCAACCCAAGAACCTCGGGGTAACACATTTGACAACTCTCAGCATTTAGGACATAGAGAATATAGTTTTTACATACGAGGAGGGATTGTTAACAGATATGAAAGTGCGATGTACATAATTTATTCACCATTTGTCTTGCTTTTATCATGTTTATATTCATGTTTATATTGGCATAATGTGCCTAATATTGGTTTGATTCTTTCCAGTCAATCAAACAGTTGGCCCACAATCTGAGTGATCAGAGACTCAAGTCTAACTCTCTTATTCGGATCATGTGGCCCAAGGATAAGTGTCGCCTATTGAGAGAGGATGTGGTGTTTGTAGACAGGTAAGTTAGAAGTATCAGTAGGAATTTAAAGTACTTGCAAGATGTGAATTTAGCAGATTGTATGGTTACAACTGTGTATTGACTGATTGTGTCTTACGGTATCCTGATGGCTCGAGATATTGTTTGTTGTCAGTTACTGATTTACCTGGAACGGACTCCATTGTTTTAGGGTGGAATAGTGTTGACTGCAATGTAACTTTAAAAACACTTAGTATATTTGGCAGTGGGTAGTCTTGTGGGAGACAATTCTCTCATGAATGAGGTCTGTTTTGAGTAACCAGCATGGTTAGAGTGAGTGAGTCCCCTCCTCAATATTGCTGGTCTAAAAGCATCATAAACTAAAGTTGTCCCCCGTCGCAACACTGCACGGGGGACTATGTATTCAGCGGCATCCGTCCGTCCTGATTCTTGTTAACCAGATATCTCATGAACCGTTGTACCCAATGTCTTTCAAATTTGGTGACAGCCTACATTGGGGGATTACACAGACACCAGTCGGTTTTGGTGACCTTGACCTTAATTTCAAGGTCACCATGACACTTTGACCACTCATCAAACTCTTGTTGATGCAATATCTCATGAACTGTTGTGCCCAATGTCTTCAAATTTGGTGACAGCCTACATTTGGGAATTATGCAGACACCAGTCAATTTGGTGAATTTGACCTTATTTTCAAGGCCACCATGGCACTTTGACCACTTTTCAAACTCTTAACGTGATATCTCATGCACTGTAGTACCCAATACAGTTGTGCCCCCGTTTATCCGGACCTTTGTGTTTGTCTTGAAATTGTCCAGATAAACGAATTTCCGGACATCTGAACCACGGACCATATGTAAAAAAACATACAAAGAAATGAATATAATAGACCCCGGACGTAATCTTTATTGATAGGACGTCAACAAATAACAGTGGATACATCAAATCACATCTTGTCAAATAAAGAAGTCAAGTCAATAACACGTGCGAACATATCTGTACATTCATCTGTCCGTTAAATGCTAGGAACCAATCACGAAATAGTTCTGATGTCATCCACACATTCACATTGTTCCTGTACCTAACATAAACTTCCAGATTAAAGTCACTACCAAAACAACGGGGACGTCTGGCCTTGCCAATCACAACTTAAAATTAACTCAGTGTCACCTTGCTAATTACAGGTAGTTAATCCTCTCCCGCTTCAAAGACTGCCGACTTCTTTTAGGTTAGGGCATGCAAGGCCACTCGGTAAAATGCGTGTGTAAACATACTGACCAGTGCTCAGCCATCCAGATATACGAGAAATAAATGCACATAATTTAGCTTTTTGTACCTGAAAATGACTGTCCGGTTACGGAAACTGAATTTCTGGATAAGTGAGTAATTTTACAACATTTTGAATTCGTTTTAAGGAATTTTCATTCAGAAGGCGAGTTTTCCGGATATCTGAGGTTCGGATAAACGAGGCATGACTGGTATCTTCAAATTTGGTGACAGCCTACATTGGGGGATTAAGGAGACATCATTTGATTTGGGTGACCTTGACCTTATCTTCAAGGTCACCACGACACTTGACAACTTTTCAAACTTATGTAAATGTGATATCTCATAAAACATTGCACCCAATTTCTTCAATTATGTCGACAGCCTACATTGGGTGATTATGCAGACATCAGTCATTTCTTGTATGTGAACAAAAAATGAAAAGTAGTAAATATGTTATAAATGTTTCATTCTCTTTAGCGGTGGGTACATTGCCATGTTAGTGGCAAACACTTGATTCTCTTACGTTAAAGTGATTTGGTGATTCTGTGTCTTCTGTGATTAGGTTATTGGTGTGTGTCCATTCCGCCATTCATTCCCCTCAAAATACAATGGATGAATTTGCTCATCATCTCATTGTTGCCCTTGTTTGTTTCAGCCCTGGCATCGACGTTGACCCTGACCTTGACTCCTGGATCGACCAGTTCTGTCTGGATGCAGATGTGTTTGTGCTGGTGGCCAATGCAGAGTCCACCCTGATGCAGACAGTGAGTACACTACACAGACTCTCTCTCTCTCTCTCTCTCTCTGCGTGTGTGTGTGTGTGTGTGTGTGTGTGTGTGTGTGTGTGTGTGTGTGTGTGTGTGTGTGAGTGAGTGAGTGAGTGAGTGAGTGAGAGAGAGAGAGAGATACACCTATGTACTGGTGGCCACCCTCATGCAGACAGTGACTACACTACACAGACAGTGGGAGATTCATACACCGATGTGCTGGTGTTATGATACACACTTTTACCAATGAATGGATTTGTGATTTGTATTGAATTTATGGAGTTATGTTGACAAAGTTATTTGGTTTTTAGTTCATCGTTACACTCACCAACGTTTTAGCTGTTTGGCATCTGTTTATGGATAAATAATGGTATAGAGGTTGCTTGGGATACAGTCGTACCTGGAATCCCCATGGAGTCAAAGTTTGTGCTGTAATTTAGTCTAAGCAGGGTAGACACCTTTTTCAACAAAAATTGGTATAAATATCAAACAGAACCTAAAGTGGTGCCTTTTGCTATTTGCAGATTTTTGGCATTTTTACTTGTCCCGGTTTCCATGGAAACGATTCAGTCTTAGTCTCAAGAAGGAATGGTGGGCTTCGTTTCTGGAGCACAACTCGAAAACCGTTCAATATCTTTCTACAAGACTAAGCAGATATATGAGACAGATCTTGAAGTGTTTTTTTTCGCTATATGCAGATTTTTGGCAGTTATTTTTTTATGATTTCTATTTTTCATGATTTATATTAGATTTGGACTTAGTGAAAAAGAATCAAGTTGGACTTAAAGTAACTGTCAGATGATTTGTTCATTCAAATTTGTTTGGGCCGGGGGGATTTGTCATCTTCTGATGAAGACCGTGTCTTAGCCTGTTGAAAGTTTGGAAGGGCTTTGAGCCCTTTATTGAGCTTCAAGTGTTACCATACTCAATCACTCATTCACTCTTGCAGGAGAAGAACTTCTTCCACAAAGTGAGCTCTCGCCTTTCGAAACCCAACATCTTTGTACTCCAAAACCGCTGGGATGTGTCCGCTATGGAGGAGGATGTGGAAGATGTAAGTATATTCCTATCCCATGGATGTAGAACACTGTTGTAAATGTGTGTCAGCTGCAGCTTGATTCACAGCTGTGAAATTACACAATTCAGAATATTGAAGTTATCACTTGTTTGTAATACTATGTCACATGATAAAACCTGTTGGTTATTATGTGGCTAATATTCACTCATAATTACAGTCAGTCATGGGATGCTCATTCCAGCCCATGTAAGACAAAATATATAAGGTGAAGGACAGTTAGGTAGCCTAGCGGTTCAAGCGTTTGTTCGTCATGCCAAAGCCCCAGGTTCTATTCCTCACATATGTACAATGTGTGAGGCCCATATGATGAAATATTGCTAGATATGATGTAAAACCACTCACTCACTCACTCACTCACTCACTCACTCTCTCTCTCTCTCTCTCTCTCTCTCTCTCTCTCTCTCTTTCTCTTTCTCTTTCTCTCTCTCTCTTTCTCGCTCTCTCTCTTTCTCTTTCTCGCTCTCTCTCTCTCTCTCTTTCTCCCGCTCTCTCTCTCTCTCTCTCTCTCTCTCTCTCTTTCTCTTTCTCGCTCTCTCTCTCTCTCGCTCTCTCTCTCTCTCTCCCTTTCTCCCCCTCTCTCTCTCTCTCTTGTTCATGCTGTACACCACTGGTTGTCTTGGCCCAGCCTTGTTTGTTTTCGGTCGGTTATATTCCCGACTGTTGAAACTATGTGTCACTAACCACTGGTCTCTGTTGTAGGTGAGGAAGCAGCACATGGAGAGGAACATTGAGTTCTTTGTGGACGAGCTGAAGGTGGTTGACAAGAAGACAGCCGAGGACCGAGTGTTCTTTGTGTCAGCTCGTGAGGCACTGGTTTCCAGGCTGCACCAGGACAAAGGAACGCCTACCCCCAGTAAGATGTCTTTTTCAGTGTAGACTACACTACACAAGCCCTGTTAATACATAAACCTGTTTTCTAGACATTTACTGATGGGATCACGACCATCCACTATATCAGGATTTCTTTGGATTTGATCTTGAGAAAACTGAACTTTATCCCAAATATATAAAGGCTTCACAATGTTTCTTATGTAAATCATCTTTCTATGTTTGTTGACTTCTTCAGTATGTGTAAACAATTGAAGTTGGGGACACTTGAATCCAAACATGAATTCCTTGTTGCAGGTGGTGTATTGCAGGATGGGTTTCAAATACGACTTTTCGAATTTGCGAATTTTGAAAACCAATTTGAGGTATGTGCTTGTATTTGTGTATGTCTCATTTCTATATCTAAGTCTGCTCTGTGGGTTAGGTTTAGTCTCCCATGCTTATTGTATGAGATGACGCAGTGGATGGGTGTTCAATTAAACAGGAAATCTTAGTCACATAGGGATTTCTTGGTATAACTTAGTGTCAGAAGTAATTGAAGACTTGTCAGAGCAGTGTTATCATTGTATCCCAATTGTGAAGATGGATGCTCATGATTGATCATAGGATTGTCTGGTCTGGTCCAATCTTGGTTATTTACAGACCGCCGCCATATTGGTTTGATAATGCTGAGTGCAGTTTTAAACACCAAACAAATGTTAAACACAGCTTACTTTCTGTCCTTTAGCAATGCATCTCCAAGTCTGCTGTGAAGACCAAGTTTGAGCAGCACACTGAGAGGGGCAAGTCCATCACATCCGATGTCAGGGGAATCATGGAGCAAGCCTTCAACACAAGTCTGCAGCTGAAGTAAGTCACATTATACTACAAAGTCATTCCTATAACACTTGCATTCCTGTATGCTGTCTGTGCTCAAGTTGTTTGAATCTGTTGCCTGCAACATTTCTTTTTTTCGTATGTTTCTTTATGGATATTATGTCTTACCTATCATCTGTCATGATGTAATTATCGAAAATCAAGGCATATTGTTTAAAGTCACAGACTTTGCATGTGATGTAAGATGTAAATGTTGGCTATGGTGTCACTGGATTTTAAGAGACATGGAGATAGTGGAAAGGTGGTACTGTTGTCAGCATGGTTGCTCCTCTGTCTCTAGAACTGACCAGGAAAATAAGCGACAGGAAGCGAGGGGATGAGCTGGACTTCCTGGTGAAGCAGCTGACCTTGCTGACCAACGAGGTGAAGGATAAGATCAAGGCTATGGTGGAAGAGGTGGAGAGGAAGGTAACAGTCTTGTGCTTTTTCTGACCTCAACCCTGTGGCATTACTATAGGATCTTCAATGGAGTTAAAGACCGCCTCTATGGTGTAGTGGTTAGAGCTTTCACCCGGAGAGCGGAAGATCGGGGTTCGATCCCCGGCCACGTCATATGAAAAGACGTTAAAATATGGTACTTGTTGGTCCCTGTCTGGCGCTCGGCATTAATGTGTACAACAAGGACTGGTCGGCTTGGAGTCAGTATGAGTGAAATATTCTCAAGCACGACATTAAACCCAATTTCATCTCACCTCTCTTCACCTCAATGGAGTTAAAACAGGATTAGGTTAGATCCTGTGGGGTTACAATTGGTCCCATCCTGTGGGTTTACGTCCTACACTCTGGGGTCAAAACAGTTGCCACCTGTAGGGTTAGTATGGGTCCTACCCTGAGGGGTCAGAATGGGTCCCACGCTGCGGGGTAAGAATGTGTCTTTTCCGGTAGGGGTAGAAGGAGTTTTACCCTGTGGGTTGCGAATAGGTCCCATCCTCTGGGGTTAGAATGCATCTTGCCCAGTGCGGTTAGAATGGGTCCCACCCTGTGGGGTTAGAATGGGTCCCACCCTGTGGGGGTCAGAACATGTCTCACCCTGTGGGGTTAGAATGGGTCTTACCCTGGGGGGTCAGAATGGGTGCCACCCTTTGGGGTCAGAATGGGTCCCTGTGGGGATGGCCCCATGAGGTTAGATCCTATCCTGTTTGATTAGAATGGATTAGGCCCCATCCCATACGCATAAAAGGAAAAGTGTGGCATATAAATTGATCTTATGATAAGGTTTGGAATTTCAATCCATGGTGATAAGGGAGTTTGTTCATAATAATATTTATGTCAACCACAGCCTGCCGTAATGTTTTTATTATTTACAGGTCTCTTTGATACAGAAGAAATACTGCTACGTTGGCATAAAAGAATATTCAATCACCGAAGATTTGTACATATGATACCTTGGCATTGAAACCAAATTCATGTTCTATTTGTTGAGTTCAAACAAAGATATGTCATGTACAGGTGGGCACAGCACTGAGTGAGGAGATCCGCCGCCTGTCCCTCCTGGTGGAGGAATATGACCACCCCTTCCATGCTGACAACGTCACTCTCAAACATTACAAGAAGGTGAGCACAACAACACCTTGTACCTCAACCCAAGCTGGAATGCTCATATGAACTAGACAGCTCTTACTGTGGTCATAATAAGTTAATTATCAAATTTTTATTCCTGCCTGTCTACCCCCCAGCCCATGGGGCATCCTTAAATCTCTACTTCAGACGAAGAAATTCACTCTGTGTGTACCAATGAAGATCCGGGTTAAAATTGGTCTTCTGCAACCCATGTTTGTCGTAAGAGGCTACTAACGGGATCAGGTGGTCAGGCTTGCTGACTTTGATGGCACATGTCATCGGTTCCCAATTGCGTAGCTTGATGCTCATGATGTCAATGGCTGGATTGTCTGGTCCAGACTGACTCAAACAAAAAACAAACTAACTATTTGTTCTAAACTTTGTTTACTTAATGAAACACACCATACACTAGGTCTTCCAAACATTCACGCTTCTAGTTAATCACATCTGATGACGAGCTTATGTCCACAGATGTCAATCATTTCCTTACAAAAATACTTAAAGTAAAATGCCTGATCTCACATCTGTTATATATATGTGTATATAAAAATTGATAATTAATTTCTTATGGCCTCTGGTATCTGATAATCAGAATGTGTTTGCATTTGACTTCGACATATACTATTCAATGTTTGATAAGGATATTCAGTTATGTTAATTTATGTATCATGGAGAAATAGGAAAATATCCTGATCTAAAGTTGTATAGCATGGTATGTCATACTCACATCAGCCCACATGTTTCATGGACTGTAAATACCATCCAGCATACATGACAGGTAATGTTGATGTGGGGTGACCCACAGTGCATTCTCACCTGGTTTCCATGGCTACACCATCCCCTAACATAAGATAGGTCAGTACTATAAGACC
Source organism: Haliotis rubra (assembly GCF_003918875.1). Classification (NCBI taxonomy): domain Eukaryota; kingdom Metazoa; phylum Mollusca; class Gastropoda; order Lepetellida; family Haliotidae; genus Haliotis; species Haliotis rubra. The sequence continues at coordinate 100,353 of NW_025764938.1, read as the reverse complement.
AGCTTCTCAATTTGGCATCCATGCTATTGTATGAAGTTTTTTAAAACCAGTATCTAACACTGTTGTGTTGAATCTTGATGTGTCGAAATTACGTTGATCTCAAATTAAAGCTTCGTCACCTTGTATTCCATATTAAGTTTTGTAGTTGCAGCAATCATTATGGAAAACTTGGAGTATTTACGTTGACTCTTTCAACACAATGATGTTTGATAGTATACCATGCATGGACCTTCATTGCAACAACTTTCTACAAATACCTGCCTTATTTCTGCTCTTTAGGGTGCAGTTATACATGTCAATCTAAGTATACAATTCCATCTAAGGTGATTTTAACTCCCATACCTGAACATAGACTTGTCAGTTGAGATTGTTTTGTACAAAAATGCCGAGAGGGTTGTTGTACAAGGGGAACTTAGCTCTAAACTGATTGTAACACCCATACCTTAACATAGACTTATGACAGTTGAGATTGTTTTGTACGAAAATGCTGATGGGGTTGTTGTACAAGGGGGAACTTAGCTCTAAAGTGATTGTAACACCCATACCTTAACATAGACTCATGACAGTCTTAGCGCTTAGAGTAAACCAGATTTTGGTTTGAGGGTTTCTTACGACTGAAGTTTGTAAAAGGCAATGAAGAAAAATAGAGGGTACTTCTGTTTAGTGACAATTTTACATTACATATTCAAGAAACGGTGAATTACCTGTTCAGTGGAACACCATTAAGGAAGGAAAATATTTGTAATTATTGTTTGTAAAATAAGAACTTTAGAAAGTTGTTGAAGTGAAGTGACTTGTGTAAACCATTTGTCTTTTCAGGGGGAGTTGTTTGATTCCATGTTTCAATTAAAATATGTAAAGTAGCTCGGCATTCAACTAAATACTGCACATGAAACAGTTTGAAACAAGTTGATGTGTAGTTCCAACTTTGCTTTGCAAGGATCTCCACACTTATGTTGAGGCGTCACTGTGTCGCAACATGGTCGGACGATGCACGTCGTCCATCTTGAGGCGCATGGACAACACCGAGGTGTGGATGACAGGTAAGAGAGGTCGGTGTCGTCATCATGTGACCTCATCTTGTGACCTGTGGAGTGCAGTGAGCTCATAGCGGGAATGCACAGACCCTGCCATTGTGACTCATCAATCCATTTTCATTGTTTCAGATTTGTTTTCTCTTCGAAGCTTGCATGCTCCATGTTTTATGTCCTAATTTCATCATCATGCTTTACTTTTCAGTGCTGGTGCACCTGTGTCATTTGGTTTTACTTAGTTGCCATGGCTACTGAATCACCATGCTCATCTTAGTTTTGAATTAATCTGCTGTGCCTAATGTCTGCCCTATAATGCCTCTAAGTGACACAATACAGAAGCTTCATCGATCAGATTAACAAGAGCTTCGTACTAAACTAGCCATGTCAGGTGTCTTGCCTGCTTATAATTAGCAATGGAAACATTGTTGAAACCACCAGATTTATCTACACCTGCTTTGTGGCTGATATTTTTCTGACAGTGAGCAACAAATATCAGTGAAATGTCCTGAATTGGAATTACACATTTCCAACTTCATGTTGAATTTACAGGTAATGTAATAGCAAGGTAGTGGTGACTTTTACTGATAACCTGACCAATATATAGATAATGAGGCTTTAATGATTACATTGAGTGCAGTGTTAACATTTAGTGATAAAATACGCCAAAATTAAGGGAAGAAGATTTTCAAAGAAAAATCCTTTTGAACAATATTATGATCCTTCCTAATTTAAGTGTGAAGGGTACATAGTTTGGAATCCTAGACTGCAGGTGTTGATCAATATGTGATTGTACAAATCACAACAGCAATTATATAAACATTCCAGTTAAGGACAAATAAAAAAAATGTTGTGGTTTTGATTAAACCTCTTTAAAATTTAGGGTAGGTAGGTAGGATATTTTCTTTTACATTTTTATTAGAAGTTAAGTACAAACTAATAACATTTATCAATGTGTAATTGTTTATTCAATCAAACTTGCAGCCATCCTGTTGAATTTCTCTATCAGAATGACTGATGTCCGTTGGTGCCGGGGAAAAACAGTGGTATCTGAAAGCTTATTTTATTTATACTGCCTAAAAAAAAATAGGGTTGGCACCAGAATTCGGAACCAAAACATATATTTTTTAGGCCTAATCAGTCCCAAATTTACATGAAATATAAATTAAATAACATATGAGATAGTTGTGATTGCGGAAAGTATGTCACTTATAAAAGTAATATTCTATTGTCCGAATGTATATCATAAAGATATTGCACATCATATTTTATCCCATGTGGGTAATGATAGTTAAATTTCCCAGATTTAAGTCAGAAGTTTTCAACTTAGGATCATAAGTTTTTTCCTGCTATTGACATGGCCAAAAGAACCCAGACATTGATCCTTACCATTTCATACAGTGTTACATTAACCCTAAATCCATGTCCTTTTTCATTCTCATTGTGGATATAGATTTGTTCGTTCTGCTACTCACAGGTTTCTCCGTAAACGTCTAAAACCTGGAATATATTTGATGCTCTCCTCACAGATTAAGCTGACGTGCGGTGCCGTAGCTTGGAAAACTCTTCAAAGTTATGTTTAAACTCAACTCTCTCACTCACTCCCAAATTTTAGAAAATATAAACCTGAGAAAATCCTTCCCAAACAGCGTTTTTTGCCCAGTTGTTTGTTCAGACTCTTAGTTCTGAGATAAAACTTGGTGTGTTTGGTGTACATGGTATAGTTATACACAGAGATATTGCAGACTGACCCAGTGTACCAGGTTGACTGTCATAGTACAGCCAGCCACTACTTGTTCAGATGAGCATGATGATTCTCCATGGGCTCACCTTCATGTTGTCATACTTGTAGCATTAGGGGGTCACAACAGGCTGTCAGTATTCTCATCTCATATTGAGTCATTTTCAAAATCAAGTGACATGACATCGGTTGTTCCAATGAACTGTAAATTCTAGTTTCAGCTTTTTGAAGGAAAACCAAATTGGAGAGCTTAACTGGGACATCTTTCCACAAAGGTACCCCAGTTCCACAGACATTTTAGCACCCATATTTTAACAATAACTTACGACAAAAAATATTGCTCTGTGGAACTGGTCACTGAGATGCTTTAGACTGAAAAATGAAGCCCATTGCTATTACCCATCATAATCACTGGAATATTGCTGAAAGCAGCATAAAAACATTCTGAATGAGTCGAAAAACATGACAGCTTGGTTGTTGACTCCCCTATCTACCCCCTCTCTGCTCCCATCGTATCACGTGACTTGTACATCTGGTTTCCTACGTCAGGAGTTGCATGCACATGTAGAGGAAGGGTTGGGACGTAACCTGCAGGCACGCTGCTCGGCGGCTTTGTTGCAAGGCGTGGAAACTACTGAAACGGATATGACAGGTAAAGGGAGCTAACTCTCACAGCTGACATACGATAGTGATTGGCATGAGCGTGCAACATCACAGATGGGGAAATGATGGAAGCAATGAAGTTGCTCAGCCTGACCAGCTGATCCATTAAGCCCCCTCTTAGAACAACATACATTAAAAAGTGAGAATTCATGAGCGTCTACTTCTTTGTTAAGAGGAACATGATGTTACAGAGTAGATTCTTACTTCTTCGTTAGGTGAATGAAAGACCAGGAAGCAGATAGCTATACAAACATTGATGGTCACTTAATTTCTTGCCCTTAAGCTCCATGTTTTTTTCTGCTGTAAAGAACTGTTGCTAAAAATTGTCCAGGAACCTTCGACCTTTGGCTATTTAGTGTAGACTAGTTCAGTTGGTGTAGGAACTGTAAAGATATTCCCTCAATCCTGACAACGAACAGCCTAATTGACTTGAAGTGGTCATTTTTTTTATGATTTTGTTGAAAGTTGTTTGAAGGACTGTTGCTAATGACAGTTTAAAACAGATTTGTAATGAAAGAAATATTTCGCTGCATCACAAGGAGCTAACTGCATGGACCTTGAATGTATCACTTGCATGGTAGACTGATTGTAAAGTGGTGACAGGCTGCTAGTGCATGACGACCAGCATGGATCAATACTGCACCCAGTCATCAGAACGGACTGAAGAAAGATATCATTTATCTCTAAGTAGATATTTGGGCCCAGTATAGGTACCCCAGTCTCCTATGGCACCAGGAATCAGAGTTGTTTATTCTAGGTTCTTCAATAATCTATTAGCTGGAGATCAAATCCTGTTTTGTCCATAATGGTGTTTTCCCTCCTAGAGCAACAGGATACAGTTTTCAGAGTTGCTACCTCAGGTTCTCCAGAAATCTATTAACTTGATATCAAATCCTGTTGTTTCCCTGATCATATTAAAGGTTTGTGAGACATGTTGACATGCTGTGATGTGTCTGATCCACTGTTGGACTGGAGATAATCTCACTGGCTGTAGACACTACATACAGGAATTAGTTGACTATTGGCTCATCCATTGACTATCATCTAGGTTTACAGCCTATCAGTATATAGAAGTTGTGGCTGTTATTGTGCAACACAGGAGCATTCTTTGTCATTGTCGTACACTGTGCTGTAACTGTTCATCTGTGATCACTCTAAATCAACCACTGAATACACAATGCCATTGTGGTCAAATGTAACACATGTTCTATCACCCACTGTCACACATTCACAGCTATGCACACATGCACATGAACACATTGACTCACTGTTCACCCAACAGAAAATGGGTACCCGTTGCTATAAGTCATGTGACTATTAACCTTCTCGCTCATCACAGGCAGCTTTGGTTATCTGGGGTAATAATCCAGTGCTTCTGAGCAGTGCTACATTGGAAATAAATGCTATACAAATGAATAACATTACCAAAGGTTTATGATGGCCGAGTACAGTTAAGGTCACAAGTCAGTCATCTCTCTGCTTTTATAGGTACTGGTAGATGTTTAATGCAGTTTCAGTTCATCAGAAGCATGTCTGTAAAATGGTGGTCTGCTGTGTGCCTCCTGTTGCTGCTTCTGCCATGTAAACATTGTCTATACGATACAAGTGTGTGTACTCCACATTCCTCAAACACATAGCGTCTCCTTGTGGTGTAATAGCTACACATGGCTGTTAGTGGCCATGTGTGACTCATGAATAAAAACGAGCCCTTTTCCATACTAAATTCTGTGAACCAAGACTCACTTTGAAGCAATGTGTAGATCTGGGTCTTTGTTTCACACAAGAAATGTTGGCGATATATTCTGAGCTCCCTCTGTTGTCGTTGGGACAAGGCTATTCTTGAGTAATTGGTTATGCACAGTGACTCCATTGCCAAGTAGCTGTGTCTGTAGAGATGGAGGAATGTGGGGTAACAAGCCTGTGTCGTATTAACCATATGCCCATCATCACTACACCATTTTCTTGAGCCGCCTTTGTTCTGTGGTTTCAGTAGTCTTATATTCTCATGTCACATTGCATTTTTGCACATATATTTTTAGAAACTTTGTAGTATTTTTTTTATATCTAGAGAGTATTTTTCTTTATTGAGTGATGATATGCTCTTTTTTATAAGCCTTAGTAATTCATTACCAAGTCAGCAAAAAGCTTGATTTAATTACATAGTTATTAACAGATGTAGTGTTGGCAGATATTTCCTTTGACGCATGATGCAACCACTTGATACAACCCAGTCTACAATTTATGCATGGATGCTTGAGCCAAACAGCTAACTACAATGCTTCTGATTCATTTCCTTACCACCTTGAAAGTTTGATCTTCACAGACTACAGTCAGAGCACAAGTATACCCTTGATAGTTCAGTATTTTGGGTGTAGATGCCATCGACAGGATGTATGAATATCTGAAATCGATAATGCAGCTAAATATTTTTGCCTATCGGAACACAGTGTTTTATGACTAGGCCACAGTGGCAGGTGGGTTTAAGGTTAGCAGTGATGAAAGGGGTTGGATCGGGAGACCGTATGGGTTCGTCTCTTGTAAGGCCTATGTACAGATAGAGGTGAAGGTACTTGAACTGAAATGCATACAGGAGACAAAAGAAGGATGTTAGTTTATAGGTATGATTGTAGGATGTGAGTTCAGGCCTGTGTCACGGTGTTTGTAGTTTGGGATAAGCATGAGGGTATTTCACCCAATCCAGTTACATGGATCAGGATCATCATCGACTTCATTGGTCTTTACATGTATGCACATGCAATATTGCATTAGCAGATTTATAGGAAGTAAAATGAAAATATCCACTGAATCCTTTTGTTCATTTTCTTTCAATAAAATGGGACAGATTTCATCACCAGACCCCTACTTTGTGCCAGTGATTTGTTTTATATCTTTTTCTGACTCAAATAATTTAGTCTCTAAATTCAACTGATTTTAAATTCGAAATGATTTTAAATGCAGAAGTGTTGATCAGAAATTACTGTACAATGAATAATTTTAAGCTATATTCACTGTAAACAGACATCAATCCCACAACAGCTGTGTCATTGAATCATCACTGCATCACCATCAACAAGCTTTCTTTCCGTTAATGTTTAGACCGATTGTCATCAATTCTCCCAGAAGAGACAAGGCAAGTGCTGTATAATCTCATTCCAAAGAGGGATTTTGAGATTGCTTACAGACTTGACTGTCGGAACCTATGTGCGGACTTTAAAGAGGACATTGAGTTCAAGTTTTCCCTCGGCCCCACCAGCCTTATTCAAAGGCTTCTGGGAGGCAAAAGTGCGAGGTCAGCTTTAATGGGGACTGCTGGAAGTGTAAGTGGAGTTCATTCATCTTGCCACTTATTACCTGCAACGTACGTTTACTTGGATATGCTTTTCAAATTTCATAGAGACCCTAATGGCTGTAGACATTGTAGGGTGTGGAATCCTTCAGAGGTTAATGTTTGCATGTCACACACAAAATCCAGGTCAAGATTCAAGTACAAGTACATGCAACATGTACATTTCATGGATTACCCATGGGGCTATAGTGTTGGTTGAATAATGCAGTGAATGGGCTGGACACATCAGCGAATAGCTAATTAAGTATCATGATTTATTTTGTTTCATTGATTTAAGGAATGGCGGAGTAATTTTGAAAATACCGCTGAAATATGGCAATAACTGTTTGGTAGCCAGTAGTGTTGGTGGAATAATGCTTGCAGTAGCATTAATCCATTCTCACTGTCACTAGTTTATTTATCAAAGACATTTAGAGAACATTGAAACTTCTGTTAAAAAACAAAAGGAGACTTTTGAGTTCTGTCAGTTTCAACCATTGTTTCACTTCTCTGACCACAGTTGGGTCGGACATCCAATTCCAGCGAAGCTGACCGATCGCAGCAAGATGAGATGCTGGCGTCCTTACTCACTACATTTGTGTCGTTGTCATCGCGGACAACATTGGGAGCTGTTGCAGTAGCAGGAGTGGTAAGTCTCGAATTGTAGGGAGGTAGTCGTAGCTCAAGGGGTACACTTTCTCTTTCGTCTGAAGCAGAGGGGACAGTAGGGTAGCCTAGTGGTTTGAACATTCGCTCATCATGCCAAAGACCCATGTTCGACTCCCCCGCCATGATAGGGAGTAGGCTTTGGTGTCCCTTGCCGTGATATTGCTGGAATATTTGCAAAAAGTGGTGATAAGCTAAACTCACTCACTCATCTGAAACAGGGATGGATGGTAACCTAATGGTTAAAGGACTGAGGCTCTTTTCACGAAGCAACCTTTACTAAGGTTAACCTTAGCTCCCATTCTTTAACATTGCACTAAGGTTACCTCAGTGACTTACGATCACCTTAGTGCTTTGTGAAAGGAGGCCCTGGTGAAGGGAAAGTCTGCTCCTGTCCCTACATTCATATTGCTTGAGATGGTTTCAGGGAGCTCCACTTCCTCTCTTTCTTAAACATTATAAATTTGGCAGAAATGTTCCTTGTGATGATATAAATTATGCAGTGATTTCAATTTCAACCACATATTCTGATTGTAAACCCAAAAAGTTCAGAATGGCACAGGCTTACTGAGTTCTTTGGTTACTCCAGGTATTGTAGGCATATAAGGGCGTATTTGAGATGCCATGTTTTTGTGTCAGTTGACGAAGGCTGCTGGGTGGCGTGTGATAGCCGTGTCTGCAGCACTGTACGGCCTGCTATACCTGTACGAGAGACTCACCTGGACGAGCAAGGCCAAGGAGAGGGCTTTCAAGCAGCAGTATGTGGAGTATGCCAGCAGCAAACTGAAACTCATTGTGGATCTCACCAGCTCCAACTGTAGCCACCAGGTTCAGCAGTGAGTAGCCTTTGTCTTCACATCCCTTTGTTCCTGTGCAGGGAGTAGCCTTTGTCTTCACAACCCATTGTCCCTGTTTAAGGAATAGCCTTTGTCTTCACGACCCATTGTCCCTGTTTAAGGAATAGCCTTTGTCTTCACAACCCATTGTCCCTGTGTAAGGAATAGCCTTTGTCTTCACAACCCATTGTCCCTGTTTAAGGAATAGCCTTTGTCTTCACAACCCATTGTCTCTGTTTAAGGAATAACCTTTGTCTTCATAACCCATTGTCCCAGTTTAAGGAATAGCCTTTGTCTTCACAACCCATTGTTCCTGTTAAAGGAATAGCCTTTGTTTTCATAACCCATTGTCCCTGTTTAAGGAATAGCCTTTGTCTTCACAACCCATTGTCCCTGTTTAAGGAATAGCCTTTGTCTTCACAACCCATTGTCCCTGTTTAAGGAATAGCCTTTGTCTTCACAACCCATTGTCCCTGTTTAAGGAATAGTCTTTGTCTTCACAACCCATTGTCCTGTCATTCGATTCAAAACAATAGGGCAGGTGGGGTAGCCTAGTGGTTAAAGCATTTGCTCATCACTCTGAAGGCCTGGGGTCGATTCCCCAAATGGATACAATGTGTGAAGCCCACTTGTGGTGTCCCCCGCCGTAATATTGTTCATATATTGCTAAAAGCGACGTAAAACCCAACCCACTCACTCACTCACTCAAAACAATTACATTGTTTGGACATTTATATATATGACTTTCTGGGACATTTGTCATGATGGTGCATGTGTGTTGCAGGGAGCTGTCCTCTACCTTTGCGCGACTGTGTCACCAGGCAGACAGCACCAAGCACCAGCTGCAGGAGGACCTCAAGCAGCTGGATGTCACCATCTCACAGCTGAAGGACATCTCTGGAAAGTCCAAATCCCTAAGGTAATGGTTGACATTAAAGAATAGGAAGATCAAAGCTGAAGCACTATAGCATAGAACAGAGTGACCATCTCATAGCTGAAGGGCAAAAATCTCTGTTAATGTTTTGAATTTGAACCAATAATTATTGTTATATGCTATTTCTATCATGTGCTACACCCGTACATATTATCATTAACCATGATGAAAAAGCTGAAATTCTGCTAGCCATCATAAAACTTAACGTTCAACTAAATGACCAGGGCCTACATTTTCGAAGCTGTCTTAGCGCTAAGATAGTCGTAAGTGCCATACATTAACATTTACTTACGACTATCTTAACGCTAAGAGAGCTTTGAAAATCTAGGCCTAGGGCAAAGACTAGTAGTGCCACCCCTGCTGTCATGGCAGATATGATTGTCAGTGTAAGTAAATGGTCTTTCATTTTATGCTCTCATTCTATTTTTTTTTCAATCTTAGGAACAAGGCTGACTGGTTGGACGGAGAACTGAACACATTTGTTGAAAATTACTTGAAGCAGTCTAGTGTATGATAAGAAGGAATCTAACCAGCGGAACCCTGACAGTGAAGATACTAATGCCCAGCTCTTTAAGACCAGCCTAGTGTGTCTGGGTAACTCTCTGAACCTTGGACAGTACAACTGAGCATGTGGTGAACTCATGGTGCGAATACAGCTCCGAAGGTTGTATAGTTCGCTGAGACTTTTCAGCCATTGGAAGCTGATCACTGGAAAGCTGATTGTTTTCTCTGAGCCTCTTACAACCCCAGAATCTTGTACACTTAACATTTATACATCTGGTACAAATACAAGCTGCTGAAACAGACATATGTACAATCCTAAGTCTTGTACTCGTACAAGTAAAGGCTACTGCTCTGTGTCTGTTATCTACACAGGAGGACATTCAGGCTGCAGGTGGTGTACCTGTAGTGATAAGGACAAACAGGACAATGGTTAGCTGTATTCAAAAAAGAATTCAGGATGATGATAAACACAAGTTACACATAGATGGGGAAGGAGAGAAACATAAATACATGTGGAAGTAGTCCGAACTAATTATATATCAGCATATTCTAAGATAAGCATAAATTCAAACTTTGCAATTGTTTCTGATGAGTGACATTAGGACCTTCTTCATCTTGACATTATTATCTAGATATTCAGATTTTCTATTGAACCATTCTTCATTGCAGGTGATGTACTTATGGTAACAGGGTTAAGTTGTCCTTTACATAACTGTTCTTGATTGCTGGACTAAAATGTTATGAAGTTTCAAGTAGATTTTGACCACTGTAAATGAATATATGTTTGCAGATGATGAAGGCAGACCAATAATAATGTGTCACAGACAGAATCTCTCTTGTTCTCTTCATTTTAGTTATGATCCGATGTTAATGTCGACCCTTGGATGCTATTCTACACATCGGTTAATGAGACATCCAAGGAGCTCTTCAAGAACTATCGTTTCTGAATAGTTACAAGTGCCTCGCCTTCATCAGTAACTTGCGCAGTGATAGATTTAGGATTTCGGACAAAGTGGCTTTGGCAAGCAGATTGGGAACATAATTGTTATTTTATTCATATTTGAATTGTTTTGGGGTCTCATTTTGCTTATTTTCAGGGGTCTTTTAATTTGATTTCATTACAGTAATATAAAATTTAGTCTCTTCCTTCATTTGTTTCTGTTATCAGTGGAATAAATTGAATACATGAAATAGAAATTTATTAATTCCAGTGTGTTAACTTTTACTGACAATTGCAGCAGACTATGGGATAAATATTGATCTGGGAGCAGATGTAGATAAAATGCTTTCTTGCATGATAATTTGAGGTCGTCCGAGAAGGCTTCCTGAAGCTATTGCTGAGATATGTGCATCAGGACAGGGGGAATGTCGTGCTGTGACAGTTGATGTTGTTAATACTATGGGAGTTTGGTTGGAGGCTATGTTAGGTTCGCATCATGCAGCTGGGAAAAGATCTTGATACTGATATGGACACAGGAGATACTGTTGAATGTTTTTAGGAGGGAAGGGTGTAAGAGCGTGTGTGACAAAACAGTTTGTAACAAATATGCTGGTCCTCTGGCAGATGACAGGTAAAAATTATCAGGACCAGTACTTCATGAATTGTTGTGGTCTGACTTGCCAGAGATGACCCAAATGATTAGAAGCAGTTGAATGTTAAATGCCAGGCCATATGTTTTGTTACCTAAGGTTATTATGTGTGATAAGCAATCATTAAGAGGAATGATAATTATTTAAGACTGATGTTTTTAGTTGCCTAACAAATATTCTAAGAGACAAGAGTCAGTGTCTGTGGAACTGTCCTGATGCCAGTCAGAGAAACACATATTTACCAGTACTGAATGCTGCAAGACTTTTGAATTGAATTACTCTTGAATATCTTGAATATACGGCTTTAATCTGTAGTTAATATACTGTGTAGCTTTATAACGATACTGACACCTTCATGGAGATTATATGCAGACTTATTGTGTAATAATATGATGTATCCTAATGTTTTTGTTTATCATAATGCATTGAGCATATTAGCCTGAGACATATTGTGAGCAGTCTTGAACTATCTAAACTACGGTTATTTCAACCTATGTAATAAGAAAGTTTGTAGAGAGCAATTTGGGCCTACCATGAACTTACATACTTCACATATCAGAAACTTGTCCAAAACTGGGTTTACAGACAGAATGACCATGAACATCGGATAAGATGATTTGCCTAAAAGCTGCAATAGATTTTCCTTTGACAAAATCCTACTACCTTTTGTGAATTCATGAAAGTAATTTCCAGTTTCAGCAAGACTTGAGTTTTCAGTCAGAAAGACAGTTTGTTTGTGTTACCTGTGTCAGGTTGAAATATTCCATGCCTGATTTCTGTCTGAGGTTGTCAGAGATCAAGAAAAGCAAGGTGTATAACCTGTATGTCAGCTAAGGTTCAGTTAATGATTGTAACTTGCTTCAAAGTTTCATTGTAAAGGTGTCATGGTACACTAATCTCAATATTTTGTTGAACAACAACAGCATAATATGATCAATGTTTTTTGTCATTTATATGCAGGATGTTTTACTGTTTACAAATGAAATGATATCAGTAATTTTATATTTTGTTACAGAGAGTAATATTATTAAATCTGCCATGATGAAATTAGGTGGATTTCTTCATCTCATGAAATTCATTTTGTAGATTCACATTGTATTAAAACTGCCTTACCCCTTTGTTAGATAAAATTTGTGGATTTGAGTTGTGAATATATTTATTGTTATTTTATGTTGTAAATATTACAGAATTGTTTGCTTTGTTGTTGCATGAAGTGCTGTTAGTTCATTTGTTGAGAAGATATTTGAGTCATGATCAAGAACACTGCAATTTAAAGCCTACCAGTATATTCAAAGTTTTGTAAAAACACTAAGAATGGAGAATGAAAGCTGTCGAGAATGGTATTTAGTAGTTTGTGATAGTGATAAGTTCCTTCAAGCTTGATTCCATGGTGCTGTTTTCTTTATGGATACTGCATAGCTAGAAGAGAAGGATATACTGCCAGGAAGCATGCGTACTTGTACACCAGCTGACATAGCTGACAGTCAGTAGCATGTAGTGGTTCCTTGGAGTGGCTGGTTCTGTGGTGGCTGAGGTCTCTGGAGATGGTGCTGACTTGCCTAGTCTTTCTTAGCCGTTTTGTTTTGCAAGCCTGCTTATGCTTAGATTTGTTTGATTCCCCCCACATGGGTACAATGTGGGAAGCCCATTTCTGGTGAATATTGCAAAAAGGGCCATAAAACTAAACTCATTCAATATGCTTAGATTTCCAGCAATGTACTCAAATTTGTCAGCCAAGTAGTAGCTTAACTCTACAAGCTTCTGTGATTGGATGTTTACCAGACTTCATGACACCTTTGGCCATGTAGAATCCTTGACATCCTTGGTTTGTTTTTGTATTATGTTTGCAATATTTGTTTTCATTGACATGAATAACAGAGGATAAACACATATTGATTTCTAGTTTGGAAAAGTAATTTGTTAGCTCTTAAATTAATGATACAGAATGGTATGTAAGGATTTGAGAAGAAATGGAGCAGTGGATTCAGAGGACTTTGATGAAGCTAGGCAGCATATTAAATATTTCATTCTGTTAATTGTACCAGTGTATAAATGCTCTAAGGATATTTGTACAACGTATGAATTACTGGGAAATTTGTGTCTGTATAAGTCCATCTTACGATGTAAATATATAGGCAGGTCTTTCTTGTAACCTTGATGGCAACCAGATATGTGAAACAAAAGAATTGCGCCTGATCCATATGCCGGCTCCGGGGTATTAAGAAATGTGAGCATGTTTACCTTTCCTCAAATGATATGCAGAAATGAATTGTAAAAATGTCCACTCAAAATAAATTGATATATCAACCCGGTGATCTTTGTAATTTGATCATTTATGGACCCTGTTGTATTCATGATTTCAGCTTTGCCTTAAATCGTCAAGATGACGTGGTGATACGAAGGTGTCGCACTGGACATTCACATTATACTCACTCATATATATTAAAGGAGAGGATTCCCTTCCTTGTATTCCTTGCCACAGTACTCTTACTGTGAAGAATCTTTTATTGGAATGTGTGGATTTTTTGCTCTGTTCAGACAATTGCTGAACATTTCAATACTGTTTCCAACCATTTATTTGTAGCCTATCTGAAGGAAATTTCTTTACTAGTTTAGTTTTTACTGTGATAATGGGCTGACGCTTTAGTGATCTTCATTATCACTTTTATTATATACTAGTATACATTTCTAAAGGAAATATTTGATTTTCTTGTGGTAAATAGCTGCAATATGGTTGATGCGGCCTAAAGCAACATTTACTCTCACTCACTCACTCACCCAGCTTTGCCTGACAAAATCTGTCAATAATCTGTGTTATGGATAATAGCCTCGTTACACAGATCAAGGGACAAATGCCCAACATAACAATCAAGAAAGGTGACATGGTGGTGTGGATTAGTGTGGATTTTGTAAAGAATATCGAAGTAAATGTACTAAACCAGAGTTGTACCAGATCATCATTGCAAAAACACATCCTCCAGCTTATCAGATTGACATTCTCTTGAAATAACACATCCATGAGTTAATGAGTCTGATATGTTACCAACAAACCAGGAAAGTATCATGTTATCGTGTGGTCGATTTATATTTAAAATATGTTCTGTAAAGATACAGATTGTAAGTGTTTAAAGATTTATTTTAACACTGTGAACTTTAAAAAAGTTGATTCTTGAGAAAAGGCATGAACTTCGTTGTTGACTGTTATTTCCTATATCAGCAATGGAAATGAATATTGTTGCCACGAGAATCCATTTGACACCAGTAGCATTGTAACAGTATCACGTTACTTTAGTCTATAAATCAATCAGTAAAGCCAAATAGTCAATAAGGACAGAGGAGAAGAAACCAACCTGGTTGTACCTGTATGATCTGTAAGGACAGAGGAGAAACCTCCCAGATTGTATCACCTATTTCAGCACGGCTCCCTTGGGGGCTGCATAAATCGCCTTACACGCGCATGCCGCGCGTCGTTGGATAGATGTGTCCTGTGGCTACATGGAGAATGTTTCCGTTTGTTTTTTACGCAACTTTATAGCCGAGCAATTAAGGTTTCTGTGATTTTAAGCTGTGCGTTTTTCTTCCACGTAGGCCCCGGTGGAAGAAACTTGTTCCACCCAGCCTCCGGTGGAAGTCGCCTGCGCCATGGCATTTTTCAAGCCTTCTACTTTGTCATATCTATGCATGTTATACGTTCTTGGAAACCTTGGGAAACGCTCTCTCCAAATATGCAAACGTGAATATTGTGCTGCCCCTGGTAACCAGTCCAGATTGAAACTCCGACGTGATGTTTTGTGTAATTTTACTGAAGTTCAATTCTTCTGTGATATAGCAATTTTCGCCAACATCGCGCAGTCGTGATATAACGGCTACTATTCTTACACATCACCTCAGAATATACATTTCTATAGCGCGTTTGAAAGCCTATTAAGGCGTGTTTTAGACAATGTATAATACGCACATGTTGCACATTCAGTGGTGGAGCTATATGAGTATTAATGTGCGAACTGCAAAATATAAGGGACGTGATATAGATTGGCGGAATATAGATGAATTTGTACACCGGCTATACCGGCGGTGTTAATATTTACATCTATAGTGCATTTGCAAGATCATTCATGTGGGATTCTGGGAATATGTAATTTGTTGTTGTGCGACATTAGATAGTTGAGCAATACAGGAATGAACATGCTTGACATAACTAAAAAGTACAAGCGTTTGGAATCTAACCATAACAGCAATACCTGTAGTGTTATTATTTATAATGTTAGTGTATCAGAAAGCCCTTGAAAATGCGGTTCTGCCAAGGTATAATGTGCATTCGAGTCACACCTGATAGTCGGGCTCTGCGCGCCGTTATATTTTGCTGAAACCGGATCAAATCTATGATCTGGCGTGCATGCTCCGTCGGCCCGTCGGCGTTATGACAGCTATACTTTATCACAAAAGCCGCCTCTATTGTCACTTAATTAGCTTTATATCACACTCTATATATCACATCTACGTATCATCATTGTTTTTATAACGTCTGTTTGACCTGTCCTCGTGGATTCGTTGTATATACATGCACATCTCTAGCTTCCTGTAAATCTAATTATCACTTCATTAGCTGTCCATCACTCTGCTGTGTTTACTGTTTAGTCTGAGGCGTGGCAGGTAATTTCCGGAGATGTACCACTAATCAGCAAATTTAATTTCGTCACCGTGAAGATATCCTTTTGATAAGCAGCTTTGTGATTTTATAATCTTGTCGCCCGACTGATTTCAGCCATGTGCATAGAATGCTTGGTTTTCATTGGGATGGGCAATTCACACCTTTTGGCGTGCTCTTGCCCCTCCAAATGGACGTCATGCATAGAATGGAGATGGGCAATTCACAATTTCCTCCTCTCCTTAAAACATCCGACTTGGTCACATGACAGTGACCTTCATCTAAACCATTCCATTGGTTATCTGGCGGGGACGTGGTAATATAAGTGAATGCTCACAATATCATCATCACAGACCGAGTGTCTTAGTGGACGAATACCAGTCGGCGTTGACGATCCCTATTGGCAAGTGAACTTTACTTTTAGTACCTTTTGCTTGTTTTTAATAAGTCATCTACGCTGCTCAATATATCAAACTGATACATAGCATAAATAGGGTTCTTAAAATATCCAAGTACAAAACTGTGACATCAAGGCCCTTTTCTGTAGCTCCCAGAAACATAGTACAGTGAATCTTTGCCAGTATGCCTTCCACAAATGTATCAGTGGTTTGTCAAAAGTGCAAAACATATTACAAAGGCGTTGCGCATTTAAAAAAATGTTATCCTAACAGTTCTATTGCTGCTATAAACGCCATTCATGCCCAAAATCGCCGCCAAAGCGAGTCTTATACAGCTACTCAGCTTGTATCCATGTCGGCTCTATTGGCATTTTGTGGCACATTCACAACAAACAAAAACCAAATCCCTGAGTACATCAGGGTACTAAAACACTTTGGCCAATTACAATACAAGGAGAGACGCACCTGTATCCTCTCCTTCAAATAATATCCATCAATGCCGAGTACCAGTACTGGTTTAACTGGGTCGACCAGAAATGGTACTCGGTATAATTACCAACACAACTCAGTCAGGGCTAATCTAACTAACTCTGGCTTATATGATAGGTTCCCTGAAAGTGAACCCACACTTTCAGGGTTTAAGCAATATTTAACCAATATTCTTAAAAAAGCAGGGCGTAATGCTGGTGACACATGTCGCCGCGTTTCTAAGTTTTTCTATTTTATCCAAAAACAGGTATTCCCAAATAGTAATATGGCTTGTATCAATTTTGATATATTTGAGCACGTAGATGAAACGTACATCATTTCAACATGGTATTTTCGCAAAACGGGGTTTCTGCAGGTGCCATTTAAAATTACATGGCAGCAGTCAAATCCTTTCTCACCTGCTGTCAAACATATGTTAAAATGTCACCCAGGGTTTGCGATAATTTGCGTAGGTTTACAAGTGCAACAAATTGTTCATATACAGGTGTAAGTAAACAATATAAACGCGAGGAAGCCCATAAATCTGTTGCAGAATTCAGAGATGAAACTAGGCAACCGCCATCCATTTCCGTTGCTCAAAAGGGATACACAGATCCTGCAACCAGACAGGAGGTGAGGGACATCCTGGATCGGGCCAAGGCAGATCGACAATCCGATGACGATCAGCGCCTGGTGATGCGGTACCTGTCCTGTGGGATAATTCAACTTGGTCATGCCCAAAGACCTTCGGTGGCATCCTGTATGAAGTTGGCTGACTTTGACAAGGCACGATCCGTTGGCGACAGGTACCAAATTTCGTTCATGGACCACAAGACGTCCACGAGCTTCCTGGTCAGCATAACCTTGTGCAAAGAGGAGTACAACATGTTCAGGGATTACCGCCGGTATATACGTGGTGACATGCCTGAAGATGTCCAGCCGGAAAAGTCGCCTTTCTTCAGAAAGGTGGACAATGGTACCGAAGTGGGTAACATGTCCCTCGAGTTGGCCCGCTTCCAGGGCGAAAGAGGTTTCTTTAAACCCAACGAGGGAAATAAACGTAGGACATTTACAGCCACGGATGTTCGAAAAGCTTTGGAGACAAGGCAGCATCCCGGTGATGCTGCAAAACGTAAGATGGCCAGTGACTATCTTGCACATGGCCCCAAAACAGTAGATAAATATTATGCTAAAAAAACACCCTTACAGGCTGCTAGTGAGTGTGCATTTGTAGCCGGTGTCATCAAACAAGCAGCTAGTGCATCAAACGACGGTGAGGAACCTGCCTCGGCGTCCATTCCAACAGCGCCCCAGCCCCAGCCCCCAAACTCCAAAGGTAGGGGGAAAGGAAAAGGCAAAAGTAAAGGCAAAGGCAAACTCATCAAGCCCAAAAGGTAATAAATTAGGTGGATAGTGGAAGGTAGGGGGAAGGGAAAGGTAAAAGTAACAGGGAAAGATGATCAAACCATAATCAACTATAGGCTAGAAGTAATAGGATATAACCTGTAATTCCATAACCTAATGTCAGTATTGACGCATTAGGTTTATACAACAGTAGTAAAGGGGTTCGCTGTTCGAACTTGCTGTTGTGGGAATGGTGCAGAAAAATGAAAATGGCACTCTTAAAAGAGCAACCTCCACGTGGTGAGTGCTGGTTAATACGAATAGCTCTTAAATGTTTCTTTGGGGTGGTTCCGACGAGCCATGAATCACCATTGTGCAACTTATTTGATACGTAGACGTACGTGTATTTCGCAACATTTATCATTCATTCATATGACAATAATTTCGTGCTTTCAAGTTTACACAGATTCCCGAACGTTGGTTGGTTGAGAGAGCGGTCATGTGATCTAAATTTCAAGGTTCATTACTCTTGAACCCCTCTAATCGTTCATACTTGTGTAAACACCGTTCATACGTGTGTGAACGTTTTTTCGCTTCGGTTTCAAGGACCCCCAATAATTGGTGATACCAATTTCGCGAACGAACCTGTTTCAAGTCACCCCAAGTTTGGCAATGTCACTACCAAACGGATTGCCGAACATTGTTCCTTTTTCACAGGAGTTTAATGTCTCGCAGTTTGCGGGTTCATTTGGCGGTTTTCTGCCCCGAGGTCTGTTTAACAACTGCTCAATAAATTTCACAATAAACAATCACAAATAAATAGAATACAACAAGATCTGTTTCCTATTCGCCACGCCGCACAACTTCGAAGTCGGTCAGTGTATTATTACGCGGTCAAACAAGGTATTTACAAGTGAAAAGGTACAATGCCAGTTTGTTAAAATGGTATTGTTATTGCTTCTGATATTTGTTTCTGTTTGATACTGTTATTGATTATACTTATTAAAGCAGTTTCAAACCTCATAACGAATTTGTTGTTATATTTTAAAGATCGAATACTTTGAGAACTATTTCTTCAAGGGTTGGGATACATGTGTAAAAGAAAAATCGCTGTGTATACAAACATCGCTGCAATACGTACGTTCTTGAACCGAATAGCATTACAACATTTTACAGGTATTAAAACACACTAAACAATGATCATCTACAAGTGGGTGGAAAACGTATGTGTATACTTCAAATTGCGAAATTATAAGATTGAATGTCAGTTTAGTTTTGCACTGAAAAATGAACGATGTCAGCGTTGTTCAAACTCGCGCGTGAACTCGCTCGTAAACTCGCTCGTTCACACGAGTTTGAACACCGCTTTGACATAGTTCATTTTTCAGTGCAAACACACAAACTGACATTCAATTCTTAAATGTATATGTATATATATTATATGTTTAAAAGGTCTCTTTTTTTCAGCTATAATGTCTATATCCAAATTCGTGTCTAACGACCAGCCTACATGTCGCTTGTTTTTTCCCGCGTCACGCCCACTATCAGCGAGCGTAATAAGTCCTTCATCCGTTGTGCGATCCATAATATCTATAATGCATATGGAAGCCCTTTCAAATTTGACATTTCCCATCTGGTGTGCCGACGCAATCAGCGAAAATCAGCGAATGTTTCGTTTGGTAATTATTTCTATATCTGATGTTGGTCCTTGACAGCTATAATATTCATTATGCAATGTTGGATTCTTAATATCTATAAGGCATTTGAAAGGCCTTTCCACTGCGCTTCTAACGATGTATAACATGCACATTTACGCCGCTGTGCAAAGGTACTATAGATGTCCGTATATAATGGTAATTTCCGTCTCCAATGTGCTATCGGCGGAAGATGTTTTCCGCATAATTTCATTATGCAATGTTGGATTCTTAATATCTATAAGGCATTTGAAAGGCCTTTCCACTGTGCTTCTAACGATGTATAACATGCACATTTACGCCGCTGTGCAAAGGTACCAGTCTTGTTCGTGTATAATGGTCTTATCCGGGTCCCATGTGCTATCGGCGGAAGATGTTTTTTGTCATAAATTCATTATTAATAAAACGATTCTTAATATCTATAACGCGTTTGAAAGGCCTTTCCACTGCGCTTCTAACGATGTATAACATGCACATTTGCGCCACTGTGCAAAGGTCTTGTTCGCGTATAGTGATAATTTCCGTGTGCCATGTGCTATCGGCGGAAGATGTTTTCCACATAAATTCATTATGCAATGTTGGATTCTTAATATCTATAAGGCGTTTGAAAGGCCTTTCCACTGTGCTTCTAACGATGTATAACATGCACATTTGCGCCGCTGTGCAAAGGTCTTGTTCGCGTATAATGATAATTTCCGTGTGCCATGTGCTATCGGCGGAAGATGTTTTCCACATAAATTCATTATGCAATGTTGGATTCTTAATATCTATAACGCATTTGAAAGGCCTTTCCAGTGCGCTTCTAACGATGTATAACATGCACATGTGGAGTATTTTGCAACGGTGCTCCACACATCTGAAATTGCCGCCGTCTGTGGTGTTCGTGTCACCTGCGCCATCAGCAGATGTAGTGTTCGGCTATAATTTATATGTCCATAGTCCGATTTTCACTATGTCTAATGCAGTCGAAAGCCCTCGAAAGTACGCTCCTAACGACGTATAACTTAACATGTGCGATTTTCTGCTGAGACGTTACGCACGTCGGTTTATACCGCCGCTTCTTGTGTGGTCGGCCTTTCAAATGCGCCCTTGTTCACTCTTTGCCTTATCGCGTCTTTGTTTGCTTCTAACTCCGTTATACCTATCTGCAACAAACCTGTATTGGTATCATTAGAAAGCTCTTTTGACGTCGGTGACGGTGGTGAACACAGATTGGATCTATCCTGAAAATTAAAATATATATTGTACAATTTGTTTGTAAAAATCGTCATGTTTTGCTATACTTCCGCAGGAAATCCTATATCACTTTTCTGTCCAAAGTCAGAAATCAAATCGGCTTATATTGCCAGAAAGCCCATTCAATGGCGGAGGTGCATGCAAAAGGGCGTTTTTCTAACCCTTCAAATAAAGTATTTATTAACTTTTTAAAATGCATAGTACTCTCAGGCGAAAGTCTAACTATCCAACGTGTATTCTTTATACGGGGACAAGAGCCAGGCTGGCCACTGGCTCAGAAATTTGCCTATGTTCCCGGGCAAGACGATGCGACGGGCACGGCGATGTGAAAATTGCGACGCTGCCGTCCACGTCTGCCCACGGAGGTCGGAAAGATGGGGGAACCCAAGGTAATGCATAACGGGATAATTCCGACCTCCACCATGATCAAGCTTTTCGTTGCCTTGGTGTTTAGCTTGTGTAACGGCGCGCGACGTTGCTCATGCTATTCGTCATTGGTTCTCCGAAGATGCTCGATCGCGCCACGGTGTAGCAGAACTAAAACACATTGAGTCCCGGCAGGGGCTCAGAGGCGACTTGGCAGTAAGCAAGCGCAAACGGTGGTGGATTTCTCCTGGAAGCAGGACGAAATGCTGGTGTTGCATGGGAGTGAAGGGGCGACCCTTAGAGGAGAGGCATTAGCGGCGGAACGGTAGCTGGCGCAGGCAAACCAGTTCGAGTCCGGCAGGCGCTCAGAGGCTTACTTTGGCAGTAAGCAAGCGCGAACGGTGGTGGATTTCTCCTGGAAGCAGGACGAAATGCTGGTGTTGCATGGGAGTGAAGGGCGACCCTTAGAGGAGAGGCATTAGCGGCGGAACGGTAGCTGGCGCAGGCAAACCAGTTCAAGTCCCGGCAGGCCAGAGGCGACTTTGGCAGTAAGCAAGCGCGAACGGTGTTGGATTTCCCTGGAAGCAGGACGAAATGCTGGTGTTGCATGGAGTGAAGGGTCGCCCCATAGAGGAGAGGCGATGGTGGCGAAGCGCTGGCTGGCGCCAGGCCAACCAGGTCGAATCCCGGCAGGGGCTCAGAGGCTTACTTGGCAGTAAGCAAGCGCAAACAGTGTTGGATTTCTCCTGGAAGCAGGACGAAATGATGGTGTTGCATGGGAGTGAAGGGGCGACCCTTAGAGGAGAGGCATTAGCGGCGGAACGGTAGCTGGCGCAGGCAAACCAGTTCGAGTCCCGGCAGGCGCTCAGAGGCGACTTGGCAGTAAGCAAGCGAACGGTGTTGGATTTCTCCTGGAAGCAGGACGAAATGCTGGTGTTGCATGGGAGTGAAGGGTCGCCCCATAGAGGAGAGGCGATGGTGGCGAAGCGTTGGCTGGCGAGGCCAACCAGGTCGAATCCGGCAGGGCTCAGAGGCTGACTTGGCAGTAAGCAAAGCATAACGGTGTTGGATTTCTCCTGGAAGCAGGGACGAAATGATGGTGTTGCATGGGAGTGAAGGGGCGACCCTTAGAGGAGAGGCATTAGTGGCGGAACGGTAGCTGGCGCAGGCAAACCAGTTCGAGTCCCGCAGGCGCTCAGAGGCTTACTTTGGCAGTAAGCAGGCGCTAACGGTGTTGCATTTCTCCTGGAAGCAGGACGAAATGCTGGTGTTGCATGGGAGTGAAGGGCGACCCTTAGAGGAGAGGCATTAGCGGCGGAACGGTAGCTGGCGCAGGCAAACCAGTTCGAGTCCCGGCAGGCGCTCAGAGGCTTACTTGGCAGTAAGCAAGCGCAACGGTGTTGGATTTCTCCTGGAAGCAGGACGAAATGATGGTGTTGCATGGGAGTGAAGGGCCACCCTTAGAGGAGAGGCATTAGCGGCGGAACGGTAGCTGGCGCAGGCAAACCAGTTCGAGTCCCAGCAGGCGCTCAGAGGCGACTTGGCAGTAAGCAAGCGCAAACGGTGTTGGATTTCTCCTGGAAGCAGGACGAAATGCTGGTGTTGCATGGGAGTGAAGGGTCGCCCCATAGAGGAGAGGCGATGGTGGCGAAGCGTTGGCTGGCGCAGGCCAACCAGGTCGAATCCTCGGCAGGGGCTCAGAGGCTTACTTGGCAGTAAGCAAGCGCCAAACGGTGGTGGATTTCTCCTGGAAGCTGGACGAAAATGATGGTGTTGCATGGGAGTGAAGGGCGACCCTGGAGGAGGAGCCGAGGGTGTGAAAACGGTAGCTGGCGCACCCAAACCAGTTTGAGTCCTGGCAGTGGCTCAGAGGCTTACTTGGTGGTAACTGTGCATGATTTGCCGTGGTCAAATCTTTGCAATTCCCCTAAGGTGTGGCATATGGGAAAGGAGAGGTATATTGCTGTAGTGTCTACAGCTATGTATGCGAAGTCACCCAATTGATGGGTAGGCGCAATGGCATTACACGCCAGACGGACATTGACGTTTTCTGACGTTTGTTATGCATGTTGATGTAAATTGTAGTATGTATTGTTCATCACGTGTAGCAGCTCCACTGCCATTGTCAACAGTACCTGAAGAATTCACAGAGATCTGATCTACCACGACGACCTTCCTGCATAGACTCAACTGCGCCATCACAGCAATCGGACTTTGAAATCAAAGTTGTATCCTTCCAGGTTTAATGTTTCGTATTATATATTTGTGCTGACATGTTTGAATCATCTGTCCATTATGCAATTGTTAGAGTATTGAATGCGTGAGCTATGGTTATCCATCTGGGTATATGACTGTTATGCACAAATGCTTCATCATGTTCGTCTTACAAATGGGGAATGCAAAAATAAAAGTACAAGTTAACACTGTCTCGCTCTAAACTAACACTAACCACAAACCGATGTAACATAAAACTAGCGTGAAAAGGCAATAAGTCCTTCTCTCTCTAATCTAAAACGCTAACCTAAAATCCGAAAAAAAACATAAATTAAAACTAAAAGCCTACGGCCTTCACTTTCAGCTGAATCACTAACCAAAACCGCAGTAACATAAACTTAAAACAAAGAAGGTTAAAACGTAAAATAACAATAACAACACGAAACAAAGAACTAATAATACCGGTAAATTAAAGGGGAAACATCGATGTGGGCAATAATAAGTCCTTCTCTCCCGAAACCGAAAAAAAACATAAATTAAAACTAAAAGCCTATGGCCTTCTCTTTAAGCTGAATCCCTAACCCAAACCGCAATGACATGCTTTCAATGTCTACGAACTAGCCCGGATATTTGTCTTCAATTCCACCTGGTGTGATGGCGAACTGAAAATTTGCTATGTTTGCTCTTGGTTTGATGTTGTCTGGAAGGATGAATAAAACGTTTTTCATTGCTGCGCTTAGCCGTGGTATTGTCTTCAATTCCACCTGGTGTGATGGCGAACTGAATTTTTGCTGTGTTTGCACTTGGTTTGATGTTGTCTGGTTTTTCAATGCTGCGCTTAGCCGTGGTATTGTCTTTAATTCCACCTGGTGTGATGGCGAACTGAATTTTTGCTATGTTTGCACTTGGTTTGATGTTGTCTGGAAGGATGAATAAAACGATTTCTTTGCTGCGTTTAGCCTTGGTATTGTCTTTATTTCCATGTGAAGAGAAAACGGAGACACGTTTTTTGTGATATTTAATTCTTATTGTTGGTTACTAAAGGTCACCTTCACACAATTACATTCCTAAAGTAGCTTCATAGTGAGTTCTTACTCACCTCATTGTCTTCAAATGAGCCTTGATTGGCGTCACGTTTGCAGAGGCACTTGTTGTGGTGGGGCACACAGGCTCTGCTCTGATGTTTTGATTGTAATGCCTAATCCGAGAGTTTCTGAGTGAGACATGGAAGCCAACCAAGTGGCGGGAATTACGACTGAAAGCGCCAATCGTTGATCGGTTGTTGAAGACTTCATTCAAGCCATGGCCTACACACTTTTTAAAGGTCCTGTTTCAAAGCCCGTCAACTTTGCCATCCTGGGACATAGCTTCGTGCGGCGACTTGATCAAGTCTGTCCCCCTCCACGTGGCATCATCACTTCCGTGCGTGGGATAGGAGGGGCGACTGTCGCTCGGATGAAAGCAGTGGTGGATGCCCTTGATGCAGGTTTCCAGGGCATTGTTTTCTTCGGAGAGAACGACGTGTCGGCGTCAACTGATCCTCAGAACCTGGTTGAGGACTTGCTGGATCTTCTGGACTACCTTCGGTGGAAACGGCCGGGCTCCAGAGCAGTGATAGGAAGTCTGTTCCCGAGGGTAAAACCAAGGAACATGACGGTCTCTGCCTACAAGCGGAAGGCGGAGGAGACGAATCGGCGCTTGAAGAGGATGTTGCGACGCCGTCTGGATGCCACCTTTTGGGACCACAGCCAGCACATGAGGATGGGACCTGCACTGTTAGGCAAGGATGGCGTCCACTTGACGTCAAAAGCCAATGCCCAGTTCTGGCTTTCCATTCGTAAGTGTATGTGTAGGTACGTTTAAACGCACATGCCCTGTCCGGTAGATCATCATTTTATCGTAATTCCCAAACTCTATAATTGTCGCTTCGCCCATTGTGTTGATATACAGCAGTGGCAAAAGGGTTCCGCGTGTGAGACGATCAGTGCAAACGGGACGCACAGATCAGTCAAATCTGAGCGCACGGGGCTTAGCTTGGGATGGCTTTAAGGGTGGGAAAACGTGACGACATCCGCACGTGTCGCACATGACGTGAAAGCTAAGACCCGGGGCTTTCGATCCATAGTAACGACAAAACCCTGTGGTCGATGTACGAAACATAACAAGCATCTGCAGCGTGAAATACGGCCGTAAATCGGGTCAAATCGGGCTTAAAAGCGCCTCGGCTTCGAACCCGTTAAAGACAGGTCACTTCTGATGATACCACCAGTTGGCCCTGGGAACCAGCTTCACGTCGATGTGCAACATGTCAATGGGTTGTGTATTTTTGTCGTCCACGCGACGTATAAAAGATGATCGCAGAGCAAGGCTCTTTTCTCGGTAAAAAGACATGTCTATATCAGATGGCCCAATGGACGTGGACGTCCAACCAGGTGCCCCACGTTGACCCCGTGAGGATCCCAGGTGCCTTGTGCACGTGGCAACATTTTCATATATGATATGCGTGCTTATGTTTCTTTCTCCGGGTGCGAGACGATTAGTGCAAGCGGGATGCAGAGATCAAACCCTTTTTTATATGAAATCTGTGCTGTTTTGGCTCCCGTCACACGCACGGGGCTTAGCTTCGGGGGGGCTTTAAGGGTGGGAAAACGTGACGACACCCGCACGTGTCGCACATGACGTGAAAGCTAAGACCCGGGGCTTTCGATCCATAGTAACGACAAAACCCTGTGGTCGATGTACGAAACATAACAAGCATCTGCAGCGTGAAATACGGCCGTAAATCGGGTCAAATCGGGCTTAAAAGCGCCTCGGCTTCGAACCCGTTAAAGGCAGGTCACTTCTGATGATACCACCAGTTGGCCCTGGGAACCAGCTTCACGTCGATGTGCAACATGTCAATGGGTTGTGTATAGTCGTCGTCCACGCGACGTTTAAACAACAACACCCACCGTGTCTGGCCCGTGATATAGGGCCTATGATCATTTACTCTAAGCACTCAAGGCAGTTATACACAACATATAGTTTGACATCGGCTGATTGGGATATTATTAAAGCCGGTAAATCTCCTTGAAACCTGGACTGAGCGTGTCGAATTTTACTCTTGTTCTGGGTTTATTGTACGCTGCCACTACTTATGATTTCCTAATCAGACATTAGCTTAAATCATCAAACGTCTTTTACAACTGAATACCTATGCTATATTGATACTGTATAAATGAACAACTTCTTTATTGCAGAGAGAGCGACGTTTCCGTGTAGGTTCTAACACTAACTGCAATAAAGAAATTATTTATCCATATATTGTCATCCATCCTTACTGATCTAACTTCTAAATGCCTCCTAAACGTATCTCGATACTGAAGTCAACATACGACACGTATCGCAATACTATACATTTTCAACGTTTCGCGTAACAAGCAATACCTGGATGGCAAGCTTATACCACAGCTCATCAGTCACCAAAGAGATTACTAGTGAAGGAAAACTAAGTACCAGCCAAGTGTCTATCAACCGTCACCAACTCTAGTCATATTTGTTCCTCATAACAAAATTACAAAAGAAATATGTGTTAAATTCACTTTATATACTGTCCTGTTTGTATTTCACTCAAAAATGTTTTATATGAAATATCGGTGCAACATCAAAATAATAATTGATATATGTCAAAATATGAATCGATATTAAAACAAATGAATCGTGTATCCTATCGTACAAAGCGTGCCAGCAAGTGCATCGGTGAATCGTGGCATTACAAGATGTTAATGTCAAACAAAAGTGGGTTAAACGCTACAAAGACTGGAATCTTAATATGATCGACGAATGACGGTATTAGACGTTCTGGCCAGACGGCCATACATGGGGCATACATTCATACTTCAACAACACGTGTATTTTGTCAGCAGTTAAATCAAAGACACATGTTGAATATAATATCGACCTACCGCATCAGAAGGACAATAAGACATAACGGGAATATATACTGGCAGGATACACTCTTCCTCTTTGTCAGTTGCAGGGATCACCAAAATGTGTTTACATAGTGACACTCACTGGATTTTCTGGTCCAGACTCGATTTGTTTACAAACATCGTACATCTGTAATACTGCTGAAACAATATATGCTCATGACATAGTCACAATTGTACAATCGACTCTGACTCTGATTTTAGCAGCGATTTCTTATGAATGTGGAAATGATTTTGTCGCTTCTATCCGAATCGATGTGGTAAATGAACCCCTGTCGTGAATCCACATGTATACGTGTCATGTAAAAATGATCTGTTGCTAATTGAATTTGACAGAGAAACAAGAAATGATGCGATTTTTATTCTTGTATGCCTTTACGAGTACCTATTGCTAATTTTATTTGACAGAATTAAAAACCCGACAGAATTTTGTTAATTGACAGTGTATTTCTAATTAACAAAAATATTGTAATTCACTCGAGTATTATAATTTTATTATATGGGTATTGTATGGATGCTTTAATGTCCATCCACCCATTCTACAGGTGCAATGTTGAATTGATCATTATATTGTTTGTGCAACAGTTCGCCCATATTGGCAACCAAGATTGTTTGTGTTGTCTTTACTTAACTTCAGAGTGATTAACCCATGAAGATCCGGGTTAGAATGAGCCTTCAGTAACCCATGCTTGTCGTAAGAGGCGAATAACGGGATCGGGTGGTCAGGCTCGCTGACTTGGTTGACACATGTCATCGGTTTCCACTTGCGCAGATCGATGGTCATGCTTTTGATCACTGGATTGTCTGGTCCTGACTCGATTATTTACAGGCCGCCGCCATATAGCTGGAATATTGCTGAGTGCGGCGTAAAACTGAACACATTCACTCACTCAGAAGTAACTTCAGATTGAATTGCTGTGTGACGTGTGTGATTATCCCAGATGTCAACAAGGTATCTTGAATTATTTTGCATTTCAGTTTGAAACCACTTAAAGAACCAACGATGACAACTACAGGCCAACAATTCACTGAAGACTATGCCGAGTTTGACGCACAGTCTTACCTGGAAATCTTCGAAGAACCCAATCCCAACACAGTCACTGGGATGCTTTTGTTATCCAACTTGAACAGTTATCACAAGGCTTATGCCCCTGGTAAATCTAAACGTTTGTCTCGATATACATCGTTAAATTCGTCAGATCGGTTAACAGCGAATGAGGCAATGACTAAACAATCTGAATGTTTTAGTTCTTGTTAAGCCTCTGCATGGACACTGAGAAATGTGTCTGCTACTGAATGTCGGGCTGCAACTTTGCTATGTATGTTTTCGGCAACATATTCGGTTCTAATATTACAGTACTCCTATTTCATATAGTCTGAATGTCAATGCAAGTGTTTGTCCGTAAGCAGGTGGTCAACGGGTCAAATGGTCAGAACCATGTACGTATTAAATATAGGGGGTTGCAGAGTGAGTGAGTGTAGTTTTACACCCCTTTAGCAATATTCAAGCAATATCACGGCGGTGGACACCGGAAATTGGCTTCACACATTGTGCCCATGTGGGGAATCGAACCCGGGCTCGGCGTGACGAGCGAACGCCTTAACCACTAGGCTACCCCACCGCCCCTGTGCGGCTGGGACGGGAGTGGCGGGCGGTTACAGGCCAACATCAGCAGCGCATGACCTGAGTGGCAGCCAACGCCAGATTCAAACCCAGAGCATTGTACTTCCTGTAACAAACCTGTAATAACCGAATATTGAAACGTGTTGGTTTGGGTCCGACACTTAAACTAAAATTACTTTTCAAGGCGGTGTTAAACCAAACTCATTTTCTTGAAATAACATGTATTAAATTATTGCAAATTATCTGCTCTATATTTTAACCATGTTCAAATATACTGAGTTCTGCTAGTTACTCCTTCACTGACATAATGATCTGTGCATGTGTTTCTGTTTATGCCGAGTGCCACTGGTTGGGCAAGATCACCTTTCTGCGGTGATCCCTGGATGATATTAATTCATAACGAAATGTCCATGACACCATCGAAATAGCAATCAACTCTTCTTTCAGCATATATTACTTATGACTAGTCAAAGTCAAAAGGAGTTTGTTTGTAATGAGGCCAAGGGCCCACATACAAGATACAACTATACATAGTCAACGAAAATATACAAATGAAGTTCAAAGTGTTTCTAAATACATATTTCTTTTTATATAGGCATGATAAATGTAATGAGTTTTGTACACGTTTGATAAGATTCTCCTGAGATGTACATAACAGACTTTTAGATTTATGGATAGAAGGGAATTCCCAAAAGAAAGGTTGTTGACTAAAGCTTTCGTCGCTACTGTTTAGAAAAGTGTCATTAGTAGGAATGTGTAGACATGAATATAGGTCTGACAATTAACCGTCATATGGTCATCATATTGTGGTGATGGGTGTCTTGTCCTGTACAAAGAGCTCAGGTCACAAAACAGTAGAAGTTGAAAAACGATGGGCGCGGAGAGTTCTTGGATGGGTGACCGTGTCTGACATCTTGATTCCTGAGAATTTCTAGGACTTCAGTCCTGCCCAACAACGAAGCCCATGTGATACATGTGGTCTCACCTTAGGCAAGTGAGTTTGTTCAAAATTGACTCTGTTCACCCAGCAGAAAATGGGTACCCGGTGGGGGCCGGGGCCGAGAAATCGGGGCCGGGGCCGGTAACGTCAAAATGTTACAAGCCCAAAGTGGATGTAGGCAGACAGGACAATCCAAAGAAAATTACTCAGATGTATGGAACATGTTATCTAAACTTTTACCAGACCATCGGGCTGGCTCGCTGTCAATTTAGACCGTCCGTCAGAACTCTAGTCCGTCTCGGTCGGTCGGACGGGTCTTATTTCTGCGGAGACCGTAAGAAGAGGGCCAAAGATTCAATGTGGATGTATCTGTGCACCAATATGGATGCAAATGAAAAGGATAAGATATAATTCATCACGATCACAATAACAGATGACACATACAGGTTAAAGCTAGTTCTATGGTTCTCCTTTCACACTAGTCTCCAAAAGACAGCATCAGGATTCGTTTACCCTCTATACAATGATCACTGTAGATCTGAATTATCATTAGGCACACATGTCTTTAATAGGGTGTTTGTGGTTACAGTTTTAGACATTAGAATAAGATACATTGGTAACCGTGTACTACGGGCGGATTACCCTGTTCATGATTACCACAGTGTATGTTGTTTGAATCTTGTATTATGAATTCAAGCAACCCTTACGTCGATGTATCTCCATCAACACCTACAGTGGGACCTCATCCCTTAGAGGGGCGGTGGGATAGCCTAGTGGTTAAGGCGTTCGCTCGTCACGCCGAAGACCCGGGTTCCATTCCCCACATGGGCACAATGTGTGAAGCCCATTTCTGGTGTCCCCCGCCGTGATATTGCTGGAATATTGCTAAAAGCGGCGTAAAACTACTTTCAATCACTAATACGTTAGAACATTCCTGGAACAAGAGTCCCGTGTACCCAAATACTGGTGCTGAGGTTTGTGGTTCTTCATACATCTTTGTAAAGATGTGAAGTATATAGAGCACTTGTCTCCAGACTAACGGTGTCTCACCGTCTCACTTATCACTGAATTTCACGTAGTTGTTTACTGATCAGAGTTACACCCTCAGTAGACTAAATACAGATTTCAAATGTGTTATGGCATTTGAGCCACCACCAGCACAACCAGGTATATAAATGTATATGGTCGATTATACTAATCACATATGTATCGCTACTTTCAAGTAAATCAGTATTAAAACATTAAACAACATGTTTGTGAGAGGTGCCACCAATAGGCCAGAATACACTCACTTTTTGAGACATAATAATGGTATGATCACCATGTCATTGTGCTACATAAGGACATGCTAACAGAATAATAGGAATCAATAGACTTTTAGCATATTTTTCTAATTATTTGGGGAACTCGTGAAGATCCGGTTTAGAATTGATCTCCAGTAACATATGCTTGTCGTAAGAGGCTCCTGTTGTTGATCACTGGATTATCTGGTCCAGGCTCGATTATTTACAGACCGCCGTCATATAAAATAGCTGGAATATTGCTGAGTGCGGCGTAAAACTAAACTCACTCACTAATTATTTGGGGAAAGGGCATTTAAATTATGTTCAATTAAGATCCGGTTTAGAATTGATCTCCAGTAACATATGCTTGTCGTAAGAGGCTCCTGTTGTTGATCACTGGATTATCTGGTCCAGGCTCGATTATTTACAGACCGCCGTCATATATAATAGCTGGAATATTGCTGAGTGCGGCGTAAAACTAAACTCACTCACTAATTATTTGGGGAAAGGGCATTTAAATTATGTTCAATTAAGATCCGGTTTAGAATTGATCTCCAGTAACATATGCTTGTCGTAAGAGGCTCCTGTTGTTGATCACTGGATTATCTGGTCCAGGCTCGATTATTTACAGACCGCCGTCATATATAATAGCTGGAATATTGCTGAGTGCGGCGTAAAACTAAACTCACTCACTAATTATTTGGGGAAAGGGCATTTAAATTATGTTCAATTAAGATCCGGTTTAGAATTGATCTCCAGTAACCTATGCTTGTCGTAAGAGGCTCATGTTGTTGATCACTGGATTATCTGGTCCAGGCTCGATTATTTACAGACCGCCGCCATATATAATAGCTGGAAAATTGCTGATAGCGGCGTAAAACTCACTAATTCACTTATTATTTGGGGAAAGGGTATTTAAATTATGTTTAATTATCTTATTAACAGCGAGACTGACATCTCTGAAAGAGTGGCAAGCACTAGAAACAAGATCTGTGGGATTCTACACTGTGACGTCACGAACGATAACCCCATTTCCCCATAATCACATCATCCTTCTGCCTGTAAGCAGCTGTTACGGACGTGGCCTCCTATGAACAATGCGCCAGGAATATGCTGAGCAAGTTGAAACCTGGCGGTCACTTGGTCCTGTTTGGCTGTTTGGGAGGAACTTATTATAGTGTGGGATCAGAGAGGTTCAGCAGCTTTGGGATGTCGAGCGATGGAAGAAGGTTGGGGTTGAGATCATTTCCTGGAAAGAAGTTAAACGACCTGATGTCGGGCCTGCCTTCACAGACGTGGAAGGGTGCTACAGTATGGTTGGAAGAAAAGTTCCAGTCACCCAGTAAAGTTTGTGAAGATTTGTACGTGTGTAATAGGATCAAGATGCAGTGTAGATTAGAAGCTGCTTTGTTTTTTAACATTAAGTCAAGGATGAAATGTGTTACTATAGACACACCACATGTTTTGGTGACGGACGGTCAGTGATAAAGTTTCTTTTATCCCACCCCCAAGTAAAGTGTACGTTTTTCAATGAACACTATCTGGAATATGAAAGTCTTCGCTGAAAATTCAGTGGTGAGAAGCCTTTTAGAAGTATGATATGTTTTCCGTAATAAAATGAAAGAAACTGAACTTGGACCAAGGACTTGTTCATGTTTTAATGTTAATGTTCAGTCTTTATGACACATTATTCAACGCCGTTATGCAAAATTAAATAGATTTCCACCCACATTAACACTTCCAATGGCTTCATTACGATATTCCAAAGGTTCGCCAAAACTTGCGGAGGCATGTCCAAAAGCAAATATCATCCTCTATATCTCATATAGGGTATACAAGGGTGTATAGCACGTCATTTTCTGTTCGTTTTCTCTCTGCAAATTAATGTAAACAAAATGACGTTCGGCGGTTTGAACGTCTTGGTCGCGTCAAACCAGAAGATCTAAAACGATGGAGTCTTAGTGGTGCATTCGTGCTGAACTTCGTCAAGGTGTCCCACTAACCTAGGGACATACAAATCAAAGCGCACGCGCACACACGCCAGTAAACTCTCTCTCTATCTCTCTCACAAACGTCACTTGGAATCTGGGAGGCATCATAAAAACTAATTTCGCCCCATGACCTCAACTCCAAGTGAATCCTACACCAGGTTAATACAAGTTCGTGGTACTCGATGAACATTTATGCATTTCTGAAAATATGAATTGCTTTTAAAAGTCACTAACTCTTACATGAAAATCTTTCAAAAACTGTTCCTCGTTGCCAATTCCTTGAGCTCCCCACACGAAATCAAAACCATAATTTGACAGAGGATTTCGGACAAAACATACCCATGTATTTCTAACAACTATGTCTAAATTGTAACATGATATAGCACTGCTTTGG
The DNA here is from genome assembly GCF_003918875.1 of Haliotis rubra. Classification (NCBI taxonomy): domain Eukaryota; kingdom Metazoa; phylum Mollusca; class Gastropoda; order Lepetellida; family Haliotidae; genus Haliotis; species Haliotis rubra. The sequence goes on along the minus strand of NW_025764938.1, from coordinate 66,495 downwards.
TAAGTGTAAAGTTTGAATCAATACTTCATAGCACGTAATAAACTATCAACATAAATATAATGTCTACCACATTCCGCCAAAACAGCAGCGTTAAAGCATTAATAACTTATCCTCAACACATACTTACAAAACCTATATGAAACAGTTCAGTAACATCTCATTTCTCAAACCTCATATTTCCGAAGCGTACAAAATTATCGGCTTTATCTGTACGTCAAAGATTTTGAACAAAATAGTTGTAGAACTATGTTATGTCTCCTACCAAAAACCTTAACTGAACACAAGGCGTTATTCGCTTTATTTACCAGACTTGTAAACCGATATAGACCATGAAAGCCTATTTGAGTGAGTGAGTGAGTTTGGTATTACGCCGCTTTTTGCAATATTCCAGAAATATCACGGCGGGGGACAACACAAATGGGCTTCACAGATTGTGCCCATGTGGGGAATCGAACCCGGGTCTTCGGCGAAAGCTTTAACCACTAGGCTACCCCACCGCCCCATAAAGTCTATTTGAAAACGATAAACCCAAGAAATTATAATCTGTACTAACGTTTAACTTAAGATTACCAAAGTACCATGATTCATACCGCCCTAATTTACCACCATTTCTAAAGACTAACACCTCTGTTTTCTCAAAATTTATACACAAACCCCATTTGTATAAAGCTCTAATAATACATCGATCTTCCTCTGAAGACTAATGGCAGAACCTGCAAACAGACATAAATTTTCTGCATACAGTAACACATACTCTGGATCAATAAATACGCCCCTGTCACTTACTTATCTCCCTGTTCACAATATTATTGATTATCACCATCATCATTACAGATTCCACAGACGAATTCTTTCTCATCATGATTTACAATGTAATCGTTTGTAAAAGATAAAACATCTTCATCTGTATGAATATCCTGACTATTTAAAACATCTTTAAAATATTCAACCCATGACAGTCAATTGCTGCTACAAATTTACAAGAAGCGCTACTAAAATGTCCCACATGAGACCAACAAGAGTTAACCCTTTTACCATAAGAAACATCTGATAATATACAATTGGTTATTGATATTGTATATTCCTCCTTCTTGTGACGACAAAGGTCGCTGATTTTGTTTCTAACCTTATGAAACTCTTGAATCTAAAAAATCCCCAGACAGGCTAAATCTATCCAAAAGTTCATTTTTCTTTTTTTTAATATTTTCACAGTCTTGCTCTAACCACTGATGTTTATGATTATCCAGACTCTTCAGAGAGTTCGAATTCATTCCAGAAGAAGATGCAGTTTCTTGGATAATGTTAGTCAGCACTTTGCACCTAGAGAAGGATTATCCGTAGTAATCTCATGAAACACATCAAGAGGCAGTAAGTTTAAGTTTACTTTTAAGGTTGAGTCAAACTTGTCTGCATGGGAAGGTCTCCACTTATATTTCTTAATCGCAATTGTATCATTACGCTCCGATTTGACAGTCCTCTGGAAGAAACTTTTAAGCTGACATACAATAGGTAAATGATCAGATTCTACTGATGTACACACACAAAAATCATGAACTGAATTGAACAGATTAGTAGAACACAATGCATAGTCAACAAGATACATGCTCTATGATCACTTTTTGACCTGCAACTGGCAATGTGTATTCCATAACTGCAACATAGATCAATATGTTCATTTCCATAATTATTTAACTCAGAGTCTCTAGACTGACTGACTGAGTATGGTTTTGTGCCGTTTTAGCAATATTCCAGCAATATCACGGCGGGGGAACACCAGAAATGGGCTTCACCAGAGTCTCTAGAAGAGCATGGAGTATGGAATGTATCAATAATGCCATTAACACCATCTAAAGTTTTCCTCTTTAGGACTGTATGAAAACAGGGATGACTTCAACTTTTCAATTTCAACTTTCCTTTTATGTCGAGTAATATTCCAACACTTCCAATCTTTTGTCAACGCGTATATATGGTCCACTGGGGAACTAGCTCATGTTTAAGATGAAGTGTACGTACAATACGTTGACAAGACAAAGGAATACGTTGAGTTCAAACTTCTTTAGTTACACCACAAACAAATATACAAGACATAAATGAGGTGAGCGGAGTACCTGCTCAACCCCAGGGCGTTTCCTACGAGCGACATTATCCTGCTCGCTGACGTCCTACACAGGCAGTCGGAATACCGGCCTCGTACTCTGGTTTCTCTCAGTATGTAGATGCGAGTGTATAGATACAGTTTTTGACAACAATGGACAGGCGACGACTCAACAATGGACAGATAGAAAAACAGTAGCACTTCCTTTACCCGTTGATGTGATGACAGACACGGCCAAGGGAGATTACCAATTAAGGTTATAAATGTCTTTTACAGTAATTAATGGGCTGACAAGTCAATTTACAATGCGGTAGTGATAAGGATGTACAGTAGTGATTAAGAATACAGGTTAGCGTCATCTATCTATCTATCTATCTATCTATCTATCTATCTATCTATCTATCTATCTATCTATCTATCTATCTATCTATCTATCTATCTATCTATCTATAATGAATTGTCCAAGTAGTGCTCATAGGTTCAACTTAACATGCTAGTTTTAACTATACCGTGGTAGTCTAGTTGTTTTACTGTTCTTTGACAACAGGTTTTATAATATACACGTTTTCTACTTCAACGAAAATTTGTTCTCGTCACGACATGGCTAAAATATTGCCGATGTGACGTTAAATATTAACTCGCTCACTCAATCACTTGTGTCCATTCGGAATCTGCACGGCACGACAAGGTCTACGCATAGTGTCGTGGAATGTTGGAGACTGGTCCATCTGAGGAGTTGTGTTCTATGGTTAGTTTTCACAGACAGGATAACAGGACAAGACACGTTTCATACATCAGACTTAGAATGGCGACACCTGTCGCTTTTACTGACTGACTTAACAGGGGTAGATGACATGACTACGAAATCTATGGAAATGAGATACCAACAATCAGACTAATCACAGCGTCACTTATGACATCGAGAGAAGGAATGCCCTATGTGTTTTCTGAGTGTGCAGATTGCCGCAAGGTCATTTGGAACAACAAAGAGGCGTTAACAACTGGATAATGCCAATGCAAAGAAAAATCCCCCAAACCAATCCTGAAACCAGAAAAAAACACAACTAACCAAACGAACAAACAAAAGCAACGCAGATGAACAACTTTTAAATTATTTTTCGTGACACAAAACTGTGTTACATTAACAATACTAAACTGACTTCGACCTGTGTAGCCGAGTCTTAAGAGGCATCCCTCATTTACCGGAAGGCACAAACTGGATCTTGTCACAGGAGTTATTACCAGAAGGAGAACTGAAGGTTCATGTGATTGATATGTTGGATAAGAAATATATGTTTTTACTTTCGACAGGAAGCTAGCAGTGCTCACAACCGACTCGTGACTGTACCTAGACACCATATTTGACATCTGTCGTTGTGTTCGGGAGTTCTGTATTTAGTACAGCATCAAAATACCTCTTTTAGTAACATTCCAGAGAAATCATAAATATTAGTCCATGGACGAAGAAATTGTGCTCTATCAGTTATCATCACGGACACCAGAAGAGCCATTTTCATGCATTTGTGATGCTCAAAGCACTGACGGTTTTGTATAACCGGTGGCGGCCATCTTGAAAAATGGATTTTTGATTGGTCAACGAAATTTTCCTGAAAGAGGGGCCATGGTGAGCAATCATGCCAAGTTTGGTGCTTGCATCACAAAGTGAACGATTGGACCTATTTTGGTCTGTTTTCTGCCCTACTATTTTATTCTGCAATCAGTATACTTGGCTCATGAGAGCATTTTAGCTTCACCTGTACTTTTGCATAGGCATATAGACATATTGAATCCAACTTGCTATGTGCTGCGTGTAAATGGGCTAAAGCAATGGTTGTGGGTGCCTGCTTCAGGCGTGTGGTTTTGCCAGTGTTTGGCATCTCCTTCAATGTTATAGGTTTCATTGTTTTCACATGCCCAACAAGGACACTTTTCGCTCCCGGAGCAGAATTTGACAACCGTACTTTATTTCTTCAACTAACTTAGCTCATGGAGAGGTCTATTGGTAAACCAGTGCCAGTTGGTAGATTTCTTTAAAGTAATTTTTCCCAGTTTCCATGACAACTAATTTCACATGACAATAATGGCGTTGTGCTTGTTTCCAGTCCATTTCTTCTAGGTCTGCATAGGTCTACACATTCATCACGGCATAGATACGCTTGTGCTATTTAGGGCCACCACAACCAAGTTTTATGTTCTTTCATATTAATTGTCAGATTTGTGATTTACATGTATCCTCTGAACTCTAATATGACAATACTGAAGACATTCTAACAAAACTTACTACACACAGTCGAAAGTAAGTGGAAATTGCTCTTTTGCTATTTGCAATACATTTTACTTTTTCTATCTATTTAGTGTTATTAAGATAGATTCTAATTTTGTCCCTAAATTATATTGACTCAGAGGATTTCACTTCCGGAGAGGAACTAAAAAATTATGACATATAGCTTTATGAAACACGGTACATACATTCACTAAGTAGTGTGGGGCGATGAGGTAGCATAATGGTTGAAGCGTTCGCTCGTCACGCCGAAGGCCCGGGATCGATTCTCCACATGGGTACAATGTGTGAAGCCCATTTCTGATGTCCCTCACTGTGATGTTGCTGGAATATTGCCAAAAAGCGGCTTAAAACCACATTCATTCACCATGTAGTACAAATGTATCCCTTCAACTTTTGCTTTCCCTCTTTTGTATATGACTTATGTAAATTCGGATTTAGATCCTGAATCGAATGGTGGGTTTAATTTCCGGAACGAAAGCCAAAAGCTTTAAGAAACGTGGTAAACACATTCTATTTTAATGGCTATGTGTCGTCGTAGAGATGTAACACTGCTGAATGAGGCGTCAAACAAACACATACTCACGATATAGTCGGAATTGTACAATCGACTCTGCTGTTACCGGAGGTTTCTTACGAAAGTGCACAGGACTTTCTTCGTTTCTGTCGCCATATTGCTCAAACAATGCTTGTCCCCTTTTTGGAAAAAAGTTTACTGTGTCATGAAAGCAACGTTTGATTTGTGTTTTTACTTTGTTGATCAACCAACGCGAATTCCAGTCTAAATTCATTGAGTGAGTGAGTGAGTTCAGATTTTAAGTCACATCGGCAATATTTCAGCCATATCGTGACTAAATACAAGTTAGAATTTCATAATAAATCATGGTAAAATATAAATACCTGTCGGCAAAGGACTTAAATTCATTGAACATATATTGCAACAATCGAACCTAATACACAGAAACATACAGTGGTATACGCAGAGCTAGACGAAAACCCGTTTAACCGTACTTACAATGAAACAAAGGCGAATAAGTGATGTGGCGCAGAAAATGGAGGAAAACCTACGGCGAACATAATTAAAAAATTGATTTAATGTGCTCATTGTTATGAGAGTGTGTTTTGTTAATAAAGATGTCAAATTGATGATTTTTCATTAAATTTGGTTGCAAATGTTTAAAGCGCTGAGTGTGATTTGAACTCGCACCTTGTAATTCCGCCTGTTGAAAATGTGCAACACAAACATCCCTCACCCCCCGTCCCTCACCCCTTCACCCCCCCAACTTATGTACTATCTACTGAGTTCCAGCTCTTCTTATTTTTAACAAACTACATTATTTTTTCGCTTTTCTTTATAATCTCGGCTTTTACTTTATTTTCCATTATGTTGTAAACGTTTTTATTCAAAACCATGGTAAGTTTATAGCCCCTACATTTACATTTTTTTGGCTATGGCGGTTTATTCCTTATTGTACCATTATTATATCATTTACCTAAACTCCACCTACCCCGTCGGCGACATTGGCACCGCTAAAAGCCGACGTAAAACATCTTATTTCGTTCGTTAGGCCGTCCTCTCCGGGGTCCGCGCCCCCAGCCAACCCCGCTCACTCCCGCTATAACATTACATAACAGTACACTCCCTCACCCCCAAGTCAAGTACACACATCACTCATTCACTCACATACTCAGTACACCACCCCCCCCACTCTCCAGCATTACTACTACCCCCCATCAACTATACTAACACACACACACACACACACCACACACACCTTTTTTACCGCCTTCTACCGCCTTCTATCAGATGTGATTCGAATGCACATTATACCTTGACAGAACCGCATCTTCAATGGCTTTCCGATGCATTTTAGACATTTAATTTCGGATAACGGATATTGAAATTATGGCTGCCGTAGCACTGATGGAACATGGGCACCAGATCCCAGATTTTACCATAACATAATGGCGCGCATTGCCTGACTATCAGAAGTGACTCGAATGCACATTATACCTGGGCAGAACCGCTTTGTCAAGGGCTTTCCGATACACTAAAGTATAAATATGAACACTACATGTATTGCTGTTATGGTAAGATTCCAAACTGTTTTACTTTTTACTTCTGTCAAGAATATTCATTCCTGTATAGCTCAACTATCTAATGTTGCACAACAACATATGAGATATTTTCAAAATCCCACATGAATGATCTTGCACATGCACTATGGATGTAAATATTAACGCCGCCGGTATAGCCGGTGTACAGATTCATCTAAATTCCGCCAATCTATATCACGTCCCATATATTTTGCAGTTCGCACATTAATCCTTCCATAGCTCCACCACTGAATGTGCAACATGGGCGTATTATACATTGACTAAAACATGCCTTAATAGGCTTTCAAACGCGCTATAGAAATGTATATTCTGAGGTGATGTGTAAGAGTAGTAGTCCTCATATCATGACTGCATGATGTTGGCGAAAAATTGCTATATCACAGAAATTACGCAAAACATCACGTCGGAGATTCAATCTGGACTGGTTACCAGGGACAGCATAATATTCACGTTTGCATATTTGGAGAGAGCGTTTCCTCAGGTTTCTAACAATGTATAACATGCATAGATATGACAAAGTAGAACGCTTCCAAAATGCAATGGCGCAGGCGACTTCCACCGGAGGCTGGGTGGAACACACTTCTTCCACCTGGACCTACGTGGAAGAAAAACACACAGCTGAAAATCACAGAAACCTTAATTTCTCGGCTATAGCACAGAGTATACTATGTAGTTGTACAACTGCATTAGGGAGACAATACAGTATATATAGTTGTAAACCAACATTGTATATATAGTTGTATACCAGCATTCTGGAGACCAGGCTGTATGTATCGTTGTATACAAGCTTCAGGGAGACCATACTGTATATATAGTTGTATACCAGCATTAGGGAGACCAGACAGTATGTATAGTTGTAAACCAACATTGCATATATAGTTGTATACCAGCATTCTGGAGACCAGGCTGTATATATAGTTGTACACCAACATTGTATATATAGTTGTTGACTAGCATTAGGGAGACCTGACTCTATATATAGTTGGAAACCATCATTAGGGAGACCCGACTGTATATATAGTTCTATACCAGCATTAAGGAGACCAGACATTATATATAGTTGTATACCAGCATTAAGGAGACCAGACAGTATCTATAGTTGTATACCAGCATTAAGGAGACCAGACAGTATATATAGTTGTATACCAGCATTATATAGACCAGACAGTATCTATAGTTGTATACCAGCATTAAGGAGACCAGACAGTATATATAGTTGTATACCAGCATTATATAGACCAGACCGTATATACAGTTGTATACCAGCATTAGGAGACCACACAGTATATATAGTTGTATACCAGCATTATGGAGACCAGACAGTATATATAGTTGTATACCAGCATTATATAGACCAGACTGTATATACAGTTGTATACCAGAATAAGGGAGACCAGATTGTATATATAGTTGTATACCAGCATTATGGAGACCAAATAGTATACATAGTTGTATACCAGCATTAGGGAGACCACACAGTATATATAGTTGTATATCAGTATTATGGAGACCAGACTGTATATATACTAATAAACCAGCATTAGGGAGACCAGACTATATGTACAGTTGTATACCAGCATTATGGACACCACCAGACAGTATATACAGTTGTATACGAGCATTAGGGAGTCCAGACTGTATCTAAAGTTGTATACCAGCATTAGGGAGACCAGACAGTATATATAGTTGTATACCAGCATTAAGGAGACCGGACAGTCTGTGCAATTTTATACAAGCATTAGGGACACCAGACTGTATGTATAGTTGTATACCAGCACTAGGGAGACCAGACTGTATATACAGTTGTACACCAGCATTGTGGGAGACCAGAAAGTATATATAGTAGTATACCAGCATTAGGGAGACCAGACAGTATATATAGTAATAAACCAGCATTAGGGAGTCCAGACTGTATATATAGTTGTACACCAGCATTAGGCAGATCAGACTGTACATACAGTTGTATACCAGCATTAGGGAGACCAGACAGTATATATAGTTGTATACCAGCATTAGGGAGACCAGACTGTATATATAGTTGTATACCAGCATTAGGGAGACCAGACAGTATGTATAGTTGTAAACCAACATTGCATATATAGTTGTATACCAGCATTCTGGAGACTAGGCTGTATATATAGTTGTACACCAACATTGTATATATAGTTGTTGACTAGCATTAGGGAGACCTGACTCTATATATAGTTGGAAACCATCATTAGGGAGACCCGACTGTATATATAGTTCTATACCAGCATTAAGGAGACCAGACATTATATATAGTTGTATACCAGCATTAAGGAGACCAGACAGTATCTATAGTTGTATACCAGCATTAAGGAGACCAGACAGTATATATAGTTGTATACCAGCATTATATAGACCAGACAGTATCTATAGTTGTATACCAGCATTAAGGAGACCAGACAGTATATATAGTTGTATACCAGCATTATATAGACCAGACCGTATATACAGTTGTATACCAGCATTAGGGAGACCACACAGTATATATAGTTGTATACCAGCATTATGGAGACCAGACAGTATATATAGTTGTATACCAGCATTATATAGACCAGACTGTATATACAGTTGTATACCAGAATAAGGGAGACCAGATTGCATATATAGTTGTATACCAGCATTATGGAGACCAAATAGTATACATAGTTGTATACCAGCATTAGGGAGACCACACAGTATATATAGTTGTATATCAGTATTATGGAGACCAGACTGTATATATACTAATAAACCAGCATTAGGGAGACCAGACTATATGTACAGTTGTATACCAGCATTATGGACACCAGACAGTATATACAGTTGTATACGAGCATTAGGGAGTCCAGACTGTATCTAAAGTTGTATACCAGCATTAGGGAGACCAGACAGTATATATAGTTGTATACCAGCATTAAGGAGACCGGACAGTCTGTGCAATTTTATACAAGCATTAGGGACACCAGACTGTATGTATAGTTGTATACCAGCACTAGGGAGACCAGACTGTATATACAGTTGTACACCAGCATTGTGGAGACCAGAAAGTATATATAGTAGTATACCAGCATTAGGGAGACCAGACAGTATATATAGTAATAAACCAGCATTAGGGAGTCCAGACTGTATATATAGTTGTACACCAGCATTAGGCAGATCAGACTGTACATACAGTTGTATACCAGCATTAGGGAGACCAGACAGTATATATAGTTGTATACCAGCATTAGGGAGACCAGACTGTATATATAGTTGTATACCAGCATTAGGGAGACCAGACAGTATGTATAGTTGTAAACCAACATTGCATATATAGTTGTATACCAGCATTCTGGAGACTAGGCTGTATATATAGTTGTACACCAACATTGTATATATAGTTGTTGACTAGCATTAGGGAGACCTGACTCTATATATAGTTGGAAACCATCATTAGGGAGACCCGACTGTATATATAGTAGTTCCCATACCAGCATTAAGGAGACCAGACATTATATATAGTTGTATACCAGCATTAAGGAGACCAGACAGTATCTATAGTTGTATACCAGCATTAAGGAGACCAGACAGTATATATAGTTGTATACCAGCATTATATAGACCAGACAGCATCTATAGTTGTATACCAGCATTAAGGAGACCAGACAGTATATATAGTTGTATACCAGCATTATATAGACCAGACCGTATATACAGTTGTATACCAGCATTAGGGAGACCACACAGTATATATAGTTGTATACCAGCATTATGGAGACCAGACAGTATATATAGTTGTATACCAGCATTATATAGACCAGACTGTATATACAGTTGTATACCAGAATAAGGGAGACCAGATTGTATACATAGTTGTATACCAGCATTAGGGAGACCACACAGTATATTTAGTTGTATATCAGTATTATGGAGACCAGACTGTATATATACTAATAAACCAGCATTAGGGAGACCAGACTATATGTACAGTTGTATACCAGCATTATGGACACCAGACAGTATATACAGTTGTATACGAGCATTAGGGAGTCCAGACTGTATCTAAAGTTGTATACCAGCATTAGGGAGACCAGACAGTATATATAGTTGTATACCAGCATTAAGGAGACCGGACAGTCTGTGCAATTTTATACAAGCATTAGGGACACCAGACTGTATGTATAGTTGTATACCAGCACTAGGGAGACCAGACTGTATATACAGTTGTACACCAGCATTGTGGAGACCAGAAAGTATATATAGTAGTATACCAGCATTAGGGAGACCAGACAGTATATATAGTAATAAACCAGCATTAGGGAGTCCAGACTGTATATATAGTTGTACACCAGCATTAGGCAGATCAGACTGTACATACAGTTGTATACCAGCATTAGGGAGACCAGAGAGTATATATAGTTGTATACCAGCATTAGGGAGACCAGACTGTATATATAGTTGTATACAAGCATTAGGGAGACCAGACTGTTTATATAATTGTATACCAGCATTAGGGAAACCAGACAGTATATATAGTTGTATACCATCACTAGACACACACCAGACTGTATATACAGTTGTATACCAGCATTAGGGAGACCAGACATTATGTATAGTTGTATACCAGCATTAGGCAGATCAGACTGTATATATAGTTGTATACCAGCATAAGGGAGACCAGAAAGTATATATAGTTGTATAGCAGCATTAGGCAGATCAGACTGTACATATAGTTGTGTACCAGCATTAGGGAGACCAGAGAGTATATATAGTTGTATACCAGCATTAAGGAAACCATACTGTAAGTATAGTTGTATACCAGCATTAGGCAGAAAAGACTGTATGTATAGTTGTATACCGGCATTAGGCAGATCAGACTGTATATATAGTTGTATACCAGCATTAGACAGATCAGACTGTGTGTATAGTTGTATACCATCAATAGGCAGATCAGACAGTATATATAGTTGTATACCAGCATTAGACAGATCAGACTGTATTTATAGTTGTATACCATCATTAGGCAGATCAGACAGTATATATAGTTGTATACCAGCATTAGACAGATCAGACTGTATGTATAGTTGTATACCATCATTAGGCAGATCAGACAGTATATATAGTTGTATACCAGCATTAGACAGATCAGACTGTATGTATAGTTGTATATCATCATTAGGCAGATCAGACAGTATATATAGTTGTATACCAGCATTAGACAGATCAGACTGTATGTATAGTTGTATACCAGCATTAGGCAGATCAGACAGTATGTATAGTTGTATTCCAGCATTAGGGAGATCAGACCATATATATAGTTGTATACCAGCATTAGGGAAACCAGACTGTATAGATAGTTGTATACCAGCAATATGGAAACCAGACATTATGTATAGTTGTATACAAGCATTAGGGAGATCAGACTGTATAGATAGTTGTATACCAGCATTAGGCAGATCAGGCTGTATGTATATGTTGTATACCAGCATTAGGGAGACCAGACAGTATGTATAGTTGTATACAAGCATTAGGGACACCAGACTGTATGTATAGTTGTATACCAGCATTAGGGAGATCAAACTGTACATACAGTTGTATACCAGCATTAGGGAGTCCAGACTGTGTATATAGTTGTATACCACCTTTTTAGACACCAGATTGCATGTATAGTTGTATACCAGCATTCGTGAGACCAGGCTGTAAAAATATATTTGTGAACCAACAGTGGAAATATAGTTGTATACCAGCATAAGGGACACCAGACATTATATATAGTTGTATACCAGCATTAGGGAGGCCAGACTGTATGTATTATTGTATACCAGCATTATGTAGACCAGACAGTATATAAAATTGTATACAAGCATTAGGGAGACCAGACTGTATATATAGTTGTATACCAGCATTAGGGAGACCAGACAGTACGTATTATTGTATACCAGCATTATGGAGAGCAGACAGTATCTATAGTTGTATACAAGCATTAGGGACACCAGACATTATATATAGTTGTATACCAGCATTAGGGAGACCAGACTGTATGTATTATTGTATACCAGCATTATGTAGACCAGACAGTATATAAAATTGTATACCAGCATTAGGGAGACCAGACTGTATATATAGTTGTATACCAGCATTAGGGAGATCAAACTGTACATACAGTTGTATACCAGCATTATGGAGACCAGACTGTATGTGTAGATGTATACCAGCATTAGGGAGACCAGAGAGTATATAAAGTTGTATACCAGGATTAGGGAGACGAGACTGTATATACAGTTGTATACCAGCATTAGGGAGACCAGACTGTACATACAGTTGTTTACCAGCATTAGGGAGACCGGACTGTATATACAGTTGTATACCAGCATTAGGGAGACCAGACTGTATATACAGTTGTACACCAGCATTGTGGAGACCAGAAAGTATATATAGTTGTATACCAGCATTAGGGAGAACAGACTGTATATACAGTTGTATTCCAGCATTAGGGAGACCAGACTGTATACATAGTTGTATACCAGCATTATGGAGACCAGACTGTATATACAGTTGTATACAAGCATTAGGGAGACCAGACTGTTTATATAGTTGTATACCAGCATTAGGGCAACCAGATAGTATATATAGTTGTATACCAGAATTAGACACACACCAGACTGTATATACAGTTGTATACCAGCATTAGTGAAACCAGACAGTATGTATTGTTGTATACCAGCATTAGGCAGATCAGACTGTATATATAGTTGTATACCAGCATAAGGGAGACCAGAAAGTATATATAGCTGTGTAGCAGCATTATGCAGATCAGACTGTATATATAGTTGTGTACCAGCATTAGGGAGACCAGACAATATATATAGTTGTATACCAGAATTAACGAAACCATACTGTATGTATAGTTGTAAACCAGCTTAAGGCAGATCAGACAGTATGTATAGTTGTATACCAGCATTAGGCAAATCAGACTGTATGTATAGTTGTATACCAGCATTAGGGAGACTAGACTGTATGTATAGTTGTATACCAGCATTTGGCAGATCAGACTGTATATATAGTTGTAAACCAGCATTAGGGAAACCAGACTGTATAGATAGTTGTATACCAGCATTAGGAGTCCAGACCGTATATATAGTTGTATACCAGCATTATGGAGACCAGACATTATGTATAGTTGTATACAAGCATTAGGGAGTTCAGACTGTATAGATAGTTGTATACCAGCATTAGGGAAACCAGATTGTATGTATCGTTATATACCAGCATTAGGGAGACCAGACTGTATAGATAGTAGTATACCAGCATTAGGGAGACTAGACGGTATATATAGTTGTATACCAGCATTATGGAGACCAGACAGTATATATAGTTGTATACCTGCATTAGGGAGACCAGACAGTATCTAAAGTTGTATACAAGCATTAATGAGACCAGATTGTATGTATAGTTGCATACCAGCATTTGTAGACCAGACAGTATATATAGTTGTATACCAGCATTAGGAAAATTAGACAGTATATGCAGTTGTATGCCTGCATTAGGGAGACCAGACTGTATATATAGAGGTATACCAGCATTATGGAGATCAGACAGTATGTATAGTTGTAGACAAGCATTAGGGACACCAGACTGAATAGATAGTTGTATACCAGTATGAGGTAGTCCAGACTGTAAATATAGTTGTATACCAGCATTATGGAGACCAGACATTATGTATACTTGTATACAAGCATTAGGGAGACCAGACTGTATAGATAGTTGTATACAAGCATAAGGCAGATCAGGCTGTATGTATATGTTGTATACTAGCATTAGGCAGATCAGACTGTATGAATAGTTGTATACCAGCATTAGGGAAACTAGATTGTATGTATCGTTGTGTACCAGCATTAGTGAGACTAGACTGTATAGATAGTTGTATACCAGCATTAGGGAGACCAGACTGTATATATATAGTTTTATACCAGCATTAGGGACACCAGACTGTATATATAGATGTATACCAACATTAAGGAGACCAGATTGTATGTATAGTTGTATACTAGCATTTGTAGACCAGACAGCATATATAGTTTTATACTAGCATTATGGAGACCAGACAGTATATATAGTTGTATACCAGAATTAGGAAGACTAGACAGTATATGCAGTTGTATGCATGCATTAGGGAGACCAGACAGTATATATAGAGGTATACCAGCATTATGGAGACCAGACAGTATGTATAGTTGTATGCAAACATTACGGAGACCAGACAGTATGTATAGTTGTATACAAACATTAGGGACACCAGGCTGTATATATAGTTGTATACAAGCATTAGGGAGACTAGACTGTATATATAGTTGTATACCACCATTTTAGACACCAGATTGTATGTAAAGTTGTAAACGAGCGTTCGTGAGACCAGGCAGTATCTATACTTGTAAAGCAACATTGCAAATATACTTGTATACTAGCATGAGGGAGACCTGACTGTATATATAGTTGTAAAAAAGCATTAGGGGAGACCCGACATTATATATAGTTGTATACCAGCATCAGTGAGACCAGACTGTATGTATTATTCGACACCAGCATTATGTAGACCAGACAGTATCTATAGTTGTATACCAGCATTAGTGAGACCAGACAGTACATACAGTTGTATGCCAGCATTTGGGAGACCAGACAGTATATATAGTTGTATACCTGCATTAGGGAGACCAGACTGTAAACATAATTGTATACCAGCATCAGGGAGAGGAGACTGTATATATACTTGTAAACCAGCATTAGGGAGACCAGAGAGTATATACAGTTGTATACAAGCATTAGGGAGACCAGACTGTGTTTATAGTTGTATACCAGCATTATGGAGACCAGACAGTATGTATAGCTGTATACCAGCATTAGGGACACCAGACTGTTTGTATATAGAGAATCTCACCCAAGTGTCTTCTGATATCAATTATATCAACACGAGTTGATAAAGTTACAAATATCCGAGGCTTGCCGAGGATATTTTTACTTTTATCAACGAGTGTTGATATATTTGATATCAGAAGACACGAAGGTGAGATTCTATTTATCATCCAAAATCACTCTTCATTAATTTTCAATGAATAATGTACATCTCTGAACATGGTACTGCCATTAGACTTGCAGAGCAGCGATGTCATAGCATTGTGACGTCATCAAGTACATGATGTCATAGCATTGTCAGGGCATTGTACGGGGCGGTGGGGTAGCCTAATGGTTAAAGCGTTGGCTCGTTACGCCGAAGACCCGGGTTCGAATCCCCACATGGGCACAATGTGTGAAGCCCATTTCTGGTGTCCCCCGCCGTGATGTTGCTGGAATATTGCTGAAAGCGGCGTAAAACCAAACTCAGTCAGTCAGTCAGTCAGGGCATTGTACAAAATCTACAGTCAAAATGATATCTCCTAGGAGATATCGTTTGATCTCACACAAGCGATATCTCCTGTGGAACACAGTTTTGGATGATAAAGTTGTATATCAGCATTAGGGAGACCAGACAGTATGTATAGGTGTATACAAGCATTGCGAAGACCAGACATTATGTATAGTTGTATACAAATGTAGAAGCATTAGGGACACCAGATTGTACGGATAGTTGTATACCAGCATAATGGAGACCAGACAGTATATATAGTTGTATACCAGCATCAGGGAGACCAGACAGTATATGCAGTTGTATGCCTGCATTAGGGAGACCAGACAGTATATAGAGAGGTATACCAGCATTAGGGAGACCAGACAGTAGGTATAGTTGTATACAAGCATTACGGAGACCAGACAGTATGTATAGTTGTATACAAGCATTAGGGACACCAGACTGTATGTATAGTTGTATACCAGCATTAGGGAGACCAGACTGTATATATAGTTGTATAAAAGCATTAGGGACACCAGACTCTATATATAGTTGTATACAAGCATTAGGAAGACCAGACTGTATATATAGTTGTATACCACCATTTTAGACATCAGATTGTATGTATAGTTGTATACCAGCATTCGTGAGACCAGGCTATATATATAGTTGTAAACCAGCATAAGGGGAGACCCGACATTATATATAGTTGTATACCAGCATTAAGGAGACCAGACTGTATATATAGAGGTATACCAGCATTAGGGAGATCAGACAGTATGTAAAGTTGTATACCAGCATTCGTGAGACCAGGCTATATATATAGTTGTAAACCAGCATAAGGGGAGACCCGACATTATATATAGTTGTATACCAGCATTAAGGAGACCAGACTGTATATATAGAGGTATACCAGCATTTGGGAGACCAGACAGTATATATAGTTGTATACCTGCATTAGGGAGACCAGACTGTATAGATAGTTGTATACCAGCATTAGGCAGACCAAACAGTATACATAATTCTATACCAGCATCAGGGAGAGGAGACTGTATGTATACTTGTAAACCAGCATTAGGGAGACCAGAGAGTATATAGAGTTGTATACAAGCATTAGGGAGACCAGACTGTATTTATAGTTGCATACCAGCATTATGGAGACCAGACAGTATGTATAGCTGTATACCAGCATTAGGGAGACCAGACTGTATGTATAGTTGTATATCAGCATTAGGGAGACCAGACAGTATGTATAGGTGTATACAAGCACTACGGAGACCAGACAGTATGTATAGTTGTATACAAATGTAGAAGCATTAGGGACACCAGATTGTACGGATAGTTGTATACCAGCATAATGGAGACCAGACAGTTTATATAGTTTTATACCAGCATCAGGGAGACAAGACAGTATATGCAGTTGTATGCCTGCATTAGGGAGACCAGACAGTATATAGAGAGGTATACCAGCATTAGGGAGACCAGACAGTATGTATAGTTGTATACAAGCATTACGGAGACCAGACAGTATGTATAGTTGTATACAAGCATTAGGGACACCAGACTGTATGAATAGTTGTATACCAGCATTAGGGAGACCAGACTGTATATATAGTTGTATAAAAGCATTAGGGACACCAGACTCTATATATAGTTGTATACAAGCATTAGGGAGACCAGACTGTATATATAGTTGTATACCACCATTTTAGACATCAGATTGTATGTATAGTTGTATACCAGCATTCGTGAGACCAGGCTGTATATATAGTTGTAAACCAGCATAAGGGGAGACCCGACATTATATATAGTTGTATACCAGCATTAAGGAGACCAGACTGTATGTATTATTGTATACCAGAATATTGGAAGACGAGACAGTATCTATAGTTGTATACCAGCATTAGGTAGACCAGACAGTATATATAGTGTTTTACCAGTATAAGGGAGACCAGATTGTCTGTATAGTTGTATACCAGCATTAGGGACACCAGATTGTCTGTATAGTTGAATACCAGCATTAGGGACACCAGGCTGTATATGAAGATGTATACCAGCATTAGAGAGACCAGACTGTATATATAATTGTAAACCAGCATTAGGGAGACCTGACTGTAAATTTAGTTGTATACCAGCATTAGGCAGATCAGACTGTATGTATAGTTGTATACCATCATTTGGCAGATCAGACTGTATGTATAGTTGTATACCAGCATTAGGCAAGTCAGACTGTATGTATAGTTATATACCATTATTAGGCAGATCAGATTGTATGTATAGTTGTATACCAGCATTAGGCAGATCAGACTGTATGTATAGTTGTATACCAGCATTAGGCAGATCAGACTGTATGTATAGTGTTTTACCAGTATAAGGGAGACCAGATTGTCTGTATAGTTGTATACCAGCATTAGGGACACCAGATTGTCTGTATAGTTGAATACCAGCATTAGGGACACCGGGCTGTATATGAAGATGTATACCAGCATTAGAGAGACCAGACTGTATATATAATTGTAAACCAGCATTAGGGAGACCTGACTGTAAATTTAGTTGTATACCAGCATTAGGCAGATCAGACTGTATGTATAGTTGTATACCATCATTAGGCAGATCAGACTGTATGTATAGTTGTATACCAGCATTAGGCAAGTCAGACTGTATGTATAGTTATATACCATTATTAGGCAGATCAGATTGTATGTATAGTTGTATACCAGCATTAGGCAGATCAGACTGTATGTATAGTTGTATACCAGCATTAGGCAGATCAGACTGTATGCATAGTTATATACCAGCATTAGGCAGATAAGACTGTATGTATAGTTGTATACCAGCATTAGTGAGACTAGAAGGTATATAGAGTTGTATACCAGCATTATGGAGACCAGACAGTATATATAGTTGTATACCAGCATTAGGGAGACCAGACTGTATATATAGTTGTATAACAGCATTAGGGAGACCAGACTGTATAGATAGTTGTATACCAGCATTAGGGAGTCCAGACTGTATATATAGTTGTATACCAGTATTACGGAGACCAGACATTATGGATATTTGGATACAAGCATTAGGGAGACCAGATTGTATAAATAGTTGAATACCAGCATTAGGCAGATCAGGCTGTATGTATATGTTGTATACCAGCATTAGGGAGACCAGACAGTATATATAGTTGTATACAAGCAGTAGGGAGACCAGACTGTATATATAGTTGTATACCACCATTTTTGACACCAGACTGTACGTATAGTTGTACACCAGCATTCGTGAGACCAGGATGTATAGACAGTTGTAAGCCAACATTGCAAATATAGTTGTATACTAGCATGAGGGAGACCTGACTGTATATATAGTTGTATACCAGCATTATGTAGACCAGACAGTATATATAGTTATATACAAGCATTAGGGAGACCAGACTGTATATATAGTTGTATACCAGCTTAGGGAGACCAGACAGTATCTATAGTTGTACACCAGCATTAGACAGACCAGACAATCATTAAAGTTGTATACCAGCATTAGGGAGACCAGACTGTATATATAGTTCTATACCAGCATTAGTGAGATCAAACTGTATATACAGTAGTATACCAGCATTAGAGAGAACATACCGTATATATAGTTGTAAGCAGCATTAGGGAGACCAGACAGTATATATAGTTGCATACCAGCATTATGGAGACCAGACAGTATATATAGTTGTATACAAGCATTAGGGAGACCAGACAGTATATATAGTTGTATACAAGCATTAGGGAGTCCAGACTGCATGTATAGTTGTATACCAGCATTAGGGAGACCCGACTGTATATATAGTTGTATACCAGCATTAGGGAGACCAGACAGTATATAAAGTTGTATACAAGCATTAGGGAGTCCAGACCGTATGTATAGTTGTATACCAGCATTAGGGAAACCAGATTGTCTGTATAGTTTTATACCAGCATTAGGGACTCCAAGCTGTATATGAAGTTGTATACCAGCATTAGGGAGACCTGACTGTATATATAGTTGTAAACCAGCATTGGGGAGACCTGACTGTAAATATAGTTGTATACCAGCATTATGTAGACCAGACAGTATCTATAGCTGTATACCAGCATTAGACAGACCAGAAAATCATTAAAGTTGTATACCAACACTAGGGAGACCCGACTGTATATATAGTTCTATACCAGCATTAGTGGGATCAAACTGTATATACAGTAGTATACCAGCATTAGAGAGAACAGACCGTATATATAGTTGTAAGCAGCATTAGGGAGACCAGACAGTATATATAGTTGCATACCAGCATTATGGAGACCAGACAGTATCTATAGTTGTATACCAGCATTAGGGAGACCAGACTGTATATATAGTTTTATACCAGCATTAGGGAGACCAGCCTCTATATATAGTTGTATACCAGCATTAATGAGACCAGATTGTATATATAGTTGCATACCAGCATTATGGAGACCAGACAGTATATATAGTTGTATACAAGCATTAGGGAGACCAGACAGTATATATAGTTGTATACAAGCATTAGGGAGTCCAGACTGTATGTATAGTTGTATACCAGCATTAGGGAGACCCGACTGTATATATAGTTGTATACCAGCATTAGGGAGACCAGACAGTATATAAAGTTGTATACAAGCATTAGGGAGTCCCGACCGTATGTATAGTTGTATACCAGCATTAGGGAAACCAGATTGTCTGTATAGTTTTATACCAGCATTAGGGAGACCAGCCTCTATATATAGTTTTATACCAGCATTAGGGAGACCAGCCTCTATATATAGTTGTATACCAGCATTAATGAGACCAGATTGTATGTATAGTTGTATACCAGCATTATGGAGACCAGACAGTTTATATAGTTGTATACCTGCATTAGGGAGACCAGACTGTATATATACTTGTATACCAGCATTAGGGAGACCAAACTGTATAGATAGTTGTATACCAGTATTAGGGAGACCAGACAGTATCTAAAGTTGTATACCAGCATTAGGGAGACCAGCCTCTATATATAGTTTTATACCAGCATTAGGGAGACCAGCCTCTATATATAATTGTATACCAGCATTAATGAGACCAGATTGTATGTATAGTTGTATACCAGCATTATGGAGACCAGACAGTATGTATAGTTGTATACCAGCATTTGTAGACCAGACTGTATATATACTGGTATACCAGCATCAGGGAGACCAGACCCTATATATAGTGGTATACCAGCATTAGGTAGACCAGACAGTATATATAGTTGTATACAAGCATTAGGGAGACCAGACTGTATATATAGTTGTATACCACCATTTTTGACACCAGACTGTACGTATAGTTGTATACCAGCATTCGTGAGACCAGGATGTATAGATAGTTGTAAGCCAACATTGCAAATATAGTTGTATACTAGCATGAGGGAGATCTGACTGTATATATAGTTGTATAGCAGCATTAGAGACACCAGACTGTATGTATTATTGTATACCAGCATTATGGAGACCAGACAGTATATATGATCGCATACCTGTATTAGGGAGACCAGACAGTTTATATAGTTGTATACCTGCGTTAGGGAGACCTGACTTTAAATATAGTTGCATACCAGGATAAGGGAGACCAGACAGTATATATAGTTGTATACCAGCATTATGTAGACCAGACAGTATATATAGTTATATACAAGCATTAGGGAGACCAGACTGTATATATAGTTGTATACCAGCTTAGGGAGACCAGACAGTATCTATAGTTGTACACCAGCATTAGACAGACCAGACAATCATTAAAGTTGAATACCAGCATTAGGGAGACCAGACTGTATATATAGTTCTATACCAGCATTAGTGAGATCAAACTGTATATACAGTAGTATACCAGCATTAGAGAGAACATACCGTATATATAGTTGTAAGCAGCATTAGGGAGACCACACAGTATATATAGTTGCATACCAGCATTATGGAGACCAGACAGTATATATAGTTGTATACAAGCATTAGGGAGACCAGACAGTATATATAGTTGTATACAAGCATTAGGGAGTCCAGACTGTATGTATGGTTGTATACCAGCATTAGGGAGACCCGACTGTATATATAGTTGTATACCAGCATTAGGGAGACCAGACAGTATATAAAGTTGTATACAAGCATTAGGGAGTCCAGACCGTATGTATAGTTGTATACCAGCATTAGGGAAACCAGATTGTCTGTATAGTTTTATACCAGCATTAGGGACTCCGGGCTCTATATGAAGTTGTATACCAGCATTAGGGAGACCTGACTGTATATATAGTTGTAAACCAGCATTGGGGAGACCTGACTGTAAATATAGTTGTATACCAGCATTATGTAGACCAGACAGTATCTATAGCTGTATACCAGCATTAGACAGACCAGAAAATCATTAAAGTTGAATACCAACACTAGGGAGACCAGACTGTATATATAGTTCTATACCAGCATTAGTGAGATCAAACTGTATATACAGTAGTATACCAGCATTAGAGAGAACAGACCGTATATATAGTTGTAAGCAGCATTAGGGAGACCAGACAGTATACATAGTTGCATACCAGCATTATGGAGACCAGACAGTATCTATAGTTGTATACCAGCATTAGGGAGACCAGACTGTATATATGGTTGTATACCAGTTTTATACCAGCATTAGGGAGACCAGCCTCTATATATAGTTGTATACCAGCATTAATGAGACCAGATTGTATATATAGTTGCATACCAGCATTATGGAGACCAGACAGTATATATAGTTGTATACAAGCATTAGGGAGACCAGACAGTATATATAGTTGTATACAAGCATTAGGGAGTCCAGACTGTATGTATAGTTGTATACCAGCATTAGGGAGACCCGACTGTATATATAGTTGTATACCAGCATTAGGGAGACCAGACAGTATATAAAGTTGTATACAAGCATTAGGGAGTCCAGACCTTATGTATAGTTGTATACCAGCATTAGGGAAACCAGATTGTCTGTATAGTTTTATACCAGCATTAGGGAGACCAGCCTCTACATATAGTTTTATACCAGCATTAGGGAGACCAGCCTCTATATATAGTTGTATACCAGCATTAATGAGACCAGATTGTATGTATAGTTGTATACCAGCATTATGGAGACCAGACAGTTTATATAGTTGTATACCTGCATTAGGGAGACCAGACTGTATATATACTTGTATACCAGCATTAGCGAGACCAAACTGTATAGATAGTTGTATTCCAGTATTAGGGAGACCAGACAGTATCTAAAGTTGGATACCAGCATTAGGGAGACCAGCCTCTATATATAGTTTTATACCAGCATTAGGGAGACCAGCCTCTATATATAGTTGTATACCAGCATTAATGAGACCAGATTGTATGTATAGTTGTATACCAGCATTATGGAGACCAGACAGTATGTATAGTTGTATACCAGCATTTGTAGACCAGACTGTATACATACTTGTATACCAGCATCAGGGAGACCAGACCCTATATATAGTGGTATACCAGCAGTAGGTAGACCAGACAGTATATATAGTTGTATACAAGCATTAGGGAGACCAGACTGTATATATAGTTGTATACCACCATTTTTGACACCAGACTGTACGTATAGTTGTATACCTGCATTCGTGAGACCAGGATGTATAGATAGTTGTAAGCCAACATTGCAAATATAGTTGTATACTAGCATGAGGGAGACCTGACTGTATATATAGTTGTATAGCAGCATTAGAGACACCAGACTGTATGTATTATTGTATACCAGCATTAGGGAGACCAGACAGTATATATAGTTGTATACCAGCATAGGGAGACCAGACAGTTTATATAGTTGTATACCTGCATTAGGGAGTCCTGACTTTAAATATAGTTGCATACCAGGATTAGGGAGTCCAGACAGTATATATAGTTGTATACCAGCATTATGTAGACCAGACAGTATATATAGTTATATACCGGCATTAGGGAGACCAGACTGTATATATAGTTGTATACCAGCATTAGGGAGACCAGACAGTATATATAGTTGTATACCAGCATTAGGGAGACCAGACTGTATGTATAGTTGTATACCAGCATTAGGGAGACCAGACAGTATATATAGTTGTATACCAGCATTAGTGAGACCAGACTGTATATATATTTGTAGAGACCCCACCAGCATGGAGACCAGACGAGTTATAGTTGTACAAGCATTAGGGAGACAGCATATACCAGACATATATATAGTTGCATACAAGCGCAGCATTAGGGAGAGATAAGACTGTATATATAGTTGTATACCAGCATTAGGGAGACCAGACATATATAGTTGCATACCAGCATTAGGGAGACCAGTATAGTTGCATACCAGCATTAGGGAGACCAGCAGTATATATAGTTGTATACCAGCATTAGGGAGACCAGACTGTATATATATATAGACTGTAGTTGCACCAGCATACCAGACTGTATATAGCATTAGAGACCAGACCAGCATATAGGACTGAGACCAGAGTTGTATACCAGCATTAGGGAGACCAGAGGTATAGACGGTACCAGCATTAGACTGTAGTTGTATACCAGATTGTATGTATTACATAGTTGTATACCAGCATTAGGAACAGTATATATATAGAGTTGCTTCCAACAGCATTAAAGATCCAGTTGTATACCAGCATTAGGGAGACCAGACAGTATATATAGTTGTATACCAGCATTAGGGAGACCAGACAGTATATATAGTTGTATACCAGCATTAGGGAGACCAGACTGTATATATAGTTGTATACCAGCATTAGGGAGACCAGACAGGCTGTATATATAGTTGTATACCAGCAGAACCTGACTTAGGGAGACCAGACTGTATATATAGTTGTATACCAGCATTAGGGAGACCAGACTGTATGTATAGTTGTATACCAGCATTAGGGTAGACCAGACAGTATGTATAGTTGTATACCAGCATTAGGGACACCAGACTGTATATATAGTTGTATACCAGCATTAGGGAGACCAGACATTGTATATATTGTTGTATACCAGCATTAGGAGACCAGACTGTATGTATAGTTGTATACCAGTATATTAGCATTAGGGAGACCAGACAATGTATATAGTTGTATACCAGCATTAGGGAGACCAGACAGTATGTATAGTTGTATACCAGCATTAGGGAGACCAGACTGTATATATAGTTGTATACCAGCATTAGGGAGACCAGACAGTATATATAGTTGTATACCAGCATTAGGGAGACCAGACAGTATATATAGTTGTATACCAGCATTACGGAGACCAGACAGTATATATAGTTGTATACCAGCATTAGGGAGACCAGACTGTATGTATAGTTGTATACCAGCATTAGGGAGACCAGACTGTATATATAGTTGTATACCAGCATTAGGGAGACCAGACTGTATATATAGTTGTATACCAGCATTAGGGAGACCAGACTGTATATATAGTTGTATACCAGCATTAGGGAGACCAGACAGTATATATAGTTGTATACCAGCATTAGTGAGACCAGACAGTATATATAGTTGTATACCAGCATTAGGGAGACCAGACTGTATATATAGTTGTATACCAGCATTAGGAAGACCAGACTGTATATATAGTTGTATACCAGCATTAGGGAGACCAGACTGTATATATAGTTGTATACCAGCATTAGGGAGACCAGACAGTATATATAGTTGTATACCAGCATTAGGGAGACCAGACTGTATGTATAGTTGTATACCAGCATTAGGGAGACCAGACTGTATGTATAGTTGTATACCAGCATTAGGGAGACCAGACTGTATATATAGTTGTATACCAGCATTAGGAGACCAGACTGTATATATAGTTGTATACCAGCATTAGGGAGACCAGACTGTATGTATAGTTGTATACCAGCATTAGGCAGATCAGACAGTATATATAGTTGTATACCAGCATTTAGGCAGATCAGACTGTATGTATAGTTGTATACCAGCATTAGGCAGATCAGACTGTATGTATAGTTGTATACCAGCATTAGGCAGATCAGACTGTATGTATAGTTGTATACCAGCATTAGGGAGACCAGACTGTATGTATAGTTGTATACCAGCATTAGGGAGACCAGACTGTATATATAGTTGTATACCAGCATTAGGGAGACCAGACTGAATATATAGTTGTATACCAGCATTAGGGAGACCAGACTGTATGTATAGTTGTATACCAGCATTAGGGAGACCAGACATATATATATAGTTGTATACCAGCATTAGGGAGACCAGACAGTATATATAGTTGTATACCAGCATTAGGGAGACCAGACAGTATATATAGTTGTATACCAGCATTAGGGAGACCAGACAGTATATATAGTTGTATACCAGCATTAGGAGAATCAGACAGTATATATAGTTGTATACCAGCATTACGGAGACCAGACAGTATATATAGTTGTATACAAGCATTAGGGACACCAGACTGAATATATAGTTGTATACCAGCATTAGGGAGACCAGATTGTTTGTATAGTTGTATACCAGCATTAGGGAGAACTAACTGTATGTATAGTTGTATACAAGCATTTGTAGTCCAGACAGTATACATAGTTGTATACCTGAATTAGGGAGACCAGACAGTTTATATAGTTGTATACCTGCATCAGGGAGACCAGACTGTATATATAGTTGTATATCAGCATTAAGGAGACGAGACAGTATATATAGTTGTATACCATTAGCATTATATGTATAGACCCAGACAGTATATATAGTTGTATACAAGCATTAGGAGACCAGAGACCAGACAAGTATATATATAGTTGTATACCTGCATCAGGGAGACCAGACTGTATATATAGTTGTATATCAGCATTAAGGAGACGAGACAGTATATATAGTTGTATACAAGCATTAGGGAGTCCAGACTGTATGTATAGATGTATACCAGGATTAGGGACATTAGAGACCAGACAGTATATATAGTTGTATACCAGCATTAGGGAGACCAGACAGTATATATAGTTGTATACCAGCATTAGGGAGACCAGACTGTATATATAGTTGTATACCAGCATTATTGAGACCAGACTGTATATATAGTTGTATACAAGCATTAGGGAGACCAGACTGTATATATAGTTGTATACCAGCATTAGGGACACCAGACTGTATATATAGTTGTATACCAGCATTAGGAGACCAGGATATATATATAGTTGTATAGATTAGGTGCCAATTAGGGAGACATTGTATATATAGTTGTATACCAGCATTAGGGAGACCAGACAGTATATATAGTTGTATACCATCATTAGGGAGACCAGACTGTATATATAGTTGTATAGCTGTATACCAGCATTAGGGAGACCAGACATTATGTAGACCAGACTGTATATATAGTTGTATACCAGCATTAGGAGACCAGACATTATATATAGTTGTATACCAGCATTAGGGAGACCAGACAGTATATATAGTTGTAAACAGCTGAGACCAGATATATAGTTGTATACCAGCATTAGGGAGACCAGACAGTATATATAGTTGTATACCAGCATTAGGGAGACCAGACAGTATATATAGTTGTATACCATCATTAGGGAGACCCGACTGTATATATAGTTGTATACCAGCATTAGGGAGACCAGACTGTATATACAGTTGGAAACCATCATTAGGGAGACCCGACTGTATATATAGTTGTACACCAGCATTAGAGAGACCAGACAGTATATATAGTTGTATACCAGCATTAGGGAGACCAGACTGTATGTATAGTTGTATACCAGCATTATTGACACCAGACTGTATATATAGTTTCATACACGCATTAGGGAGACCAGACTGTATGTATAGTTGTATACCAGCATTCGTGAGACCAGGCTGTATAGATAGTTGCAAGCCCACATTGCAAATGTAGTTGTATACGAGCATTAGGGAGACCAGACTGTATATATAGTGGAAAACCAGCATTAGGGAGACCAGACGGTATATATAGTTGTATACCAGCATTAGGGAGACCAGACTGTATATATAGTTGTATACCAGCATTAGAGAGACCAGACTGATTATATATAGGTGTATACCAGGATTAGGGAGACCAGATTGTATGTATAGTTGTATACCAGCATTAGGGAGACCAGATTGCATGTATAGTTGTATACCATCATTAAGGAAACCCGACTGTATATATAGTTGTACACCAGCATTAGAGAGACCAGAGTTTATATATAGTTGTATACCAGGATTAGGGAGTCCAGACTGTATGTATAGTTGTATTCCGGCATTTGTAGACCAGATTGTTTGTATAGTTGTATACCAGCATTAGGGAGACCAGAATGTATATATAGTTGTATACCAGCATTAGAGAGACCAGACTGATTATATATAGGTGTATACCAGGATTAGGGAGACCAGATTGTATGTATAGTTGTATACCAGCATTAGGGAGACCAGACTGTATGTATAGTTGTATACCATCATTAGGAAACCAGACTGTATATATAGTTGTATACCAGCATTAGGGAGACCAGACTGCATATATAGTTGTAAACCATCATTAGGGAGACCCGACTGTATATATAGTTGTACACCAGCATTAGGGAGACCAGACTGTATATATATTTGTATACCAGCATTAGAGAGACCAGACATTATATATAGTTGTATACCAGCATTAGGGAGACCAGACATTATATATAGTTGTATACCAGCATTAGGGAGACCAGATTGTATGTATAGTTGTATACCATCATTAGCGAGACCCGACTGTATATATAGTTGTACACCAGCATTAGAGAAACCAGACATTATATATAGTTGTACACCAGCATTAGGGAGACCAGACTGAATATATAGTTGTATACCAGCATTAGGGAGACCAGATTGTATGTATAGTTGTATACCAGCATTGGGGAGACCAGACTGTATGTATAGTTGTATACCGGGATTAGCTGACCTAGACAGTATATATAGTTGTATACCAGCATTAGGGAGACCAGACAGTATATATAGTTGTATACCAGCATTAGGGAGACCAGATTGTCTGTATACTTGTATACCAGCATAAGGGAGACCAGACTGTATGTATAGTTGTATACCAGCATTAGGGAGAACTAACTGTATGTATAGTTGTATACCGGCATTTGTAGACCAGACAGTATATATAGTTGTATACCGGCATTTGTAAACCAGACAATATATATAGTTGTATACCAGCATTAGGGAGACCAGACAGTTTATATAGTAGTATACAAGCATTAGGGAGACCAGATTGTCTGTATAGTTGTATACCAACATTAGGGAGACCAGACTGTATATACAGTTGTATACCAGCATAAGGGAGACCAGAAAGTATATATAGTTGTATACCAGCATTAGGGAGACCAGACAGTATATGCAGTTGTATGCCTGCATTAGGGAGACCAGACAGTATATCGAGGGTTTGGAGCAGCAAGGTACCAAGTGCACATTTATCATTCCGAGAAAATCGCATTTGAAGTTTTCAATACTCATATCTGTTGCACTGCATATCTTAGCTTAACCAATACATACATGTTCAATAGAGGTGGTGTGCATATATCAAATGCTTTGATGTCATTCCTAATGAAGCCTTAATTTCTTAATTACATCAATTATTGTAGATGGTACCCTTTGAATGAAGAGAATTTGTTCAAACATTCCGGACAGCAAGGTACCAAGTGGCACTTGGTACCTTGCTGCCCCAACATTTCACCAATGTTCACGTAAGTTACAGAGCTGCAAAGGACCAAGTGGCACATGGTACCTTGCTGCCCCAAACATTTATACAGTCATTACAGGGTTGCAATGTACCAAGTGGCACTTGGTTCTTTGCTGCACGAACCATTTTACAGTAAATATAGGGTTGCAATGTACCAAGTGGCACATGGTTCTTTGCTGCACGAGCATTTCACAGTAAAGATACTGTTGCAATGTGCCAAGTGGCACTTGGTACTTTGTTGTCCGTAGTATTTATACCACAAAGTTTGATTTAAGGAGTACCGAATGACACAAGATTCATTGTTACTTAAGCATTTGACTATATATCTATTTAATATGGACATTTGACACTTAGCAAACTGCTGCTGGTGATGTTAATGAAATATGTTTGTCTAGAAAATAATATTGTATTGTCAACTGTAACTTGTCAATCTTATATCTGTTTGGTGAAAATGTGTGATTTGTTGTTTTATCTATTACATATCATCAGTTGTTATCATACATCAATTCATTGAGATGTAAAATATTGGGCACAATATGACAAAACAGACCTTCAAGCTTTATAAAGATAAAACTATTTACCATATTAACACCATAAAAAAACCAAGAGATGATAGTTTTTATTCCGAACTAAACTATTTTTGCAGAGATTGAAATGACATGCTTTCCATTCAGTTTGACTTGATACATATTATTTGAATTTCTTATAATACAGAATATCAAAGTGATATTATTACAGAAATCATAAAGTGACTATGTTACATAAATTTGTTAGGGGATTTAATACATTGTGTTCGGCAATCACAAACTGAAATAATCAGTCTCTCTTGCTACATAATGGTCACTAATAGTCCTAATCGTCCCACTCCTCATCGCTGGCAGGCCCCGGAAGCCGATCAACAGATGTTGCTGATGTTGGTAGAGATTCATAGTAAAGGTGGAACTCTGTCGGGGTAATTTCTTTTCCACACAGAGTTAACAAGTCCTGCTTCTTTGCAACAGAAATTGACAGCTTGGAATTGTAAGCAGGTGTTGGAGCTTTTTTGCTATAGCGCTGCTGTTTGACATTTCCTCCTAGTCCCTGAGATAACCTTG
This sequence comes from Haliotis rubra, assembly GCF_003918875.1. Classification (NCBI taxonomy): domain Eukaryota; kingdom Metazoa; phylum Mollusca; class Gastropoda; order Lepetellida; family Haliotidae; genus Haliotis; species Haliotis rubra. The sequence goes on along the minus strand of NW_025764938.1, from coordinate 35,801 downwards.
ATCTCCAGGTAGTCCTCCTCCTGAAAACCACAGTTGACAAAGATTGAGCTCACAGCTTCCCGTCGAACTTGAATCCACTTGATCTTCAGCCAGTTGATCCTCTCTCCTCCAACCGAGATCTTCATGTTTGGATAGGAACTTTTTACAAATTCCTTGAAATCAAGAACATCTCCGAATTTCAATGGCATGGTAATATATATCTCTTACCTCCTCTGGCCAGAGAAATCACCGTGCTCCATTGCACAGGTGCAAATACCTGGGTTCTTTTCTTAGCCGTTTCAATAGCCGAATGGATCAAATCCCATTCCATTTGAGAATGACCTGATGTCAGAAATTTGTGATTTAATTTGTGTAAACTTTTTGAAGGCTATAGAGCAAGGAGCCTGCAACAAATTGGTTTCGATTTTGACCGCCACACAAGTCCGAGATATATGTCACTTCCTTAACATTTTTGTTCGATTGACATACGGAAGAGGTGATTTTGAATAGGCATGTGGCAATTTCGTTGGCCCTTCTTTTTCCATTTGTTTCATCCCACAGGTGTTCCTTGTTGATCCCCAAGAGAGTAGAGGGAAAGGTTATAGACAGACAATTTTCTTGCATAATACAGCTCCCCAACAAGACTGCATGGAGTATTTAGAACAGCTTGCCACATAGTGAGCTTTATTTAATTTTGCATCGGCTTTGTCTCGTCTTCTCCTTTTCATTTCTGGCTTCTACCTTGTCCTTCTGATGTTCCTCATACTTACTGATAATTTCGTTGTCAATGGTACCAACCAATTTCTTTGCCTCGTACAGACTGCATTTTGAACATTGATCCTTTTTCGGTTTAAAGAATGAAATATTATATTCTGTACAGAAGATTTCCCTATACTTGCTCTCCTTGACATAGTTTGAACCTGATTCTTGACATATTTGCTTGTAAAGCATGTACATTTTCTGCGAGAGGTATTTCTTCACAGTGTCCTTCCGCGCATAGTGTGATTCCATTTGTGGAAAGGAGGTTATGTTGTTAATTGTTTCAAAGTCAATTTTGTTCCCAGATGCAGTGACATTTATTCTGTCTTCGGCTGTAAACACACCATGTTATTTCATTTTCAATGCATGATCCACAACCCTCCTCCAAATATTGAGTGTTGCAAGAAAAAAGTCCCACCACACACAGATTTTCTTCTCCTCAGAGACAAAATGATACTGTCGAGAAGTTGTTTTCTTCCCCTTTGATCTTACTGGCGACACAGAATCCACCATCTGACACACAAAGCTTCATTGCCTTTCGTAGGATGGAGGTTGGTAATAATTCTCAAAGATTGCCTGCCTTGTTTGCAAATCCATGTAGTCTGCCCTTTGTGAGGAGCTACAACTGGGATGGCACTAATGTAGATGCTGGACTGTGCATGTGTCCCCTTGAGTTTCCATGGTCTTCTCTGGTGTTGCAGGTGTTGCTTTCAAAGGAACTATGCCCTCGTAATGTTCCTCACCGGGCACAGCAATATAGCCAAGATTGCGGCAGCTATCTTTACTCTGTGCTATGTCTGGTTCCACATATTGACAGCTTAAAAAGTAAACTAGCATCCAAACGAAATGCCACCAATGCTCTGCTAACTTGTAAACAACACAAACAAACACTACACCGACATTTAAGTTTTTTGTATTGATCAACACTGACTGTTTGACACATGGGCAGGTTTACATAGGGAAAATGCTATTTTTGTACGATAAGAAGAGATAAATAACACAAATGTACCATTAATGAAGTAAATAATGTCTCTTGTCATACAATTTTATGGATATTTACACATACTAAGTAAAACGGCTCCATAATTAACAAGACTTAAATGTTTGTTTTCTTTTTAAAACATCAGTTCCCGGTGAATAACACATACTTTTACTTTGTCCATGTGTGCCTCAAATCGTTGTCCACGTATGAATAGGTCTACAACCATGCCAAGTTTAGGTTCCCTTCCCTAAGATGGATGTATCAAGTAAACTAACTGTCAGTTCTAGTATTTTATCATGAAATAGTACTTCACAGCAGTGCCATGTGTAGAACCCTCAACAGCAACATAGGACCCTTAGTGGCGCAAAGGCCCAAGTGCCACATGGCTAAAAATAGCCAGGCTTGATGCGTAAAAGAGTGCGCGCAGCAAGGAGCTAAGTGGCACATGGGACCTTGCTGCCCCAAGCACATAGCACTTGGTACCTTGCTGCCCTTAACATTTCTAAGTTATGCACTTGGTACCTTTTAACATAATTAAATATCTCTGTAATTAATTAAGAAACAGCCTTGATTTTTTTACAGAATATCAATGACATCACAGTGATCAATAATCTATAAAAAAGTGAAAATGTCCCAAATGTGCACTTGGTACCTTGCTGCCCTAAACCCACGATATATAGTGGTATACCAGCATTAGGGAGACCAGACAGTATATATAGTTGTATACATGCATCAGGGAGACCAGACTGTATATATAGTTGTATGCAAGCATTATTGACACCAAACTGTATATATAGTTTCATACACGCATTAGGGAGACCAGACTGTATATATAGTTGTATACCACCATTTTAGACACCAGACTGTATGTATAGTTGTATACCAGCATTCGTGAGACCAGGATGTATAGATAGTTGCAAGCCAACATTGCAAATGTAGTTGTATACGAGCATTAGGGAGCCCAGACTGTATATATAGTGGAAAACCATCATTAGGGAGACCCGACTGTACATATAGCTGTATACCAGCATTAGGGAGACCAGAATGTATATATAGTTGTATACCAGCATTAGAGAGACCAGACTGATTATATATATAGGTGGATACCATAGGTATACCAGCATTAGGAGACCAGATTGTATGTATAGTTGTATACCAGCATTAGGGACCAGACTGTTTATATATATATACAGTTGGGAGACCATACCAGCATTAGATTGCAGACAGTATAGTTGTATATACATGCAGTATAGCCAGACTGTATATATAGTTGTATCCAGAGTTAGGGAGACCTGAACCAGCATTAGGGACCAGACTGTATATATAGTTGTATACCAGCGTAGGGAGACCAGACTGTATATATAGTTGTATACCAGCATTAGGGAGACCAGACAGTATATTGTATAGTTATATATATAATTGTATACCAGCATTAGTATACCAGCATTAGGGAGACCAGATTGTCTGTATAGTTGCATACCAGCATTAGGGACACCAGGCTGTATATGAAGTTGTATACCAGCATTAGGGAGAACTGACTGTAAATATAGTTGCATATCAGCATTAGAGAGACCAGACGGTATAAATAGTTGTATACCATCATTAGGGAGACTAGATTGTCTGTATAGTTGTATACCAGCATTATGTAGACCAGATTGTCTGTATAGGTGTATACGAGCGTTGGGGACACCAGGCTGTATATGAAGTTGTATACCAGCATTAGGGAGACCAGACTGTAGATATAGTTGCATACCAGCATTAGAGAGACCAGACATTATATATAGTTGTATACCAGCATTAGGGAGACCAGACTGTTTATATATAGGTGTATACCAGGATTAGGGAGACCAGATTGTATGTATAGTTGTAAACCAGCATTAGGGAGATCAGATTTTATGTATAGTTGTATACCAGCATTAGGGAGACCAGACAGTTTATATAGTTGTATACATGCACCAGGGAGACCAGACTGTATGTATAGTTGTATGCAAGCATTATTGACACCAGACTGTATATATAGTTTCATACACGCATTAGGGAGACCAGACTGTATATATAGTTGTATACCACCATTTTAGACACCAGACTGTATGTATAGTTGTATACCAGCATTCGTGAGACCAGGCTGTATAGATAGTTGCAAGCCAACATTGCAAATGTAGTTGTATACGAGCATTAGGGAGCCCAGACTGTATATATAGTGGAAAACCATCATTAGGGAGACCCGACTGTATATATAGTTGTATACCAGCATTAGGGAGACCAGACTGTATATATAGTTGTATACCAGCATTAGGGAGACCAGACTGTATATATAGTTGTATACCAGCATTAGAGAGACCAGACTGATTATATATAGGTGTATACCAGGATTAGGGAGACCAGATTGTATGTATAGTTGTATACCAGCATTAGGGAGACCAGATTGTATGTATAGTTGTATACCATGATTAGGGAAACCAGACTGTATATATAGTTGTATACCAGCATTAGGGAGACCAAACTGCATATACAGTTGGAAACCATCATTAGGGAGACCCGACTGTATATATAGTTGTACACCAGCATTAGAGAGACCAGAGTTTATATATAGTTGTATACCAGCATTAGGGAGACCAGATTGTATGTATAGTTGTATACCAGCAAAAGGGAGTCCAGACTGTATGTATAGTTGTATTCCGGCATTTGTAGACCAGACAGTATATATAGTTGTATACCAGCATTAGGGAGACCAGACAGTATATATAGTTGTATACCAGCATTAGGGAGACCAGATTGTCTGTATAGTTGTATACCAGCATTAGGGACACCAGGCTGTATATGAAGTTGTATACCAGCATTAGGGAGAACTGACTGTAAATATAGTTGCATACCAGCATTAGAGAGACCAGACATTATATATAGTTGTATACGAGCATTGGGAGACCAGACTGTATCTATAGTTGTATACCGGCATTTGTAGACCAGACAGTATATATAATTGTATACCAGCATTAGGGAGAATGAAGTTGTATACCAGAGACTGTATATATAGTTGTATACCAGCATTATAGACCAGATTGTCTGTATAGTTGTATACCAGCATTAGGGACACCAGGCTGTATATGAAGTTGTATACCAGCATTAGGGAGAACCAGACTGTAAATATAGTTGCATACCAGCATTAGAGAGACCAGACATTATATATAGTTGTATACCAGCATTAGGGAGACCAGATTGTCTTATATATAGTTGTATACCAGCATTAGGGTAGACCAGATTGTCTGTATGTATAGTTGTATACCAGCATTAGGGAGACCAGACAGGTTATATATATGAAGTATACCAGCATTAGGGGGTAGACCAGACTGTATGATATAGTTGCATACCAGCATTAGAGAGACCAGACATTATATATAGTTGTATACCAGCATTAGGGAGACCAGACTGTTTATATAGTTGTATACCAGCATTAGGGAGACCAGACTGTATGTATAGTTGTAAACCAGCATTAGGGAGATCAGATTTTATGTATAGTTGTATACCAGCATTAGGGAGACCAGACAGTATATATAGTTGTATACATGCACCAGTGAGACCAGACTGTATGTATAGTTGTATGCAAGCATTATTGACACCAGACTGTATATATAGTTTCATACACGCATTAGGGAGACCAGACTGTATATATAGTTGTATACCACCATTAGGGAGACACCAGACTGTATGTATAGTTGTATACCAGCATTCGTGAGACCAGGCTGTATAGATAGTTGCAAGCCAACATTGCAAATGTAGTTGTATACGAGCATTAGGGAGCCCAGACTGTATATATAGTGGAAAACCAGCATTAGGGAGACCAGACTGTATATATAGTTGTATACCAGCATTAGGGAGACCAGACTGTATATATAGTTGTATACCAGCATTAGGGAGACCAGACTGTATATATAGTTGTATACCAGCATTAGAGAGACCAGACTGATTATATATAGGTGTATACCAGGATTAGGGAGACCAGAGTTTATATATAGTTGTATACCAGCATTAGGGAGACCAGATTGTATGTATAGTTGTATACCAGCAAAAGTGAGTGCAGACTGTATGTATAGTTGTATTCCGGCATTTGTAGACCAGACAGTATATATAGTTGTATACCAGCATTAGGGAGACCAGACAGTATATATAGTTGTATACCAGCATTATGTAGACCGGATTGTCTGTATAGTTGTATACCAGCATTAGGGACACCAGGCTGTATATGAAGTTGTATACCAGCATTAGGGAGACCAGACTGTAGATATAGTTGCATACCAGCATTAGAGAGACCAGACATTATATATAGTTGTATACCAGCATTAGGGAGTCCAGACTGTATGTATAGTTGTATTCCGCCATTTGTAGACCAGACAGTATATATAATTGTATACCAGCATTAGGGAGACCAGACAGTATATATAGTTGTATACCAGCATTAGGGAGACCAGATTGTCTGTATAGTTGTATACCAGCATTAGGGACACCAGGCTGTATATGAAGTTGTATACCAGCATTAGGGAGAACTGACTGTAAATATAGTTGCATACCAGCATTAGAGAGACCAGACGGTATAAATAGTTGTATACCATCATTAGGGAGACTAGATTGTCTGTATAGTTGTATACCAGCATTATGTAGACCAGATTGTCTGTATAGGTGTATACCAGCATTGGGGACACCAGGCTGTATATGAAGTTGTATACCAGCATTAGGGAGACCAGACTGTAGATATAGTTGCATACCAGCATTAGAGAGACCAGACATTATATATAGTTGTATACCAGCATTAGGGAGAACAGACTGTTTATATATAGGTGTATACCAGGATTAGGGAGACCAGATTGTATGTATAGTTGTAAACCAGCATTAGGGAGATCAGATTTTATGTATAGTTGTATACCAGCATTAGGGAGACCAGACAGTATATATAGTTGTATACATGCACCAGGGAGACCAGACTGTATGTATAGTTGTATGCAAGCATTATTGACACCAGACTGTATATATAGTTTCATACACGCATTAGGGAGACCAGACTGTATATATAGTTGTATACCACCATTTTAGACACCAGACTGTATGTATAGTTGTATACCAGCATTCGTGAGACCAGGCTGTATAGATAGTTGCAAGCCAACATTGCAAATGTAGTTGTATACGAGCATTAGGGAGCCCAGACTGTATATATAGTGGAAAACCATCATTAGGGAGACCCGACTGTATATATAGTTGTATACCAGCATTAGGGAGACCAGACTGTATATATAGTTGTATACCAGCATTAGGGAGACCAGACTGTATATATAGTTGTATACCAGCATTAGAGAGACCAGACTGATTATATATAGGTGTATACCAGGATTAGGGAGACCAGATTGTATGTATAGTTGTATACCAGCATTAGGGAGACCAGATTGTATGTATAGTTGTATACCATGATTAGGGAAACCAGACTGTATATATAGTTGTATACCAGCATTAGGGAGACCAAACTGCATATACAGTTGGAAACCATCATTAGGGAGACCCGACTGTATATATAGTTGTACACCAGCATTAGAGAGACCAGAGTTTATATATAGTTGTATACCAGCATTAGGGAGAGCAGATTGTATGTATAGTTGTATACCAGCATTAGGGAGTCCAGACTGTATGTATAGTTGTATTCCGGCATTTGTAGACCAGACAGTATATATAATTGTATACCAGCATTAGGGAGACCAGACAGTATATATAGTTGTATACCAGCATTAGGGAGACCAGATTGTCTGTATAGTTGTATACCATCATTAGGGACACCAGGCTGTATATGAAGTTGTATACCAGCATTAGGGAGAACTGACTGTAAATATAGTTGCATACCAGCATTAGAGAGACCAGACGGTATAAATAGTTGTATACCATCATTAGGGAGACTAGATTGTCTGTATAGTTGTATACCAGCATTATGTAGACAAGATTGTCTGTATAGGTGTATACCAGCATTGGGGACACCAGGCTGTATATGAAGTTGTATACCAGCATTAGGGAGACCAGACTGTAGATATAGTTGCATACCAGCATTAGAGAGACCAGACATTATATATAGTTGTATACCAGCATTAGGGAGACCAGACTGATTATATATAGGTGTATACCAGGATTAGGGAGACCAGATTGTATGTATAGTTGTATACCAGCATTAGGGAGATCAGATTTTATGTATAGTTGTATACCATCATTAGGGAGACCCGACTGTATATATAGTTGTATACAAGCATTAGGGAGACCAGACTGCATATACAGTTGGAAACCATCATTAGGGAGACCCGACTGTATATATAGTTGTACACCAGCATTAGAGAGACCAGAGTTTATATATAGTTGTATACCAGCATCAGGGAGACCAGATTGTATGTATAGTTGTATACCAGCAAAAGGGAGTCCAGACTGTAGATATAGTTGTATACCAGCATTAGAGAGACCAGACATTATATATAGTTGTATACCAGCATTAGGGAGACCAGACTGATTATATATAGTTGTATACCAGCATTAGGGAGACCAAACTGCATATACAGTTGGAAACCATCATTAGGGAGACCCGACTGTATATATAGTTGTACACCAGCATTAGAGAGACCAGAGTTTATATATAGTTGTATACCAGCATTAGGGTGAGCAGATTGTATGTATAGTTGTATACCAGCATTAGGGAGTCCAGACTGTATGTATAGTTGTATTCCGCCATTTGTAGACCAGACAGTATATATAATTGTATACCAGCATTAGGGAGACCAGATTGTCTGTATAGTTGTATACCAGCATTAGGGACACCAGGCTGTATATGAAGTTGTATACCAGCATTAGGGAGAACTGACTGTAAATATAGTTGCATACCAGCATTAGAGAGACCAGACGGTATAAATAGTTGTATACCATCATTAGGGAGACTAGATTGTCTGTATAGTTGTATACCAGCATTATGGAGACCAGATTGTCTGTATAGTTGTATACCAGCATTGGGGACACCAGGCTGTATATGAAGTTGTATACCAGCATTAGGGAGACCAGACTGTAGATATAGTTGCATACCAGCATTAGAGAGACCAGACATTATATATAGTTGTATACCAGCATTAGGGAGAACAGACTGTTTATATATAGGTGTATACCAGGATTAGGGAGACCAGATTGTATGTATAGTTGTATACCAGCATTAGGGAGACCAGATTGTATGTATAGTTGTATACCAGCATTAGGGAGACCAGACAGTATATATAGTTGTATACATGCATTAGGGAGACCAGACTGTATGTATAGTTGTATACAAGCATTACTGACACCAGACTGTATATATAGTTGTATACCAGCATTAGGGAGACCAGACTGTATATATAGTTGTATACCACCATTTGAGACACCAGACTGTATGTATAGTTGTATACCAGCATTCGTGAGACCAGGCTGTATAGATAGTTGTAAGCCAACATTGCAAATGTAGTTGTATACGAGCATTAGGGAGCCCAGACTGTATATATAGTGGAAACCATCATTAGGGAGACCAGACTGTATATATAGTTGTATACCAGCATTAGGAGACCAGACTGTATATATAGTTGTATACCAGCATTAGGAGACCAGACTGTATATATAGTTGTATACCAGCATTAGAGAGACCAGACTGATTATATATAGTTGTATACCAGGATTAGGGAGACCAGACTGTATGTATAGTTGTATACCAGCATTAGGGAGACCAGATTGTATGTATAGTTGTATACCATCATTAGGGAAACCAGACTGTATATATAGTTGTATACCAGCATTAGGGAGACCAGACTGTATATACAGTTGTAAACCATCATTAGGGAGACCAGACTGTATATATAGTTGTATACCAGCATTAGAGAGACCAGACTGTATATATAGTTGTATACCAGCATTAGGGAGACCAGACTGTATGTATAGTTGTATACCAGCATTAGGGAGACCAGACTGTATGTATAGTTGTATACCAGCATTAGGGAGACCAGACAGTATATATAGTTGTATACCAGCATTAGGGAGACCAGACAGTATATATAGTTGTATACCAGCATTAGGGAGACCAGACTGTATATATAGTTGTATACCATCATTAGGGACACCAGGCTGTATATGAAGTTGTATACCAGCATTAGGGAGAACTGACTGTAAATATAGTTGCATACCAGCATTAGAGACCAGACGGTATAAATAGTTGTATACCAGCATTAGGGAGACCAGATTGTCTGTATAGTTGTATACCAGCATTATGGAGACCAGATTGTATGTATAGTTGTATACCAGCATTAGGGAGACCAGACTGTATATATAGTTGTATACCAGCATTAGGGAGACCAGACTGTAGATATAGTTGCATACCAGCATTAGAGAGACCAGACATTATATATAGTTGTATACCAGCATTAGGGAGACCAGACTGATTATATATAGGTGTATACCAGGATTAGGGAGACCAGATTGTATGTATAGTTGTATACCAGCATTAGGGAGATCAGATTTTATGTATAGTTGTATACCATCATTAGGGAGACCCGACTGTATATATAGTTGTATACAAGCATTAGGGAGACCAGACTGCATATACAGTTGGAAACCATCATTAGGGAGACCCGACTGTATATATAGTTGTACACCAGCATTAGAGAGACCAGAGTTTATATATAGTTGTATACCAGCATCAGGGAGACCAGATTGTATGTATAGTTGTATACCAGCAAAAGGGAGTCCAGACTGTAGATATAGTTGTATACCAGCATTAGAGAGACCAGACATTATATATAGTTGTATACCAGCATTAGGGAGACCAGACTGATTATATATAGGTGTATACCAGGATTAGGGAGACCAGATTGTATGTATAGTTGTATACCAGCATTAGGGAGATCAGATTTTATGTATAGTTGTATACCATCATTAGGGAGACCCGACTGTATATATAGTTGTATACAAGCATTAGGGAGACCAGACTGCATATACAGTTGGAAACCATCATTAGGGAGACCCGACTGTATATATAGTTGTACACCAGCATTAGAGAGACCAGACTTTATATATAGTTGTATACCAGCATCAGGGAGACCAGATTGTATGTATAGTTGTATACCAGCATTAGGGAGACCAGACTGTATGTATAGTTGTATACCAGCATTAGGGAGACCAGACAGTATATATAGTTGTATACCAGCATTAGGGAGACCAGACAGTATATATATATAGTTGTATACCAGCATTAGGGAGACCAGATTGTATATATAGTTGTATACCAGCATTAGGGAGACCAGACTGTATATATAGTTGTATACCAGCATTAGGGAGACCAGACTGTATATATATAGTTGTATACCAGCATTAGGGAGACCAGACTGTATATATAGTTGTATACCAGCATTAGGGAGACCAGACTGTATCTATAGTTGTATACCAGCATTAGGGAGACCAGACTGTATATATAGTTGTATACCAGCATTAGGGAGACCAGACTGTATATATAGTTGTATACCAGCATTAGGAGACCAGACTGTATATATAGTTGTATACCAGCATTAGGAGACCAGACTGTATATATAGTTGTATACCAGCATTAGGGAGACCAGACAGTATATATAGTTGTATACCAGCATTAGGAGACCAGACTGTATATATAGTTGTATACCAGCATTAGGGAGACCAGACTGTATATATAGTTGTATACCAGCATTAGGGAGACCAGACTGTATATATAGTTGTATACCAGCATTAGGAGAGACCAGACTGTATATATAGTTGTATACCAGCATTAGGAGACCAGACTGTATATATAGTTGTATACCAGCATTAGGGAGACCAGACTGTATATATAGTTGTATACCAGCATTAGGGAGACCAGACAGTATATATAGTTGTATACCAGCATTAGGGAGACCAGACTGTATATATAGTTGTATACCAGCATTAGGGAGACCAGACTGTATATATAGTTGTATACCAGCATTAGGGAGACCAGACTGTATATATAGTTGTATACCAGCATTAGGGAGACCAGACTGTATATATAGTTGTATACCAGCATTAGGGAGACCAGACTGTATATATAGTTGTATACCAGCATTAGGGAGACCAGACTGTATATATAGTTGTATACCAGCATTAGGGAGACCAGACTGTATATATAGTTGTATACCAGCATTAGGGAGACCAGACTGTATGTATAGTTGTATACCAGCATTAGAGACCAGACTATATATAGTTGTATAGTTAGGAGACCAGACTGTATATATAGAGTTGTACCAGCATTAGGGACCAGACTGTATACTATATATTAGGGAGACCAGACTGTATATATAGTTGTATACCAGCATTAGGGAGACCAGACTGTATATATAGTTGTATACCAGCATTAGGGAGACCAGACTGTATATATAGTTGTATACCAGCATTAGGGAGACCAGACTGTATATATAGTTGTATACCAGCATTAGGGAGACCAGACTGTATATATAGTTGTATACCAGCATTAGGGAGACCAGACTGTATATATAGTTGTATACCAGCATTAGGGAGACCAGACTGTATATATAGTTGTATACCAGCATTAGGGAGACCAGACTGTATATATAGTTGTATACCAGCATTAGGGAGACCAGACTGTATATATAGTTGTATACCAGCATTAGGGAGACCAGACTGTATATATAGTTGTATACCAGCATTAGGGAGACCAGACTGTATATATAGTTGTATACCAGCATTAGGGAGACCAGACTGTATATATAGTTGTATACCAGCATTAGGGAGACCAGACTGTATATATAGTTGTATACCAGCATTAGGGAGACCAGACTGTATATATAGTTGTATACCAGCATTAGGGAGAGAGACCAGACTGTATATATAGTTGTATACCAGCATTAGGGAGACCAGACTGTATGTATAGTTGTATACCAGCATTAGGGAGACCAGATTGTATGTATAGTTGTATACCATCATTAGGGAGACCAGACTGTATATATAGTTGTATACCAGCATTAGGGAGACCAGACTGTATATATAGTTGTATACCAGCATTAGGGAGACCAGACTGTATATATAGTTGTATACCAGCATTAGAGAGACCAGACATTATATATAGTTGTATACCAGCATTAGGGAGACCAGACTGTATGTATAGTTGTATACCAGCATTAGGGAGACCAGACTGTATATATAGTTGTATACCAGCATTAGGGAGACCAGACAGTATATATAGTTGTATACCAGCATTAGGAGACCCAGACTGTATATATAGTTGTATACCAGCATTAGGGAGACCAGATTGTATGTATAGTTGTATACCAGCATTAGGGAGACCAGACAGTATATATAGTTGTATACCATCATTAGGGAGACCAGACAGTATATATAGTTGTATACCAGCATTAGGGAGACCAGACTGTATATATAGTTGTAAACCAGCATTAGGGAGACCAGACTGTATATATAGTTGTATACCAGACATTAGATAGACCAGAGACCAGACCTGTATATATAGTTGTATACCAGCATTAGGGAGACCAGACTGTATGTATAGTTGTATACCAGCATTAGGGAGACCAGACTGTATATATAGTTGTATACCAGCATTAGGGAGACCAGACTGTATATATAGTTGTATACCAGCATTAGGGAGACCAGACAGTATATATAGTTGTATACCAGCATTAGGGAGACCAGACTGTATATATAGTTGTATACCAGCATTAGGGAGACCAGACTGTATATATAGTTGTATACCAGCATTAGGGAGACCAGACTGTAAATATAGTTGTATACCAGCATTAGGGAGACCAGACTGTATGAATAGTTGTATACCAGCATTAGGGAGACCAGACTGTATCTATAGTTGTATACCAGCATTAGGGAGACCAGACTGTATATATAGTTGTATACCAGCATTAGGGAGACCAGACTGTATATATAGTTGTATACCAGCATTAGGGAGACCAGACTGTATATATAGTTGTATACCAGCATTAGGGAGACCAGACTGTATATATATAGTTGTATACCAGCATTAGGAGACCAGACTGTATATATAGTTGTATACCAGCATTAGGGAGACCAGACTGTATATATAGTTGTATACCAGCATTAGGGAGACCAGACTGTATATATAGTTGTATACCAGCATTAGGGAGACCAGACTGTATATATAGTTGTATACCAGCATTAGGGAGACCAGACTGTATGTATAGTTGTATACCAGCATTAGGGAGACCAGACTGTATATATAGTTGTATACCAGCATTAGGGAGACCAGACTGTATATATAGTTGTATACCAGCATTAGGGAGACCAGACTGTATATATAGTTGTATACCAGCATTAGGGAGACCAGACTGTATATATAGTTGTATACCAGCATTAGGGAGACCAGACTGTATATATAGTTGTATACCAGCATTAGGGAGACCAGACTGTATATATAGTTGTATACCAGCATTAGGGAGACCAGACTGTATATATAGTTGTATACCAGCATTAGGGAGACCAGACTGTATATATAGTTGTATACCAGCATTAGGGAGACCAGACTGTATATATAGTTGTATACCAGCATTAGGGAGACCAGACAGTATATATAGTTGTATACCAGCATTAGGGAGACCAGACTGTATATATAGTTGTATACCAGCATTAGGAGACCAGACTGTATATATAGTTGTATACCAGCATTAGGGAGACCAGACTGTATATATAGTTGTATACCAGCATTAGGGAGACCAGACTGTATATATAGTTGTATACCAGCATTAGGGAGACCAGACTGTATATATAGTTGTATACCAGCATTAGGGAGACCAGACTGTATATATAGTTGTATACCAGCATTAGGGAGACCAGACTGTATATATAGTTGTATACCAGCATTAGGGAGACCAGACTGTATATATAGTTGTATACCAGCATTAGGGAGACCAGACTGTATATATAGTTGTTGTTGTATACCAGCATTAGGGAGACCAGACTGTATATATAGTTGTATACCAGCATTAGGGAGACCAGACAGTATATATAGTTGTATACCAGCATTAGGGAGACCAGACTGTATATATAGTTGTATACCAGCATTAGGGAGACCAGACTGTATATATAGTTGTATACCAGCATTAGGGAGACCAGACTGTATATGTATAGTTGTATACCAGCATTAGGGAGAGACCAGACTGTATATATAGTTGTATACCAGCATTAGGGAGACCAGACAGTATATATAGTTGTATACCAGCATTAGGGAGACCAGACTGTATATATAGTTGTATACCAGCATTAGGGAGACCAGACTGTATATATAGTTGTATACCAGCATTAGGGAGACCAGACTGTATATATAGTTGTATACCAGCATTAGGGAGACCAGACTGTATATATAGTTGTATACCAGCATTAGGGAGACCAGACTGTATATATAGTTGTATACCAGCATTAGGGAGACCAGACTGTATATATAGTTGTATACCAGCATTAGGAGACCAGACAGTATATATATAGTTGTATACCAGCATTAGGGAGACCAGACTGTATATATAGTTGTATACCAGCATTAGGGAGACCAGACTGTATATATAGTTGTATACCAGCATTAGGGAGACCAGACTGTATATATAGTTGTATACCAGCATTAGGGAGACCAGACTGTATATATAGTTGTATACCAGCATTAGGGAGACCAGACTGTATATATAGTTGTATACCAGCATTAGGAGACCAGACAGTATATATAGTTGTATACCAGCATTAGGGAGACCAGACTGTATGTATAGTTGTATACCAGCATTAGGGAGACCAGACTGTATATATAGTTGTATACCAGCATTAGGGAGTCCAGACTGTATATATAGTTGTATACCAGCATTAGGGAGACCAGACTGTATATATAGTTGTATACCAGCATTAGGGAGACCAGACAGTATATATAGTTGTATACCAGCATTAGGGAGACCAGACTGTATATATACTTGTATACCACCATTTTAGACATCAGACTGTATGTATAGTTGAAAACGAGCATTCGTGAGACCAGGCTGTATAGATAGTTGTAAGCCAACATTGCAAATATAGTTGCATACTAGCATCAGGGAGACCAGACTGTATGTATAGTTGTATACCAGCATTAGGGAGACCAGACTGTATATACAGTTGTATACCAGCATTAGGGAGACCAGACAGTATATATAGTTGTATACCAGCATTAGGGAGACCAGACAGTATATATAGTTGTATGCCTGCATTAGGGAGACCAGGCAGTATATATAGTTGTATACCAGCATTAAGGAGACCAGACAGTGTATATAGTTGTATACAAGCGTTAGGGACACCAGACTGTATGTATTATTGTATACCAGCATTATGTAGACCAGACAGTATATATAGTTGTATATCAGGAATAGGGAGACCAGACTGAATATATAGTTGTATACCAGCATAAGGGAGACCAGACAGTATATGCAGCTGTATGCCTGCATTAGGGAGACCAGACAGTATATATAGTTGTATACCAGCATTAGGGAGACCAGATTGTATGTATAGTTGTATACCAGCATAAGGGAGACCAGACTGTATGTATAGTTGCATACCGGCATTTGTAGACCAGACAGTATATATATTTGTATACCAGCATTAGGGAGACCTGGCAGTATATATAGTTGTATACCAGCATTAGGGAGACCAGATTGTCTGTACAGTTTTATACCAACATTAGGGACACCAGGCTGTATATGAAGTTGTATACCAGCATTAGGGAGAACTAACTGTATGCATAGTTGTATACCGGCATTTGCAAACCAGACAGTATATATAGTTGTATACCTGCATTAGGGAGACCAGACAGTATATATAGTTGTATACCAGCATTAGGGAGACCAGATTGTCTGTATAGTTTTATACCAACATTAGGGAGACCAGACTGTATATACAGTTGTATACCAGCATAAGGGAGACCAGACAGTATATACAGTTGTATACCAGCATTAGGGAGACCAGACAGTATATGCAGTTGTATGCCTGCATTAGGGAGACCAGACAGTATATATAGAGGTATACCAGCATTAGGGAGACCAGACAGTATATATAGTTGTATACATGCATTAGGGAGACCAGACTGTATATATAGTTGTATACAAGCATTATTGACACCAGACTGTATATATAGTTTCATACAAGCATTAGGGCGACCAGACTGTATATATAGTTGTATACCACCATTTTAGACACCAGACTGTATGTATAGTTGTATACCAGCATTCGTGAGACCAGGCTGTATAGATAGTTGTAAGCCAACATTGCAAATAGTAGTTGTATACTAGCATTAGGGAGACCAGACTGTATCTATAGTTGTATACCACATTAGGGAGACCCGACTGTTTATATAGTTGTATACCAGCATTAGGGAGTCCAGATTGTATGTATAGTTGTATACCAGCATTAGGACGACCAGACTGTATGTATAGTTGTATACCAGCATTATAGACACCAGACAGTATATATAGTTTCATACAAGCATTAGGGCGACCAGACAGTATATATAGTTGTATACCACCATTTTATACACCAGACTGTATGTATAGTTGTATACCAGCATTCGTGAGACCAGGCTGAAAAGATAGTTGTAAGCCAACATTGCAAATATAGTTGCATACTAGCATCAGGGAGACCAGACTGTATGTATAGTTGTATACCAGCATTAGGAAGACCAGACTGTATATACAGTGTATACCAGCATAAGGGAGACCAGACAGTATATATAGTTGTATACCAGCATTAGGGAGACCAGACAGTATATGCAGTTGTATGCCTGCATTAGGGAGACCAGGCAGTATATATAGTGGTATACCAGCATTAAGGAGACCAGACAGTGTATATAGTTGTATACAAGCGTTAGGGACACCAGACTGTATGTATTATTGTATACCAGCATTATGTAGACCAGACAGTATATATAGTTGTATATCAGGAATAGGGAGACCAGACTGAATATATAGTTGTATACCAGCATTAGGGAGACCAGACTGTATATATGTTGTATACCAACATTTTAGACACCAGACTGTATGTATAGTTGTATACCAGCATTCGTGAGACCAGGCTGTATAAATAGTTGTAAGCCAACATTGCAAATGTAGTTGTATACTAGCATTAGGGAGACCAGACTGTATCTATAGTTGTATACGACATTAGAGAGACCCGACTGTTTATATAGTTGTATACCAGCATTAGGGAGACCAGATTGAATGTATAGTTCTATACCAGCATTAAGGAGACCAGATTGTATGTATAGTTGAATACCATCATTAGGGAGACCCGACTGTATATATAGTTGTATACTAGCATTAGGGAGACCAGACTGTATATACAGTTGTAAACCATCATTAGGGAAACCCGACTGTATATATAGTTGTATACCAGCATTAGAGAGACCAGACATTATATATAGTTGTATACCAGCATTAGGGAGACCAGACTGAATATATAGTTGTATACCAGCATTAGGGAGACCAGATTGTATGTATAGTTGTATACCAGCATAAGGGAGACCAGACTGTATGTATAGTTGCATACCGGCATTTGTAGACCAGACAGTATATATATATGTATACCAGCATTAGGGAGAACTAACTGTATGTATAGTTGTATACCGGCATTTGTAGACCAGACAGTATATATAGTTGTATACCTGCATTAGGGAGACCAGACAGTATATATAGTTGTATACCAGCATTAGGGAGACCAGATTGTCTGTATAGTTTTATACCAACATTAGGGAGACCAGACTGTATATACAGTTGTATACCAGCATAAGGGAGACCAGACAGTATATATAGTTGTTTACCAGCATTAGGGAGACCAGACAGTATATGCAGTTGTATGCCTGCATTAGGGAGACCAGACAGTATATATAGAGGTATACCAGCATTAGGGAGACCAGACAGTATATATAGTTGTATACATGCATTAGGGAGACCAGACAGTACGTATAGTTGTATACCACCATTTTAGACACCAGACTGTATGTATAGTTGTATACCAGCATTCGTGAGACCAGGCTGTATAGATAGTTGTAAGCCAACATTGCAAATAGTAGTTGTATACTAGCATTTGGGAGACCAGACTGTATCTATAGTTGTATACCACATTAGGGAGACCCGACTGTTTATATAGTTGTATACCAGCATTAGGGAGACCAGACTGTATGTATAGTTGTATACCAGCATTAGGGAGACCAGATTGTATGTATAGTTGTATACCAGCATTAGGGAGACCCGACTGTATATATAGTTGTATACCAGCATTAGGGAGACCAGACATTATATATAGTTGTATACCAGCATTAGGGAGTCCAGACTGTATGTATAGTTGTATACCAGCATAAGGGAGACCAGACAGTATATGCAGCTGTATGCCTGCATTAGGGAGACCAGACAGTATATATAGTGGTATACCAGCATTAGGGAGACCAGACAGTATATATAGTTGTATACAAACATTTTGGACACCAGATTGTATATATAGTTGTATACCACCATTTTATACACCAGACTGTATGTATAGTTGTATACCAGCATTCGTGAGACCAGGCTGAAAAGATAGTTGTAAGCCAACATTGCAAATATAGTTGCATACTAGCATCAGGGAGACCAGACTGTATGTATAGTTGTATACCAGCATTAGGGAGACCAGACTGTATATACAGTGTATACCAGCATAAGGGAGACCAGGCAGTATATATAGTGGTATACCAGCATTAGGGAGACCAGACAGTGTATATAGTTGTATACAAGCATTAGGGTGACCAGACTGTATATATAGTTGTATACCGCCATTTTAGACACCAGACTGTTATGTATAGTTGTATACCAGCATTAGGGAGACCTAACTGTATATATAGTTGTATACCAGCATTAGGGAGACCAGACTGTATGTGTTATTGTATACCAGCATTATGTAGACCAGACAGTATATATAGTTGTATACCAGCAATAGGGAGAGCAGACTGAATATATAGTTGTATACCAGCATTAGGGAGACCAGATTGTATGTATAGTTGTATACCAGCATTAGGGTGACCACACTGTATGTATAGTTGTATACCGGCAATTGTAGACCTGACAGTATATATAGTTGTATATCAGCATTAGGGAGACCAGACAGTATATATAGTTGTATACCAGCATTAGGGAGACCAGATTGTCTGTATAGTTTTATACCAGCATTAGGGACACCAAGCTGTATATGAAGTTGTATACCAGCATTAGGGAGAACCGACTGTAAATATAGTTGGATACCAGCATTAGAGAGACCAGAAAGTATAAATAGTTGTATACCTTCATTAGGGAGACCAGATTGTCTGTATAGTTTTATAACAGCATGATGTAGACCAGACAGTATCTATAGTTGTATAGCAGCATTAGAGAGACCAGACAGTATAAATAGTTGTATACCAGCATTAGGGAGACCAGATTGTCTGTATAGTTGTATACCAGGATTAGGGAGACCAGATTGTCTGTATAGTTGTATACCAGCATTGGGGACACCAGGCTGTATTTGAAGTTGTATACCAGCATTAGGGAGACCTGACTGTAAATATAGCTGCATACCAGGATTAGAAAGACCAGGCTGTATGAATAGTTGTATACCAGCATTAGGGAGACCAGACTGTATCTATAGTTGTACACCACATTAGGGAGACCCGACTGTTTATATAGTTGTATACTAGCATTGGGGAGACCAGACTGTATATATAGTTGTATACCAGCATTTGGGAGACCAGACTGTATATACAGTTGTAAACCATCATTAGAGAGACCCGACTTTATATATAGTTGTATACCAGCATTAGGGTGACCACACTGTATGTATTGTTGTATACCGGCAATTGTAGACCTGACAGTATATATAGTTGTATATCAGCATTAGGGAGACCAGACAGTATATATAGTTGTATACCAGCATTAGGGAGACCAGATTGTCTGTATAGTTTTATACCAGCATTAGGGACACCAAGCTGTATATGAAGTTGTATACCAGCATTAGGGAGAACTGACTGTAAATATAGTTGCATACCAGCATTAGAGAGACCAGAAAGTATAAATAGTTGTATACCTTCATTAGGGAGACCAGATTGTCTGTATAGTTGTATACCAGCATTATGTAGACCAGACAGTATCTATAGTTGTATAGCAGCATTAGAGAGACCAGACAGTATAAATAGTTGTATACCAGCATTAGGGAGACCAGATTGTCTGTATAGTTGTATACCAGGATTAGGGAGACCAGATTGTCTGTATAGTTGTATACCAGCATTGGGGACACCAGGCTGTATTTGAAGTTGTATACCAGCATTAGGGAGACCTGACTGTAAATATAGCTGCATACCAGGATTAGAGAGACCAGACTGTATGAACAGTTGTATACCAGCATTAGGGAGACCAGACTGTATCTATAGTTGTACACCACATTAGGGAGACCCGACTGTTTATATAGTTGTATACTAGCATTGGGGAGACCAGACTGTATATATAGTTGTATACCAGCATTTGGGAGACCAGACTGTATATACAGTTGTAAACCATCATTAGGGAGACCCGACTTTATATATAGTTGTATACCAGCATTAGAGAGACCAGACTGTATATATAGTTGTATACCAGCATTAGGGAGACCTGACTGAATATATAGTTGTATACCAGCATTAGGGAGACCAGACTGTATATATAGTTGTATACCAGCATTGTAGACACCAGACTGTATGCATAGTTGTATACCAGCATTCGTGAGACCAGGCTGTATAGATATTTGTAAGCCAACATTGCAAATATAGTTGTATACTAGCATCAGGGAGACCTGACTGTATATATAGTTGTATACTAGCATTAGGGAGACCAGACTGTATGTATTATTGTATACCAGCATTAGGTAGACCAGACAGTATATATAGTTGTATACCAGCATTATGTAGACCAGACAGTATATATAGTTGTATACCAGCATTAGGGAAACCAGACAGTATATACAGTTGTATACCCGCATTAGGGAGGCGAGACAGTATCTATAGTTGTATACCAGCATTAGGGAGATTAGACAGTATGTATAGTTGTATACAAGCATTACGGAGACCAGACAGTATGTATAGTTGTATACAAGCATTAGGGACACCAGACTGTATGTATAGTTGTATACCAGCATTAGGGAGACCAGACTGTAAATATAGTTGTATACGAGCATTAGGGAGACCAGACTGTAAATATAGTTGTATACGAGCATTAGGGAGACCAGACAGTATGTATAGTTGTGTACAAGCATTAGGGACACCAGACTGTATGTATAGTTGTATACCAGCATTAGGGAGACCCGACTGTATATATAGTTGTATACCAGCATTAGGGAAAATCCAACTGTATATATAGTTGTATACCAGCATTAGGGAGACCAGACTGTATGTATAGTTGTATACCAGCATTAGGGAGACCCGACTGTATATATAGTTGTATACCAGCATTAGGGAGACCAGACTGTATGTATAGTTGTATACCAGCATTAGGGACACCAGACTGTATGTATAGTTGTATACCAGCATTAGGGAGACCAGACTGTATATACAGTTGTATACCAGCATAAGGGAGACCAGACAGTATATATACTTGTATACCAGCATTAGGGAGACCAGACAGTATGTGGAGTTGTATGCCTGCATTAGGGAGACCAGACAGTATATATAGTGGTATACCAGCATTAGGGAGACCAGACAGTATATATAATTGTATACAAGCATTAGGGACACCAGACTGTATATATAGTTGTATACAAGCATTAGGGAGACCAGACAGTATATATAGTTGTATACCACCATTTTAGACACCAGACTGTATGTATAGTTGTATACCAGCATTAGGGAGACCCGACTGTATATATAGTTGTATACCAGCATTAGGGAGACCAGACTGTATGTATAGTTGTATACCAGCATTAGGGAGACCCGACTGTATATATAGTTGTATGCCAGCATTAGGGAGACCCGACTGTATATATAGTTGTATACCAGCATTAGGGAGACCCGACTGTATATATAGTTGTATACCAGCATTAGGGAGACCCGATTGTATATATAGTTGTATACCAGCATTAGGGAGACCCGACTGTATATATAGTTGTATACCAGCATTAGGGAGACCAGACTGTATGTATAGTTGTATACCAGCATTAGGAAGACCCGACTGTATATATAGTTGTATACCAGCATTAGGGAGACCCGACTGTATATATAGTTGTATACCAGCATTTTGTAGCCCAGATTGTATGTATAGTTGTATACCAGCATTTGTAGATCAGACAGTATATATAGTTGTATACAAGCATTAGGGAGACCAGACTGTATGTATAGTTGTATACAAGCATTAGGGAGAACAGACTGTATGTATAGTTGTATACAAGCATTAGGGACACCATATTGAGGGTCTCTCAATGTGGTGGTGTCTCACGTAGTGGTGATAGTGGTAGTGGTAGTAGTTGTGACTCAGGTTGTGTGTTGTACCCCCAGTTGTGGTGATTGTAGTTGTATTGCAGCTTCGTTACTATCATTTACACACAATGTTGAACATTATGTGTACTGGAACTTAAACTACCTGGTTAACACTTTTGCAAAACTAAAACAGAGGTTTGGAGTAAACACAGTACCTTATAAACCAGTCACAAACATACATGCATCAGTCAGTGAGATGGCATTGTTAAAGACCTGACAAATTGCTACTGGCAGCATCAAATCGAACTCACTGAAATGTCTAAATATGGACATTGTGAGACGAGCGCATTCGTCACCACTCGCCCCTTTCCGTAACCTCCAGGAAGACTCGTCCCACTCTCTCATTCGTCACCACTCGCCCCTTTCCGTAACCTCCAAAAAGACTCTCGATGAACGTCCAGTTTGAGATATATTTTAGAGTAATGTTTGTGCATATATGTTACGACTTATTAGATCTGCAAAAAATGTTATTACAATTGCCTTATAAGGGAAAAATCACTTTGTGATTCTTAAACCGTTTTTAGAAATATACATTTGAAAATAGATAGTTAAAATATGTTTTCAACAAATCATCATCATCATCATTATTGTTTAAAGGATATTAGATTTTTCGAGCGTTGTCGTAATGTTTAATACTGTATATGTTTGAAGTAGTCTTGATGTTCATAAGTCAATATGAAATCGGTGTTGTTTGTCCCGTAATACCACGAGTGGGTCACGAAATGCGAAGAGCAGTGATAACCACATAAATAATAACAATTTCTCACCCACGCATGACAGTATTGAATCAGCAATGCATTATGTCGCTTTTGGTTTGGCTTGTAATTTTTAATGCATGACACCTGTATCTTATTAGCTGTTTGTTATGTGCAACCAAATATATTTGCTTTAAAATCATAAACAAAGCAGTATTTAATCTAAAGAAAAGTATATATTATCAGGTATTACTCGGCTCATGTTAAATCGGAAAAATGTCTCTGCGTAAACGCCTGTCACCAAGGTTACCCGTTGTCTCGGTTCGGCGACTGGGATTAGGTTATGTAAGGTGTCTGGTTTGCCCTTTGTCTTCACCAGAAGCACACTTTGCCGTCAGCGAGCGATTGTGCCTCGCTTGGGATCTGTGCACCAAGTCAGAAACAATAAATTTACTTCCCTTCTCAACCAGGTTTCAAAGGGCAACATTAAAGATTCCGAGGCGAGGGACGCCCGAGAAGACCTCCGGAATCACGGCCCTGGCAAGTTACAACTTGTGTTTTAGGTTACAGCTTTATTTTTATGATCTAGCATATGGTATTCGCATTTATATACTGTGTAGTAATTATCAATGATGAGTGAGTGATTGTCAGTTATGTGAAATATTCCCTACCTTTACTATTAAGACCGTGACCGACATCGTCCTAGGGGCAGAATTGGACCTTGAAGTCCCCTAGAGGCAGGACGACCGCAAGAAGACATTCCATTGACAGAAGTGGACCAAGGACTCTTGTGGAGGCACGACGACTGCCAAGAAGCCGACAGAGGAGCAGGGAGGCAAGTTTTTCAAGGTCTATTTTGTAAAAAATATTCTTGTTCACGTTAATGTCTTTTGTATGTATGGTGCACATTTATTTCCTCAAAGTGTACAACCATGTTGACAAGGATGGGAATGATGTATGACGAGTTAGATCTGCTGAGAAAGGAGTTCACCGTATATCTGGACCTAAGATTCTTATCTCAAAATTAACACTATTTCTGTCTTTGTCTGGTGTAAATACATTGGCAGATCTAATTCAGCATTATTTTCAGCAACAACGGGGGTACCATTCAAACTGTACGTAGAAGTGAAGACATACATACAATATGTGGCATAATACATCAATTCCCTGGCCCAAAGGTGTAACAGGTAAAGAGGTTTGTTGTTTTAATGCCCCACTCAGCAATATTCTCTCCCAGTATATGGCGGTACTATTTCATGCATATAAACGAGGATGTGGTGAAGCCCTGTGGTTGAATTGTTGTCTAGCCATGCCGAGGGCCAGGGTTCGATTCCAAAAATAGGTACTATGTTTGACGCACACTTCTAATCTCCCCCGTTGGATTATTGCTAAAAGCGGCATAAAACCACACTCACTCACTGTTATTAAAAAATCTACATGTGAGAAGTGTGATTCCTGGTGATTATGCATAACTCATCTCTTTCAGACGCAGGAACCCTGGCACACTCTGGATTTGGTGTTGACTCCCTCCATCCCTCTTCTACACGGACTTCAGTACACTGCTTTTCCGAGAGACCGGTGGGATGGGTTTTTGTCTAATGGTGGCTCCATAGTCTCTCGGCTTCCGCGTAGGTCCCCGCCGACTGTACTTTGGAGGAGGTTCGGTGCTAGGGCCTGGCTGTCCAGTCAGGATGGTTGTTGCAGCAACAGACCAGCTAGTTAGGGTCGCTACACTCTGTGCCTCCCAGTCTTTCTCAGCATCCCCCAGTAGGCAAAATGCTGACTGCACTTGACTGGTAGATTTTAGGTGGTATGGTAGATAGGGACCCCTCATGCATGCCCTGTATGATGCTGTCATAGAGATGGCGTAACTTAGTGTTTACCCACCATGTATTCCTTCAGTAGGTAGTTCTCAGACAAAGCAAATCCCGCATGGTCACTTTGGGGGCAGTGTACTGGCCGACTTGGACCACCTGCTGGTAAAGTATTGCAATATTTCAGTTCGATATTCAGGTTACATCTTGTTTTTCTCGACCCTGCATATCCTTTTACATCCATAACCTGCGGGGGTGGTGGGGGTAACCTTGTGGTTAAAGCGTTCGCTCGTCACGCAGAAAACGACTCTGCTCGATTTCCCATATGGGTACAATGTGAGAAGTCCATATTTAGGGTCACCAATGTGAAATTGCTGGAACATTTCTAAAAAGTAGCGTAAAACTACACTCACCCAGTCCTAATCTGTGCAGTAATCTATTCTTCACCTTTACTATTATGACCGTCGACCAGGTAGGCACGAATTATTCTTTGAAGAAAAGATAAAATATATCCTTGTTCACGCTAATGTCTTGTGACACATTTCAACATTGTTTCTGGTCAAAGTCTTGTTTTAACGATCCAGTATATACATTTGGCATTCATTATCTGTGTAGTAAGTATTAATGATGTGAAATAATAAAATATTCTTTACCTTTACTATTAGGACCGTGGACGCCATCGTCCTGGGGGCAGAATTGGACCTTGAAGTCCCCAAGAGGCAGGACGACTGCCAAGAAGACATTCCATGGCAAGGCGTGGACCAAGGACTCTTCTGGAGGCAGGACGACTGCCAAACAGCAGACAGAGGACCTGGAAGGTAAGGTCTTCAAACAATCTTTTGAGGAAAAGATAACATATATCCTTGTTCTGTCCACGCTAATGTCTTTTGCAACATGACATCTTGTGTTTCATGTTGAATCGTTTTTCACGATTTATGATATACATTTGGCATTCATTATCTGTGTAGTAAGTATTAATGATGTGAAACATTAAAATATTCTTTACCTTTGCTATTAGGACAGTGGACGCCATCGTCCTGGGGGCGGAATTGGATCTTGAAGTCCCCCAGAGGCAGGACGACTGCCAAGAAGACATTCCATGGATAGACGTAGACCAAGGACTCTTCTGGAGGCAGGACGACTGCCAAACAGCAGACAGAGGACCAGGAAGGTAAGGTCTTCAAACAATCTTTTGAGGAAAAGATAACATATATCCTTGTTCTGTCCACGCTTATGTCTTTTGCAACATGACATCTTGTGTTTGAGGTTGAATCGTTTTTCACGATTTATGATATACATTTGGCATTCATTATCAGTGTAGTAAGTATTAATGATGTAAAATATTAAAATATTCTTTACCTTGCTATTAGGACAGTGGACGCCATCGTCCTGGGGGCGGAATTGGACCTTGAAGTCCCCCAGAGGCAGGACGACTGCCAAGAAGACATTCCATGGATAGACGTGGACCAAGGACACTTCTGGAGTCATGACGACTGCCAAAATGAAGACAGAGGACCAGGGAGGTAAGTTCTTCAAACAAACTTTTGAGGAAAAGATAACATATATCCTTGTTCTGTCCACGCTAATGTCTTTTGCAACATTACATCTTGTGTTTCAGGTTGAATCGTTTTTCACGATTTAGGATGTACATTTGGCATTTATTATCTGTGTAGTAAGTATTAATGATGTAAAATATTAAAATATTCTTTACCTTTACTATTAGGACCGTGGAGGCCATCGTCCTGGGGGCAGAATTGGACCTTGAAATCCCCGAGAGGCAGGACGACTGCCAAGAAGACATTCCATTGACAGAAGTGGACCAAGGACTCTTCTGGAGGCAGGACGACTGTGAAGAATCCAACAGAGTACCAGGGAGGCAAGTTCTTCAAACTCTTTTTTGTAAAAGATATTCTTGATCACATTAATGTCTTATGTATGTATGGTGCACATTTTTTTCTTCAAAGTATAGAACTATTTTGACAAGGTTGGGAATGGTGGATGGCGAGTTAGATCTGCTGAGAAAGGTGGTCACCCTATATCTGGACTTAAGATTCTTATCTTAACATTAAGAAAATACATGTGTAAGTATATTGTCAGATCCCACTAATTCAGCAGTATTTTCAGCAACAACGGGTGTACCATTCAAACTGTACGTAGAGGTGAAGACATACTTACACTATGTGGCATAATACATCAATTCCCTGACCCAAAAGTGTAACAGGTAAAGAGGTTTGTTGTTTTTAACGCCCCACTCAGCAATATTTTCTCCCAGTATATGGTGGTACTATTTCATGCATATAAACGAGGATGTGGTGAAGCCTTGTGGTTGAATTGTTGTCTCGCCATGCCGAGGGCCAGGGTTCGATTCCAAAAATAGGTACTATGTGTGACCCCCGCACACTTCTAATCTCCCCCGTTGGATTATTGCTAAAAGCGGCATAAAACCACACTCACACACTGTTATTAAACAAATCTACATGTGAGAAGTGTGATTCCTGATGCTTATGCATAACTCATCTCTTTCAGACGCAGGAACCCTGGCACACTCTGGATTTGGTGTTGACTCCCTCCATCCCTCTTCTACACGGACTTCAGTACACTGCTTTTCCGAGAGACCGGTGGGATGGGTTTTTGTCTAATGGTGGCTCCATAGTCTCTCGGCTTCCGCGTAGGTCCCCGCCGACTGTACTTTGGAGGAGGTTCGGTGCTAGGGCCTGGCTGTCCAGTCAGGATGGTTGTTGCAGCAACAGACCAGCTAGTTAGGGTCGCTACACTCTGTGCCTCCCAGTCTTTCTCAGCATCCCCAGTAGGCAAAATGCTGACTGCACTTGACTGGTAGATTTTAGGTGGTATGGTAGATAGGGACCCCTCATGCATGCCCTGTATGATGCTGTCATAGAGATGGCGTAACTTAGTGTTTACCCACCATGTATTCCTTCAGTAGGTAGTTCTCAGACAAAGCAAATCCGACATGGTCACTTTGGGGGGCAGTGTACTGGTCGACTTGGACCACCTGCTGGTAAAGTATTGCAATATTTCAGTTTGATATTCAGGTTACATCTTGTTTTTCCCGACCCTGCATATTCATTTACATCCATAACCTGCGGGGGCGGTGGGGGTAACCTTGTGGTTAAAACGTTCGCTCGTCACGCAGAAAACGACTCTGCTCGATTTCCCATATGGGTACAATGTGAGAAGTCCATATTTGGTATCACCAATGTGAAATTGCTGGAATATTTTTAAAAAGTAGCGTAAAACTACACTCACCCAGTCCTAATCTGTGCAGTAATCTATTCTTCACCTTTACTATTATGACCGTCGACCAGGTAGGCAAGTATTATTTTTTGAAGAAAAGATAAAATATATCCTTGTTCACGCTAATGTCTTGTGACGCATTTCAACATTGTTTCTGGTCAAAGTCTTGTTTTAACGATCCAGTATATACATTTGGCATTCATTATCTGTGTAGTAAGTATTAATGATGTGAAATAATAAAATATTCTTTATCTTTACTATTAGGACCGTGGACGCCATCGTCCTGGGGGCAGAATTGGAACTTGAAGTCCCCAAGAGGCAGGGCGACTGCCAAGAAGACATTCCATGGCAAGGCGTGGACCAAGGACTCTTCTGGAGGCAGGACGACTGCCAAAAAGCAGACAGAGGACCAGGGAGGTAAGTTCTTCCAAACAATCTATTGAGGAAAAGATATAATATATCCTTGTTCTGTCCACGCTAATGTCTTTTGCAACATGACATCTTGTGTTTCAGGTTGAATCGTTTTTCACGATTTAGGATGTACCTTTGGCATTTATTATCTGTGCAGTCAGTATTAATGATGTAAAATATTAAACTATTCTTTACCTTTACTATTAGGACAGTGGACGCCATCGTCCTGGGGGCAGAATTGGACCTTGAAGTCTCCCAGAGGCAGGACGACTGCCAAGAAGACATTCCATGGATAGACGTAGACCAAGGACTCTTGTGGAGGCAGGAGGACTGCCAAAAAGCAGACAGATGACCAGGGAGGTAAGTTCTTCAAACAATCTTTTGAGGTAAAGATAAAATATATCCTTGTTCTGTCCACGCTAATGTCTTTTGCAACATGACATCTTGTGTTTCAGCTTGCATCGTTTTTCACGATTTAGGTTGTACATTTGGCATTTATTATCTGTGTAGTAAGTATCAATGATGTAAATTATTAAAATATTCTTTACCTTTACTATTAGGACAGTGGACGCCATCGTCCTGGGGGCAGAATTGGATCTTGAAGTCCCCCAGAGGCAGGACGACTGCCATTGGACAATCCATGGACAGAAGTGGACCAAGGACCCTTCTGGAGGCAGGACGACTGCCAAAAAGAAGACAGAAGACCAGGGAGGTAAGTTCTTCCAAACAATCTTTTGAGGAAAAGATAAAATATATCCTTGTTCTGTCCACGCTAATGTCTTTTGCAACATGACATCTTGTGTTTCAGGTTGAATCGTTTTTCACGATTTAGGATGTACATTTGGCATTCATTATCTGTGTAGTAAGTATTAATGATGTGAAATAGTAAACTATTCTTTATCTTTACTATTAGGACCGTGGACGCCATCGTCCTGGGGGCGGAATTGGACCTTGAAGTCCCCCAGAGGCAGGACGACTGCCAAGAAGACATTCCATTGACAGAAGTGGACCAAGGACTCTTCTGGAGGCAGGACGACTGCCAAAAAGAAGCCAGAGGACCAGGGAGGTAAGTTCTTGAAAGAATCTTTTGAGGAAAAGATATAATATATCCTTGTTCTGTCAACGCTAATGTCTTTTGCAACATGACATCTTGTGTTTGAGGTTGAATCGTTTTTCACGATTTAGGATGTACATTTGGCATTTATTATCTGTGTAGTAAGTATTAATGATGTAAAATATTAAAATATTCTTTACCTTTACTATTAGGACAGTGGACGCGATCGACCTGGGGGCAGCATTGGACATTGAAGTCCCCCAGAGGCAGGACGACTGCCAAGAAGACATTCCATTGACAGAAGTGGACCAAGGACCCTTCTGGAGGCAGGACGACTGCCAAAAAGAAGACAGAGGACCAGGGAGGTAAGTTCTTGAAAGAATCTTTTGAGGAAAAGATATAATATATCCTTGTTCTGTCCACGCTACTGTCTTTTGCAACATTACATATTGTGTTTCAGGTTGAATCGTTTTTCCCGATGTAGAATATACATTTGGCATTCATTATCTGTGTAGCAAGTATCAATGATGTAAAATATTAAACTATTCTTTACCTTTACTATTAGGACCGTGGACGCGATCGACCTGGGGGCAGCATTGGACATTGAAGTCCCCCAGAGGCAGGACGACTGCCAAGAAGACATTCCATTGACAGAAGTGGACCAAGGTTATTCTGGAGGCAGGACGACTGCCAAAAAGAAGACCAGAGGACCAGGGAGGTAAGTTCTTGAAAGAATCTTTTGAGGAAAAGATATAATATATCCTTGTTCTGTCCACGCTAATGTCTTTTGCAACATGACATCTTGTGTTTCAGGTTGAATCGTTTTTCACGATTTAGGATGTACATTTGGCATTCATTATCTGTGTAGTAAGTATCAATGATGTAAAATATTAAAATATTCTTTACCTTTACTATTAGGACCGTGGACGCCATCGTCCTAGGGGCGGAATTGGACCTTGAAGTCCCCCAGAGGCAGGACGACTGCCAAGAAGACATTCCATTGACAGAAGTGGACCAAGGACTCTTCTGGAGGCAGGACGACTGCCAAAAAGAAGCCAGAGGACCAGGGAGGTAAGTTCTTGAAAGAATCTTTTGAGGAAAAAGATATAATATATCCTTGTTCTGTCCACGCTAATGTCTTTTGCAACATGACATCTTGTGTTTGAGGTTGAATCGTTTTCACGATTTAGGATGTACATTTGGCATTTATTATCTGTGTAGTAAGTATTAATGATGTAAAATATTAAAATATTCTTTACCTTTACTATTAGGACCAGTGGGCCAGCGATCGACCTGGGGGCAGCATTGGACATTGAAGAAGTCCCCAGAGGCAGGACGACTGCCAAGAAGACTTTCCATTGACAGAAGTGGACCAAGGACTCTTCTGGACGCAGGACGACTGCCAAAAAGAAGACAGAGGACCAGGGAGGTAAGTTCTTGAAAGAATCTTTTGAGGAAAAGATATAATATATCCTTGTTCTGTCCACGCTACTGTCTTTTGCAACATTACATATTGTGTTTCAGGTTGAATCGTTTTTCCCGATGTAGAATATACATTTGGCATTCATTATCTGTGTAGTAAGTATCAATGATGTAAAATATTAAACTATTCTTTACCTTTACTATTAGGACCGTGGACGCCATCGTCCTGGGGGTGGAATTGGACCTTGAAGTCCCCCAGAGGCAGGACGACTGCCAAGAAGACATTCCATTGACAGAAGTGGACCAAGGACTCTTCTGGAGGCAGGACGACTGCCAAAAGGAAGACAGAGGACCAGGGAGGTAAGTTCTTCCAAACAATCTTTTGAGGAAAAGATATACTATATCCTTGTTCTGTCCACGCTAATGTCTTTCTCAACCTTACATCTTGTGTTTCAGGTTGAATCTTTTTTCCCGATGTAGAATATACATTTGGCATTCATTATCTGTGTAGTAAGTATCAATGATGTGAAATATTAAAATATTCTTTACCTTTACTATTAGGACCATGGACGCGATCGACCTGGGGGCAGCATTGGACATTGAAGTCCCCCAGAGGCAGGACGACTGCAATTGGACAATCCATGGACAGAAGTGGACCAAGGACTCTTCTGGAGGCAGGACGACTGCCAAAAACAAGACAGAGGACCAGGGAGGTAAGTTCTTCCAAACAATCTTTTGAGGAAAAGATATAATATATCCTTGTTCTGTCCACGCTAATGTCTTTTGCAACATGACATCTTGTGTTTCTGGTTGAATCGTTTTTCCCGATGTAGAATATACATTTGGCATTCATTATCTGTGTAGTAAGTACCAATGATGTAAAATAATAAACTATTCTTTACCTTTACTATTAGGACCATGGACGCGATCGACCTGGGGGCAGCATTGGACATTGAAGTCCCCCAGAGGCAGGACGACTGCCAAGAAGACATTCCATTGACAGAAGTGGACCAAGGTTATTCTGGAGGCAGGACGACTGCCAAAAAGAAGCCAGAGGACCAGGGAGGTAAGTTCTTGAAAGAATCTTTTGAGGAAAAGATAAAATATATCCTTGTTCTGTCCACGCTACTGTCTTTTGCAACATTACATATTGTGTTTCAGGTTGAATCGTTTTTCCCGATGTAGAATATACATTTGGCATTCATTATCTGTGTAGCAAGTATCAATGATGTAAAATATTAAACTATTCTTTACCTTTACTATTAGGACCGTGGACGCGATCGACCTGGGGGCAGCATTGGACATTGAAGTCCCCCAGAGGCAGGACGACTGCCAAGACGACATTCCATTGACAGAAGTGGACCAAGGTTATTCTGGAGGCAGGACGACTGCCAAAAAGAAGCCAGAGGACCAGGGAGGTAAGTTCTTGAAAGAATCTTTTGAGGAAAAGATAAAATATATCCTTGTTCTGTCCACGCTAATGTCTTTTGCAACATGACATCTTGTGTTTCAGGTTGAATCGTTTTTCACGATTTAGGATGTACATTTGGCATTTATTATCTGTGTAGTAAGTATCAATGATGTAAAATATTAAAATATTCTTTACCTTTACTATTAGGACCGTGGACGCCATCGTCCTGGGGGCGGAATTGGACCTTGAAGTCCCCCAGAGGCAGGACGACTGCCAAGAAGACATTCCATGGACAGAAGTGGACCAAGGACTCTTCTGGAGGCAGGACGACTGCCAAAAAGAAGCCAGAGGACCAGGGAGGTAAGTTCTTGAAAGAATCTTTTGAGGAAAAGATATAATATATCCTTGTTCTGTCAACGCTAATGTCTTTTGCAACATGACATCTTGTGTTTGAGGTTGAATCGTTTTTCACGATTTAGGATGTACATTTGGCATTTATTATCTGTGTAGTAAGTATTAATGATGTAAAATATTAAAATATTCTTTACCTTTACTATTAGGACAGTGGACGCGATCGACCTGGGGGCAGCATTGGACATTGAAGTCCCCCAGAGGCAGGACGACTGCCAAGAAGACATTCCATTGACAGAAGTGGACCAAGGACTCTTCTGGACGCAGGACGACTGCCAAAAAGAAGACAGAGGACCAGGGAGGTAAGTTCTTGAAAGAATCTTTTGAGGAAAAGATAAAATATATCCTTGTTCTGTCCACGCTACTGTCTTTTGCAACATTACATATTGTGTTTCAGGTTGAATCGTTTTTCCCGATGTAGAATATACATTTGGCATTCATTATCTGTGTAGCAAGTATCAATGATGTAAAATATTAAACTATTCTTTACCTTTACTATTAGGACCGTGGACGCGATCGACCTGGGGGCAGCATTGGACATTGAAGTCCCCCAGAGGCAGGACGACTGCCAAGAAGACATTCCATTGACAGAAGTGGACCAAGGTTATTCTGGAGGCAGGACGACTGCCAAAAAGAAGCCAGAGGACCAGGGAGGTAAGTTCTTGAAAGAATCTTTTGAGGAAAAGATATAATATATCCTTGTTCTGTCCACGCTAATGTCTTTTGCAACATGACATCTTGTGTTTCAGGTTGAATCGTTTTTCACGATTTAGGATGTACATTTGGCATTCATTATCTGTGTAGTAAGTATTAATGATGTGAAATAGTAAACTATTCTTTATCTTTACTATTAGGACCGTGGACGCCATCGTCCTGGGGGCAGAATTGGATCTTGAAGTCCCACAGAGGCTGGACGACTGCCATTGGACAATCCATTGACAGAAGTGGACCAAGGACTCTTCTGGAGTCAGGACGACTGCCAAAAGAAGACAGAGGACCAGGGAAGTAAGTTCTTCAAACAATCTTTTGAGGAAAAGATAAAATATATCCTTGTTCTGTCCACGCTAATGTCTTTTGCAACACTACATCTTGTGTTTCAGGTTGAATCGTTTTTCACGATTTAGGATGTACATTTGGCATTTATTATCTGTGTAGTAAGTATCAATGATGTAAAATATTAAAATATTCTTTACCTTTACTATTAGGACCGTGGACGCCATCGTCCTAGGGGCGGAATTGGACCTTGAAGTCCCCCAGAGGCAGGACGACTGCCAAGAAGACATTCCATTGACAGAAGTGGACCAAGGACTCTTCTGGACGCAGGACGACTGCCAAAAAGAAGACAGAGGACCAGGGAGGTAAGTTCTTGAAAGAATCTTTTGAGGAAAAGATATAATATATCCTTGTTCTGTCCACGCTACTGTCTTTTGCAACATTACATATTGTGTTTCAGGTTGAATCGTTTTTCCCGATGTAGAATATACATTTGGCATTCATTATCTGTGTAGTAAGTATCAATGATGTAAAATATTAAACTATTCTTTACCTTTACTATTAGGACCGTGGACGCGATCGTCCTGGGGGTGGAATTGGACCTTGAAGTCCCCCAGAGGCAGGACGACTGCCAAGAAGACATTCCATTGACAGAAGTGGACCAAGGACTCTTCTGGAGGCAGGACGACTGCCAAAAGGAAGACAGAGGACCAGGGAGGTAAGTTCTTCTAAACAATCTTTTGAGGAAAAGATATACTATATCCTTGTTCTGTCCACGCTAATGTCTTTCTCAACCTTACATCTTGTGTTTCAGGTTGAATCTTTTTTCCCGATGTAGAATATACATTTGGCATTCATTATCTGTGTAGTAAGTATC
This sequence comes from Haliotis rubra, assembly GCF_003918875.1. NCBI lineage: Eukaryota > Metazoa > Mollusca > Gastropoda > Lepetellida > Haliotidae > Haliotis > Haliotis rubra. Next base: position 164 of record NW_025764938.1, on the reverse strand, counting down.
AATGATGTGAAATATTAAAATATTCTTTACCTTTACTATTAGGACCATGGACGCGATCGACCTGGGGGCAGCATTGGACATTGAAGTCCCCCAGAGGCAGGACGACTGCAATTGGACAATCCATGGACAGAAGTGGACCAAGGACTCTTCTGGAGGCAGGACGA